>NC_080097.1:52573360-52873360 GCF_950005125.1 Chionomys nivalis | reverse complement strand
AAGCACCCCTTCGCTACTGAGTCTCTCTGCTCTTCCCCATCCTGAGTCCTGAGTCCTTCCTCTCTAAAGCAGAGAGCCAAATGCCAGCATTATGTATACCAGGGTTTTTCTTTGGGACCACGAACCAGCTCCCAAATCATGGCACAGAGACTTATTATTAGTAATGAATGCTCAGTCTAGCTTTGGTATGTTTCTAGCTAGCTCTTATAACTTAAATCAACCTGTTTTTCTTTATCTACCTTTTGTCTCAGGGCTGATCACCTTTCTTACTTCTGTATATCTTACTTTCACTGCTTCCCTATGTCTGGCTAGCATCTGCCTGGCTTCTTGCTCTAGGTGTATTCCTCATTCTCTCCTTTTCCTTCCCTTTTCACTTTTTCAACCTAGATTTCTTCCCCTATATATTCTCTCTGCCCCTCAGGCGACAATAACAAAATCTAGACAGAAACTGGGGTACTCGTGCAATGCTGGTAAGAATGGAGAATGTGCTGCCGCTTTGCAAAGTTTGACAGTCCCTTAAGATAGTAAATATAGTTACCACATGACCCAGAACTCTACTTCTTAGTACAAACTCTGGGACAACCACAGTCATTTGTTCATACAGAAACTCCTGTCCATGATTGCTCACAGTAACATTAGTTGTAATCACTGAAAAGAGGAAACTGTATGTTTGCTGATCAACAGGTCAGAGCCACCCAACCAAACATCATTTAGCAAAGAAAGGAACAAAGTACTGATACATAATGTTCTTGAAATCATCGTGCTAGTTGAAAGGAAACTATATGGAATACTCAGACAGGAAAATACAGAGAGGTGGGGAACAGAGAACTAAAAGGAGGCAGAGAGATAGTGGGGAAAAGGGGGATGAAAGCTAATGATAGTGGAGCTTGAGTGGTCAGTAAATAAATAAAAAACCACTGAACTGTAAGCTGCTATTAGACAAACATGCATTGTATCGCAACAAGACTTTCAGAGTGGCACAATTAAAATTATAAATATTCAGTTCACTCTACTGGGTCCATTTTATTTCATATCAATGCTGCCTACTTCATCTGTGTATTTCCCAAAATCCACTATAACTGAATTGGTAGCCATCTTCCCAACCCCTGGGTCTAATACATGATCTATTAGCTTATTCTAAAACATGGAGGCCAAGTTTTCCTTCCTGAACTCTAAGCATCTTGAGTCAACTCACTCTATGCCTCACATTGTTCTTCTGAAATAACAAGAGTCACAAAAGGAGTGCCAGACGTTCCTTGCAAAGTAGATACTTGTTGATTTCAGTGACTGCTCAGAACTGGATTTTTCTTCCCAGTTCATTGGTTTCTGTAACACTAGGCTTTCGAAATCCAGTTAAAACATGTGATTTTTGGCCTGAGAGAAAGAGAGAAATAGTTTAGACTGCTACGAAAATAATAACTATTATTCATCACATTCTTGCCTTGCACAAGGCCCACATTTACACACTTACCAGTGCTAACTTATCCAAATGTTTGCTCTATAAGGC
Organism: Chionomys nivalis; assembly: GCF_950005125.1. Lineage (NCBI taxonomy): Eukaryota > Metazoa > Chordata > Mammalia > Rodentia > Cricetidae > Chionomys > Chionomys nivalis. The sequence goes on along the minus strand of NC_080097.1, from coordinate 52,871,853 downwards.
GAGCGTTACCTCCTTTTTACTAAGGAGACACAGGATGCTCAACCATTGACCTAATGGCAGCTCGGTTTAGTGGTGGTAATGAGATCCAACCCTAGACACACAGTTGAATGCCTGTATGGAGGAGGGTGATTAATTACCAATTAAGAAATATTCATAAAATTGAATCCCACGCTAAGTATTGATGATACAGACCCAAATACATAACAACAAGATAGGACCTCTGGGATCAACAAGGGACGTTAGTGTATCACCAAACAATAGAAACCACAACATGGTGGGTGTGGTTTGAACCAGCTATCACCCACAGTCTCATGTATTTGGATACTTGATCCCCAGTTGGTGGCATTGTTCAGGGAGGCTTAGGAAGCGTGGCCTTGTTGGAGAAAGTTAAGTACACTCATCGTTCCCGCTTCACTCTTTCCGCTGCATGCTGGTGGTTCAAGATATGAGCTCTCGGCTTGCTGCTCCAGCTACCAGGTCTGTCTGCTGCCATGCCTCCCCCGTCTGATGAGGATGGACTCTCATCCCCGCTGGAACTAATGACACCAAGTAAACTCCTCTTTCTGTAGGTTGCCTTGGGCATGGCAGCAAAATACTTAAGAATGTGGTATTTATCATACACAGGTCTATCATCCACCAGAATGAGGTGGTTGCAGACCTGGTGTAGAAGGTCCTTCTGTATTTGTATTGCTTTCATTGGTTGAATAAAGAAACTGCCTTGGCCTTTTGATAGGGCAGAGCTGAGGTAGGCAGGGAGGACAGAAATGAATGCTGGAAGGAAGAAGAGAGACAGAGAGCCACCATGAAGCTGCAAGGTCAGACATGCTGAATCTTTCCCGGTAAGCCACGACCTCGTGGTAAACACAGATTAATAGAAATGGGTCTGATCAAGATGTGAGAGTTGGCCAAGAAAAGGCTAGATAAAATGGGCCAGGCAGTAATTTAATTAATACAATTTCCGTGTGATTATTTCTGGTGTAAGCTAGCCGGGCGGCGGGACACGGCCCTCTCCTTTTATACAGACTGTCTGCTGTAGGATCTGAGGAAGGATAAAGAAAGGGGGCACCCACAAGCTAATGTTTATCTCAGATGAGAGAAAGCACCCCATGTTGTGAACTGAAACTGTCCAAGGGCACACAAGGTTTTGGAAAGGTCTCTGAATGATAAGTCCAGACGGAAGGTTTGGTGAAGGGAGTAAGAGGCAGACTGAGGGTGTGATGAGCTACCATATGGAATCACGAGGAGCCATGAGTATGGGCTTCACGTGGTCATCCTTGCATTCTGAAGAGATGAAGTGTACAGACTCTGAGGAGAAACAGGGGTATAGCAATGAGAGCGGGATCCCAGACCAGACGCTGTGTGAACAGTTAATTTCAGAGTTTAAAAGACAAGGAGTGAATTAAACACCTGGAATTCCTTCCTCTTTAAAGTATGTAAGCTGGGGTGGTCTTACAATCATGGTTAGTAGCACGGAAAGAAAACAGCATGGCTTGACAGAGGTACAGGACAAACTGTTTACATAAATTTAAAAGTTACACTGATTGCATTATGGGTCTGGGGATGTGGCTTGCGCTTGTCTAACATGCATAAGGCCCTAGGTTCAGCAAAATACATTATAACCAATACACACATGCCATTAATATGAAATTTGCATATTTTTTACAATAAATCTTTAAAATCCAATGTGATTTTACATGTAAATGACCTCGGGTTTTCCTGGAAACGACTTGGTTTGCATTTGGTTTAAAATAAATAAATTGAAAATGCAGATTCTAAGCCAGGCAATGATGGCATATGCCTTTAATCCCAACACTCCAGAGGCAGAGGTAGGCGGATCTCTGTGAGTTCAGGGACTTCTTGATCTACAAATCAAGTTTCAGGACAAACAACACCTGTCTCAAAAAAATAAAGAAAAAATACAGATTCTTAAACCCAAGTTGTTCTAAACACATTTGAACATTTAATATTTTAGATAACTTTTTAAAATGTCATTTTAAAGCTCCATTCCTAGTTGAACTTGCCACACTTCAAGTCCCATGTGACTAGCAGTTACCATTTTAGATGGTGCAGATTCCATATTTCTTCACCTACAGAAGAATTACTTACCAAATTCTCGGTTAGCTTATAACAGGTATGCTATGGGATTTCGATCCCTTTAGTCGATGGCTTTTGGGGATTTCAAATCCTAGGGCATGGTACTGTCTGCAAACATGACAACATTTAAGCTTAGGCAGAGGGTTTCTCCCTCTCTTGCTCCTGTGCTCTCTTGGGTGGTCGGAGCAGAGCAGGCGGCTTGCTCTTCACCCCTGGACAGAACAACTGGATGAAGGCAGCTGGATCAGGAGCAGTGTCTAAACCATCTGTATCAATGAGTGTTTATCCCTATTTTATACCTGAATAAATTCTTGAGGACCCTTAACAGACTCTTGTGACATCTTGTGACAAGTGGCACTCAACATGGGGCTCGAATCTCATGGTATCTCATAACACATATCTCATTGTTTTCTGGGAGGGGATTTTAAAAAAGAGAATTCCAGGGATCTAATGGCCTCTTCTGGCATCCACAAGGACCAGGCACATATATGGTGTACCAAGACTGCTGGCCGTCAAAGCTTCTAGTGGCTCTCAGTGGACAAGCAAGCCCAGGTGCTTGTGGCAGTGTGCTGCACCCACAGACCCTTCCTTTCTGTTCCTGGCAGGATTCTGAGTTTATGACACCTATCAAAGGACACACCATGGCCCCACATGCAGCCATGTGACAAGGTTCTGGCCAGTGTGGTACGCAGCAGGGATACAGGTCATCTTCGGATCACAGCCTTACAAAGAAAGAAGGCAGACTCTCCACTGTGCCTTTCTGTGCTGAGCCGGAAAGCACACTGACTCTGCTGTTCAGAAGAATTTACTCTAGGACTGGTAGGTCTTCCCTAGAGGAGTCTGAGCATCTGACCCCACTGAGCAGCCACACCCACTCGGCCTGAATGATCGTGTCAGAGAAATAACCTTTAGACCACAACATTTAAGTCAGTTAACAAAGCTTTCTGCCCTATTTAAGCCATGTGTGGAAAGATCAGTGAACCCCATAAACCAGGGTAATCAGCAAGTTATTTTCTGTAATGAGTCAGAAGACTGAGTTTACCTTCCCAACTGAACTCTACCATATACTACAGAAGTACCAAAGGTAACTTGACAATAAACAGACATGGCTGTGCTCCAATAAAACTTTATTTACAAAAACAGTCAGTGGGGTGGCTTTGGTTCGCATTCCATAGTTTGTCAACCTTTTGTTAATACCACTGCCCTCCCTTAGCCACAAAGGTGTCTTACAAATAAATACATACAACATAAATAAATAGCATTGGTCTTGCAGCCTTGACTTCTTAAGGGGAAAAACTAAACTATGTTCTGAGAATTTATTATTTTGGTGTGATTCTCAGAAGGAACTGTAGGCCAAGGGGTGTCACATACTCCCAACACTCCCAGAACTCTGAATGCAGAGCCAGGAGGACTACACCAAGATTAAAGCCAGCCTGGGCTACATAGTTCTAGGCCAGCCAGGGATCTATGTCATTTCAAAACTAAAAATCAAACAAACAAAAAAAAAATCAAACAAGCTAAAAGGAAATGGAAGTAAAAGAGAGGCAAACTGTGGCATGAACTACCTATTTCTCAAGAAGACTCTCTAAGTGGGGTTTATTTTAATGCAGTCCTGTTGGGGTGTGTACTCAGGAACCTCACAGAAACAAATGAAATTTCCTCTGAAGAATTTATCACCAGCCTCAAGGAATTTCCAAATGATAAATGCCCGTCAAAGACAAGTTCACAAAGAAGAAATACAAAAGGGGGTAGACTAGTCACACTGAGCAAAAGTCAGCAAGATACAAACACAAGGTGACCCTCAAACATTTGCTTTGACTTTTTTGGGAGGGAACAGGTTTTAAGACAGGGTTTCTATGGGTAGCCCTAGATGTTCTGGAACTCACTCTGTAGATCAGGCTAGCCTTGAACTCAGAGATCCACCTGCCTCTGCCTCCCAAGTACTTTGACTTTTGAGATGGGGTATTGCCATGTTGTCCTAGCTAGTCTAGAACTTGTATATAGCCTTAAACTTAGGGAGATCTTCCTGCCTCTGCCTCCCAAATGCTAGGACTATAGGCATGTACAATATGCCCAGCCTCTTGATCACTTTAAATATTAAAGTTATCAATGACAAATACAAATGTGTTGAGTATTATTATTGAAAAGTGGCCAGACATGATTTTTAAGGGACCAATGAGAACTTCTAAAAGAGGAAAAGGAAAGAAGCTTAAATTAGGTGAATTTTGAATAACGGTATAAGGACATTAAAACCTCAAAGGGTGCCCACAAGCTGCAAAGACACCGAGAACAGGAAGCAAGCAAAGAAAGAAATGGCTGACTCAGGAGATCATGAAAGCTAAATTTTAACCTTAATTGTCATTTGTATTTCTCCCAGTGTAAAGATGGGACTGAAAATGGTCATTTCAAAACAGAGAAACTAGAGACTATTTTCTTTGTGGAAACCTTAGAGTCCCATCAGACTTCCCCAACTGCTTCTGACCTCACAGAGGCTGTAGCTGCATGTACAAGATCAAACCAGCCAGCATTTCAGCATGGAGGGGTAGGGGCTCATTAAGTCCCAGCGCCGGCTGAGGAACTATCGGCAGCTGATGCCTGCTTAGAGAAGAGTCTGGTTTCTTCTAGTGGAGTCTCTGAAAGGCTACCCATGCTCCAGTACTATGTGGTCCTACAATCATGAACATTCTGGCAGCAATGAGTATACTCAGTGGGATTTAGAAAAAGAAAAAAGAGAAAGGGAGAACATGGAGCTGAAACGATGGCTCAGCATTAATTGGCTGCTCTTACTGAGGGCTCGGGCTTAACACTCAGCACCCACGTGGCAGCTCACAACCTATCAGAAACTCCAGTTACAGATAGACCCAGCGCTCTCTTCCGACCTCTGAGGGCATCAGTCGTACAGGTGGACAAACACACATGCAAGTAAAGCACCCATCACATAGAATAAAATTTAAAAAAAAAAAAAAAAACTTTAAAAAAAAATGTGTTTGTTGGAGTTGGAAAGAATAGGAACTGTGCTGGCTAGGTTTTTGTCAATTTGACACAAATTAGAGTAACTGGGAAGAGGGAATCTCAATTGAGAAAATTCCTCTATCTAATTGACCTGTGGGACAAAGGTGGGGGGCATTTTGTAAACTGATGGTTGATGTGAGGGCCTAGCCCACTGTGGGTGGTGCCACCCCTAGGCAAACGGTGCAAGCTGAGCAAGCAAGTCACGGCGAGCAAGCCAGTAAGCTGCTTTTTCTTCCAAAGGGTCCTACTTAAGTTCCTGCCCCGACTTCCTCAAAGGTGGAGTGTAACTGGGAGGTGTAAGCCAAAGAAACCTTCTCCTCACCAAGTTGTTGTGGTAACAGTACTCGTCACAGCAACAGAAAACACACGAGGATAAAAGCTGACACCAGGAGTTTGGAGTATTATTGTGCCAGACTTGACCATGCTGTTTTAAGTAGGACCGGTAGAAGAGCGTAGAGAGAAGTGCAGATGGCAGAGACCTGGAACGCGAAGTTTCAGAGGGCAACCAAGACTCTTTCCGGGTTATTCATGTGATATATCTGGATTAAGAATCTGTGGTTTCTCGTCGTCAGCTGAGACTGAAGAATCAGCTGTGATTGACAGGAGACTAGCACCTCTGCAACGAAACCTTTGCTTACTGGACAGTTAGTGCTAGCTAGCCATGGCTGAAACGTCAGGTGTGGCTGTGGGAGACCAGCGTTACTGAGGTCAAATCTTCTTCCAAGTGTTTACTCAGGATCGCCACACAGAAGCAAGGGTTCAGAGGGGGACTACGGCGTCGTCTCAAGCTGGAAGCAGAACTGGATAACAGGTAAGAGCTTGCCAGATGGCACTGGCTTTAAAGACATGAAGAGGCCATGGAGAGCAGCTGAGGCCAGGAGAGGATGCTGGTGAAGGTGCAGCCTCAGCTGCAGTAGAGACTCCAGCACAATGGAGTTGCCAAGACCATGGCACAGTACACACATGCTATGAACACCAAGGACAATAGCAGATGTGGAATGGAGTTGGCCTGAGCCTGTGAGACAAGCTGTGTATGTTATGTATGGCATCAGAAAAACGAAGTCACCCAAACCCTTTGAAGCCCAGACGATCACAGGTACCAGATGTCAGACCCCGAGCCATAAGGCTTGGAGCTACAGTGCTGGAGACTGGTTTTCCTACGTGTAGTAGATATGTGCTTTCGTTCTTTCCTCTTGAAATAAAAAATATATAATTTGGGTTTTTTTATAATATGTTTATTAATTTTACTTAAGAGACATTAAACTTTTAAAGAGAAGTTGGATTTTTTAATGAAACTTGGACATGAAAAGCATCAAAATTTTTAAAGATCACGTGACTCTAAGTTGTATCATATTATATTATATGAGATCTCAGAGATAAACAAAAGGAGATAAGGTTTAATAGTGACGTGTTTACAGTATGCCAAGGTGACAAGGGGTCAGAGAGAAAACAAACCATAGATGTTTTATAAAATTCTCAGAATAATTTTTTAAAAGCCGTATCTCTGAGTAAAACTTAAAAAAAAAACCTACTTTCCAAAGTTTCAAAATAACTTTGAATTTTAAAAATGGAAACTCATTATAGTATTTCCAAGAGTTTAAACCAATCATACTACTACTAACTTGAGAGAACAATACTGGTATATAAAATAAACAAGATGAACTCAGACCCAGGGAGACAAAAGTGGCATGTTCTCATTCTCATTCCTGCATGGATCTTTATATAGATTTACATAGCAAATACAAACAGATTTATATGTTTATGTGTTTATACAGATTCCTGTAGAATTCAAAAACCTAGAAAGGGATCAGGTTTGAGTGGAAAGAGGAATAGCAGGATAGGGGAAAAGAAGGTTGAGAAATAACACAAAGGATTTCTTAAAAAACCACAAGGAAACCCTATAATTTTAAAAGTTTCCTTTACATGATATGCGTATATAAATGTATATACATATGAATATATATTCATATAAAGGAGTTTAATTGGTGTTACCCTCTACGAGGAGTGATGCTCTTCCCAGAAGACTAGCTTGTCAAATAAAGATGTCAGTGCCAGGCACAGGGTACTTCCCTTGAGCTGTTAAACAGAGAAGTCCCAGACAGTATGGGATATTGCCATTGCTTTGACTGCTCATCAGAAATTGATGGTAAGACCCCACTGCTGAAGACAGCACACACCTGGGTCACAGTTCACAGGGAGATCAAATTGGTACTGACCAGAAAGCTTCCTCCTTGCTGACTAGTTTTTCTTACTGGAGAGTGAGATGCAGGCTGCTGTCGGGGAAAGTTAGCTGTGAACTCTATGAGTTACAATAATGACCACCATGGTAAGACAGGCCACGCAATAGAGGCACAGCTGTCATGAGGGGAAGTCACTGCTTGGATTTAATCCCTGATCCATAAGAAGAAACATGTGCCTGGTACAGTAAATCTGGCCAAGAACCCACAGTTGGTGCTCTTACCCCACTAAATGCACATAGTGTCAAACCGCCTTCCCAACTCCTAGCTGGACTAGTGGACTGGTGCAGCTCTACCTCACCAGAGAGGTTTCTTTCTGCAGTGGACAGTGGGTATCACAGACGCTCACAACTGGTCCAAGTGCAGAGAATGAGTGAGTGGAACACTCAGCCACAATGGGACATCTGTGTCACACCACCTCCACAAGGTTCACAGACTACTGAGGAAGAGGGAGATGGGAAGACTGGAAGCACCAGAGAGCAGGGAGAATGGGTTCTGCTGGGCACGACAGGCCTCGGTATTCATGAGCCCACAACAGCGATGGTATGAGCCCACAACAGCGGTGGTTGCCTGAACAAAATCAAGTAGGCCAACGTTCTGTAATGGATTGGAAGGGGTGCATGGTGCTCCACCCCTGAGGAGCAATGGACAGACTTCTGGGATTAGGAGAGTGAGTTTTCCTCAAGGGTGCAGACTCGGTAGGCTTGTGCAAAGTCCTGCTGGCTGACCACGTCCTACTGGACGGCCCCAGGCCCTTGAATATATGGATAGTTACAGAGCAGAGGCAGCAGGTAATTTAAAAGGTTGTTGTGGTAGGAAGGTGGGGTGAACCTGGGAGGAGGTCAGTGGGGAGGTAGGGGTCCAAATACCCAAAACACATTGCCTGAAACTCTCATTAAAGACACATTTCAAAGGATGACTGTGTGTTTGTGGGGTGTCTTCAGAAATGGAGGCAAAATGGGTGACCCCTGAAAGCATTAAGATTAAATCAAGCAACCCAGGAAAGTGTCAAGGGGGCTATGGAGTATGGAACAGTGCACGGGGGGCTGAAGGGCTGGGAAGAAGGGGCGAAAACCAACAGTTCTATCCAAATACCATAATAAAATCACATGTGCTAATTTATAATTTTTCAATAAAAAGTAAAGACAGGGACAATTTCCAATCATGCTTTAAATTGTATTCAAGTTTATGTATACACCCATAGTAGTTATAGTACAAAATATGCTTTAAAGTGACAGTTTTCAAAACTCAGCAGAACCATTACCTCCAGCAAGCACAGTCCAGAGGTCCAGTGGGGTTCACTCTCCAAGCAGGACCTGCGGGGATGTGGAATTCACACTTGTGCTCTTTATCTCAATTTGGTATCTTTAAGTCCTTGTGTTGGGTTACAGGTCAAAATTGCGAAGGAAACAGGTGGGGGAAATGCTTACTGGCCACAGAGGAAGCTTTCTTTAGCCTTTTCAACGTTTCCGAACACAGAGAGCAGTATTAACACGGGGAACTACAGTCTGCAAGGGTTCTGCGTGAAAGGTACCTGGGGCGAGTGTGCCTTAGCATCATCACTTAGCACAGCATTCACTGAGCTGCTTCTGTCGCCAGATGAAGGGCAAAGGAGATCACACACGGTAACTAGAGTTACCGTGACCAGACACCAACGTCACCTATCCTAGCAGAAGGACAACTTCTAATTGTAAACCAAAAAACAATCGTAAGCCACAAAGAACTATGGATCAAGATGAAAAAAGCTGAACAGGAACGTGGAGAGTGGAGCACAAGTTACATTTTGGAGCCCTTTTAATATGTTCAAATGTAGATGATTATTTGCAGTGCTGAACCCAGGCTCTCATGCGTACTGGGCAAGTGCTCCACCTCTAAGCTACCCCTGCAACCCCAAGGATTACTTTAAATTGTTTGGCTCTTTAATTTTGTGATGCTTCATAAACCAAACTCATCCTCGTTGCTACAAACTAACTACTGTCTTGTTGCCACTTAAGCAGATTAATTGCATCTCTATCAATTAACAAGAATCCTTTCTTAGAGTGTGTAGTTAAAAGAAGCCTATCATAGCTTGCTCATTTGAATCTAGGCTTATCCTTTTATTCATTCAGTCCCTGCTGGGGTATTTGTCTCTGTGCCCAGTTCCTCATGTTAGAAGTGGTACTCACCTCATAGGGCTGAGGAATTAATGTATGGAGCACCTATATAAGAGGAGGTCCTAGCCGCTTCAGTGCTAACAACTACCATCAGATACAGGCAGCATCGTCCCATTACTGATATCTCCTAACTTCACACTAGTGGTTGACAACACCAAGTGACTGAAAAATGTGTACTGAAGTCAATTAACTTACCACGAAGGGAAACAGACAAGATAATATCACTAGTTCACACGGGAATACTGCGACCTTGTTGAGCCACTGAAGACATTCTGATTTCGTTGACAAGTAGACCAGTTAGAAAAGCAAGAAATGCATGAGAGCGAGAAGGAAAAGTAGCGAGCTGTTCTAGGCCAGCAATCCTTTCTCTTCATCTTAGGGTTCTCTTAGGCTATTTAAAGGTACAGCTGGAGTTCTAGCCACAGATGAGAGAGCCGGTCTGCAGCGGGAGTCACACAAGCTTCCTGTAGATGTTCTTGTAAAGGTCTCTTCAACAACCCCTAAAAATCAAATAGTTACAGCCGCCCCTCAACCCTCTCCAGGGCAGACAAACCCCTAACCCTGCTTGCTAGAGTAAGTGTATTTTCTACATGAAACTCTCCGTGAAGGGTCACGGATGGACTACCTCTTCTTCGGGACACCCTTTGTACCCACTTTCTCCTTAAAAACCCCACAGCCTTGGCTACTTTCCTCCCTTGCCCTGATCTACAGTCTGTGATTTGCTTACAATCATGCACATAAGTCATGTGACTCCATTCCTCTTGTGCTTTGTAGCAGCTGGGCATGAACATCATCAATGCATCGTGCCAAGCCGCAGGCACGGGCCATAAACCATTCTTCAGAATTAAACAGAGCCAGGATCGACCCTCAGGCCCGTAACCTGCCAGTCCTATGACCTTAAGTTGTTTAACTCCAGCCTCAGTTCCTTCATCTATAAACTGAAGATTTCCAGCCAGGCCTGGGGGCACAGGTCTATAACCTGTGCTACTCTGAAAGCTGGGCAGGAGAATCATAAGTTTAACGTCCACTGAGCTAGAGTGCACAGCCAGTCTGAGCAACTGAGCAAGAGAGGGTTTTAAGATAAAATAAAAAGAGTGCTGGGGGCATACCTCAGTGGTAGAGCCTTCCCTAAGTGAGGCCCTGCGTTCAATCTCATTGTGGTGCGAATGAAACAAAGGAAGCACCTCGGGAGATTTCTGCTCAGGGGTGGTACTAGGACCTATGTATAAGGTCAGGCACATGAGGGCCAAGTGTGGTGGCCAGAACGGTTTCTACACAGTAAACATGACACCCTGTGTTGCGTAAGGACCACTTTCTGAACAAGCCTTCAACTGGGTTCAGACTGGCTTACACACAGGAGAGGAACACAGATGCAAAGCCCAGCACTGGCACAGAGCATATCACAAGACAAATATCCCACAACAGTCTTTGCAAAGGTACCAAATTCACATTTTGAGTAAAAATAAATAAATAAATAAATAGTTTGAGATGGGTAGGGTAGTTAGCTATCTGCAATGCACAGTTTTGGAAGGGAAGCAGGAATGGAACTCGGGCTTTCTACATGCCAGACAAGTGCTCTGCCACTGTTTTACATGAATGTCACTTCTCTTCAGAGCAGCACGCTAATATAACTTTGTGTGAATACAACCAAAATCTCAGTTAAGACTTTCGAAAGAAAAATCAAGCTTGATAAAACTTATTTTAGCCAGGCGGTGGTGATGCACACCTTTAATGCCAGCACTCAGGAGGCAGAGGCAGGGGGATCTCTGTGAGTTCGAGGCCAGCCTGGTCTACAGAGTGAGTTCCAGGACAGCCAGGGCTACACAGAGAAACCCTGTCTTGAAAAACCAAAATCAAACAAAAACAAAACAAAAAGCTTATCTTAAAGAGCAAATGTCCCAGATGCTGACCATTAGTGGTGAGCACCTGTAACCCGGGCTTCAGGGGCAGAGCCAGGAAGACATGACTTTGAGTGACATAGCAAACCATAAACTGAACAATGAAAACATCCAGCAAGGCCCCACTCCTCCCACAGCTGTGAGGGAGAGGAGCCATTTTCTTCCATGATATGTGGTCTCGGTTCCAGTAAAGAATTTCCCACTCATGCTCAGGCAAAAAACTCAACTCGGCAAATGACACAAAAGGGAGAAATGACAGGAGTGGGGTGGGGATGGAGAGATGGCTCAGTGGTTAAGAGCACTGGCTGCTCTTCTGGAGGACACAGGTTCAGCTGCCAGCACCCACATGGCGGCTCACAACTGTCTGTAATTTCAGTTCCGGGGGATCCAGTGCCCCTTTGTGGGCTCCTACAGCACCAGGTATGCGTGTGGTGCATGGACATAACATGCTGGCAACCTCCATACACACATAATAAATGAGGAGGGGGGCTTGCTGGGAAACAGGGCTTCCACAGGAGAGGAGACAGAGGAGAAAGGAGGCTGGGGTGAAAACAGCTAAAGTTCACAAATGAGCGGAACAGTCAGTGAAAATTAACATACGAATCGAGGTGTCCTAGAACAGACACCTCACATAAAAGCAAAGAGAATGAACAAAAGACAGGGCTCTTCCTGAGCTGTTTCCGCCTGTCGTTTTCTTAATACAACCACCGTGCACATCAGGTTCACCCTCAGCTCAAAAGGCTGAGGTCTGGGTTAGAAAAGATCACGCAGTGTGAAGACACGGTTCCGAACCCAGCTGACTCCAGACATCTCACAGCAATTTAAAAAAAAAAAAAAATCTCAGCACCCATTAACAGAGATCCTATAAGCCACCAAGGAAAAACTGCCAGGTGACTTGGTGTTCAAAAAGGCAAAGGCTGCTGCATGCAATTACACGAATGCACACAGCTAAGATGTGTGGGCACACGTATTTAAAAGCTCCACTCCGGTAGGTAACTACTGATTTCCAGCTGAGAATTGGAATTACAAAGAATCTGAGGAAATGGATACTGTTACACACTGGTAGTGATGTGCAGGGCAATGGCAGGAGACAATCGAATTTTAAAACATACTTTACACGCCATTTAGCAAATGCTTTTGAGAATCAATCACAAAGAAGCATTAAACATAGACACAAGAGACAGCAAACCAAGAGAAGAAAGCCCCAAGCTGAGAGCCAGAAGCAGTTTTACTGTGTTAATACAACAGTCCAGCAGACAAGTCTATTGGCTGAAGGCCTCCAGCTGGACAGAGCCCTTTAACCTGCTCTGATCCCTTACCCCCAGCCACAGCAATGCAGAGGGATAGGTGTTTTTGACTGGTTTATTGAGCTTGCTTAAAAGAGTTTGCCCAGTTCCCCCATAGGCAGAATTTTTCACCCAAGCAGCAGAATTTACATTTATAGTGCAGGAAGAAAGAGGCACAGTGAGATATCACAGGAATGTTAGCCTGTTGCTTCCGGAGGCCTTCTGCTCCATTCCCCGGCTGTGATGCTAGATCCCTTTTCGGGTCACAACACATCGTCTTGGCTTATAGGCTTTTATTCCCATCGTATCATAAATGTCAGTTTTTATCTCAATTGTGCCTTCTCCTATGAGCACAGTTGTTTTTAGACAAGGAAACTAGAGGGCGGAATCAAGCAACCAACCAGGACCAAAAGGCACAGCACCTAAGAGGCTTTGGAATTCCCCCAAGCACCAAAACCATACTCCGATAAATCCCAGGGATCCCAAAGTCTTTCAAATTTGGACTGGGGACGAGCAAGCTTTGTCACCCCATCTGCGATGCCCTCTACAGTCTCTGCTGTTCTGCGTAGGCTGAACTTTCCATAGAGGCAAGCAGATAGACTAAGTCCAAATGGTTTTGATAAATTGCATTATAGATCTTGTCTTGATTAGTTAGTAACTCAAGAGCAGGGTTAAGTTGTATTAATCATAAATCTAAAGACAGTCTGTGACCTAATGTTGCAGTTTAACATACAGAGACAGTGTGCTAGCCCCGGGGCCTAGCTACTATCCTAGTGACCGGACCGTGTTGAAGGAGCTGCGGGCTGTGTTCCTGCTGCCCCAGCTCCTGGTCGCCTGGCTAGTTTATGCCCCGAAATAACAACACATAAACTGTATTTTTTTAAACACTGTTTGGCCCATTAGCTCTAGCCCTTACTGGCTAATTTTCATATCCCGATCAACCCATCTCTAATAATTTGTGTAGCACCAGTCTTACCAGGAAAGATTTAGCATGTCTGACCTGGCGGCTTGCTTCATCGCGTCTGCCCCAGAGAGGAGAGGAAATGGCATCTGAGCTCATTTCCTCTTCCTCCCAGCATTCTGTTCTTTTTACTCACCCACCTATGTTCTAACCTATGAGGGCCAAGCAGTTTTTTTATTTTTTAACCAATGACCTTCCTCCATCATTTTCCCTTTTTCTGTTTAAACAAAAAAAACAAAAAACAAAAAAAAGGGAAGGCTTTAACTTTAACATAACAAAATTACATATAACAAAACAGTTATCAAGTAAAAATTACAATATTTACATTTGTTTTATCTTTATCATAACTAAGGAAAACTATAACTATAACTAACTATTCTTCAACTCCATCAAAGACTCCAGAAATATACAATATTACCTAAGCAAACAAGAAATAAGCAACTTTCAAACTCTAGAAATGACAGAGACATCTCGCTGCCTTGACAGTCACCCAAAGTTTCTCTGTACCGTTGGGGCATCCATCTTTGGCCTACAGGCCCATAGTTTTCAGCAGACATTTCCATGAAGCAGGAAATTTCAAAGGCAGTTCAGTCACTATCTGCTGTGTCCTGCAGAATGTCTCGCAGACTCTTTCATGAATCAGGAACCCCAAAAGATCATCTCACCTTTAGGCAAGTTCAGCAGTCCTCTCTCTGCGGGTTCTTTGTGTCCAGTTTATGCAACAGTCCAGGCAAGAGCAGTTTCTTGCCCAAATGGCTATCAAACTCCATAAGGATCCTCTTCGATGCCCATCTTCTTGAAGTAGATTGGTGCTGCCAGGAGCAGAGTGTCTCATTGTCATGAAAAGTCCTAAGTTATTAAAACATTAAATAGCATATTCCGTAGTCTTTGAAAGATATGAAGAATGTCTATCTAAAATATATCTATGTATATCTAGAAAATCTAACATGACTATAAACTTGACTATTATAGATAACTATTCATTAACAACTTATATACATAACATTTTTACATGAGCTACACAATCACAATACCTTAATCAATATCAGAAATACATATACATATAACAAAATTGACCTTAAATTTAAATCACTAAAGCAAAATCCATATCAATGTAAATTATTTATACCTATATCAATCTCCCTTTAAATGTAAAAGAACATTCATAAACAATATTTGGGAATATGGACGTAGTTATTTCTCTCCAAACTGCTTCCTGCTGAATGGGGGCGCTGTTATTCAGGTCTTTTATGGGATAACCTGTGTGCAAGGTTCATCTCAGTTGGCAGTTGAGTGAAGTAATTTTTTGAAGGTGTTCACAGTAACCTTTCAGGAGGGCGTGGTCTATCATACCATATTGGGATAGAAGTAATCCGCAGGGTGTCATCGTCTGTGAAAACAAAAGAAACTCTTTTCCAAAGTATCATATCCTTAGATCCAAATTCTGAAATCATAATACCCTTATATCCATTCTGGTTTAGTTTGGCAGCTCATGTAATAAAATGACTCTCTGTACTTAGCTCCTTTACAGTTAAAAATTTTAAAGAAAACACAATGTACATAATCCAGACTCTCTGTGAATTTTCCATTTTTATGTGACTTATTTTCCTTTATTTCTTTTAATCTATAACTATCTGTACTCTGTCTCTTTAAAGACTTTACCCTTTTTTTTAAACCATTAACTTTATTTTTTATATTCTTTTTTTTTCTCTCAAGCCTACGTACATTCATCTAACATTGTGATCCATTTAGTGGTCTGTATCTGTCCTATTGTGAATCTGTAATATTTTTACTATCTAGGAGCATTTTGTTTTGAGCTTTTAAATCGTTACGTGCTTAAGAAACTAAGCTGTGCCGGGCGGTGGTGGTGCACGACTTTAATCCCAGCACTTGGGAGGCAGAGGCAGGCGGATCTCTGTGAGTTCGAGGCCAGCCTAGTCTACAAGAGCTAGTTCCAGGACAGGAACCAAAAGCTACCAAGAAACCCTGTCTCGAAAAATCAAAAAAAAAAAAAAAAAAAAAAAAAAAAAAAAAAAAAGAAACTAAGCTGTGACATTCCTAGGTCAAAAACAGGTACTGCAGGCTTGCCCTGCCCGGTCCAACGGAGCCACTTGTGCCTCTGATTCTTGCACATTGCATCAGTAGCGTGGTGGAGCTGCTTGCGCCTCTGAGCCACAGCACGCAATGACTTCCTTTTAGGCACACAGCGAGTCTAGTTGCCATCAAACAAATCGTAGCATTTTACTCCAAATGTTACATTCAAAGACTCTGTCTCCCGCAGGAGCCAGACAGAGATCGCAATGGCGGCACAGCCCAGGAAGCCAGCATTTTAAAACAGCCAGTTTTTTCCTGCTGCTGAGTCAGGACAATTTCTTTGTGGCAAGCCACCCACAAACAGCCAAAAGCTGTGTTAAACTCTGTTTTTTGTGTGTTTAAAATTAAGCTCTCTCAGGTTTTACATGGAGTCTATGTTAAAATGAAAGCCTTCTTTTTTGTTTAAACAGAAAAAGGGGAAATGATGTGGGAGTGATTTCTTTCTAATCTGTTGCTTTCATTGGTTAATTAATAAAGAAACTCCTAGGCCCATTTGATAGGGCAACCCTTAGGTGGGTGGAATAAACAGAACAGAATGCTGGGAGAAAAAAGCCGAGTCAGACAGTCACCATGATTCTCCCGCCAGACACAGACACAGGTTAATATCTCCCTGGTAAGCCACCAGCTCGTGGTGCTACACAGAATATTAGAAATGGGTTAGATCAATATGTAAGAGCTAGCCAATAAGAGGTTAAAACTAATGGGCCAGGCAGTGATTAAAAGAATACAGTTTCCGTGTAATTATTTCGGGTAAAGCTAGCCGGGTGGTGGGACGCAGCCCGCTGTTCCTCACTACAGGACCGGAGAATATTGAGTCATAAAAACTTGTCACTAGTTTTTACAGCTAGTGTTTTTTATTTTCCCTGAATATCCAGCCCTTGCACACGCATCCTCTGTTCCCTGTTCCAGAGGGGGTAGGAAGAAAAAAGGCCATGTGGCACCATCAGTACGCAGAGGTCTGGCTAATTTGGTGGAGTTCATGCTATTCTCCCAAAGAGCCAACACACTCCACATGGGGCTCCACATCATCTGGTTCCTGTCAGAGGCGAGAACAGTGTGACAGTGGATGGGAGTTGGGTTCATAGCAGTAGGAGATACTCACCAGAGTTCTTTGGGCGGTAGCATCCTAAAGCCTCTGGCCCAAACATGCCAAGATTTCCACAAGTGAAGTGAGTTTGCTTCCCCATTGGGCAATAGTTTCCCCAGCGATTTAAGTTTTGAGGAGCCAGACCCCTGTAGTTAGGTGGGGTATCTGATCTCATTATAGTACACCCTCACAGTAGAAAGAAGGCTGCATGGGCGGAGGCTCAGTGCAAGACATTAACCCTTCAACCTACAGGAAAGTCCTTGGGTTCAAACTGACTATGTATATTTCAAACAGAGGACCTTTCTTGATTCTGGGCTTCCTGGTTCAAAGACAGTAAAGTCAAAATGCTATTCAGGCCGACTCACAGCAAGGTGTGGCTACATCCACCTGGAGGCACCCCAACTACCCAACTGAAGATATGTCATTACTCTGTTGTCCTCAGTTTCTTTGGGGAACCGGGCGCCCCCGAGAATTTTATAGCTAGCTTGTTCTAGACCCAGCACAAATTAGGGTTGTTTATATGGGAATTATTTTATTGACTGTATGACTGTCCTTGTTGGAGGCTGCCACATAAGCTGCTGTAATGGACTGAGCTTGCCTTCGATTCCACATACATCAAAAGAGAGTGTCTTTGATGCAGAGGGATCAGAGGGTTCTGTCCCATCTTTGAATTTCTAACAACTCACAAAAGGGGGCAGGTACTGGGGGTTAAAACAGGTACACTGGTCTTCAGAATCAAGTTCTTGAGGTATTTTCCTGAGATTCAAAATGAGTGTGACGGAACAGGGTTCAGGTAACCCCATGCAAGAATCACAGAATGGTTCAGAGACCATGACAGAGAGCCAAGTTACCAGAAACAGATTGACAGCCATGCATCTTGTGCAAGAGGTAAGAGATGGCTAACAGGAGCCTCTGGCCACCAGTCCGCTGGGACAGCCACCTGTAGCTAAGGCCCAAAGCAGGAGGATTGCAAGAGGTAAGAGATGGCTAACAGGAGCCTCTGGCCACCAGTCCGCTGGGGCAGCCACCTGTAGCTAAGGCCCAAAGCAGGAGGATTGCAAGAGGTAAGAGCGAGGTGTTGGTAACACATTCACAAGCCAGTAGGAAGAGCAGCAGCTTTTGTCCCACCGATGGCTGATTCCCCAAGGTTCCAGCATGAGCGGGTCAGTCAGCTTGCTGGAGCTGGGCTGTTGCTGTTCTCTGGTCTAGTTGTGTCTCTTGATCTCTTCAAGTCCTTTCGTGGTGCAGCTGGATTCCTTCGAATGGTCAGCTTGCATGGCGTCGCGGGATCAAGAGCACATTCCCAGCTATGGGAGGCTGGATTCTCTTGGCTGTGATGAATCCCGGAAGTCACGCTGGCCGCCTTTACTGCATTGGGAGTGGATAAAGTAACAGTGAGTTGACCTTTCCACAAAGGTTCCAGAGCCTGGGCATTCCATTCTTCTATGCAGACTGCATCTCCTGGCTTAAAGGAGTGTGTGTTTGGAGTTAGGCTTCCTGGCTTTGGAGGAATGGGAGCAGGGTTGAGCGTAGCCTCTGCATCTACTGTCTTAAAGAGATATTACCCAGTTCTTTTAAATTCCCCTGTATTCCTCTGACAAGAAGAGGATGCCCACAAAGGATTTCATAAACAGAAAACCCTGTTTGTTTGGTAGTGGATCTGATTCTTAACAAAGCAACTGTCAATAACTGGCCCCAATGTTTTGTGAGCCTTTTGCCGGTTTGCTTATTTGTAATTTTACTGTTCACATACCCCACCTTTCAAGAGCCCTATGGATGGTAGGATTTGTGTAGCTTCCAGGTGATTCTTAACCCCCTAGCTACCAATTGTACTTTCTCTGCTGCAAATGCTGATCCAATATCTGACCCTAGAGCAATAGGAATCCCATACCCAGAAATTACTTCTCTTAGAAGCCATATTACTTCAGATGCCCTTCCCATAAACATAAAAAAGACTTCTTTCTAACCAACCTGACGATGCACATACGAAGACAAGCATTTGCCTCCCCTAGCTTGGGGGAGCCCTGTAAGGTCAACAACCACAGTCTCAAATAGGGTTCCTCCAACAGGTTATTCCAGGCACAGGTGTTCACAAATTCGTCAAGCCACATGGGGAAGCAGGAATATAAGTATCAACCTAACATACTTTCCAGAGATGTCCAGCTAACATGAGGTCCCATACAGAGGCAATGGCTTCAGCAATGGTGATCTTCATCTTTGAAATTTCCACCACCCACGGGAGTCCCCATTTTCAGTCTTAAGCCAAGCCATTTCCCTGGCTGGCCGGGAAATAATGGGACTGCAGCACCTGCCAGCCCTGCCCTTCCGGTAGTTTCACCTCTTGACCCCACTCTGCAAATCCCCGGAAGTTGTCGCACTTCCCTTCTGGTGTCCCCAGCGCTGCGCAGCAGCCACTGCTTAGGGGCTACACATCCTCTGAGAGTTCTGATTTCTTTGCCGTGTTTTATGTCTTTCCTTCCTGAGTTGATCAACCCCTTTCTTTATATAGAGCCCCGAGCACAAGCTACGGGGTACAGCACACGAACCTCTACTTCTGCTCCCGTTCATCCCACCTACACCTGCAGCACTCTTACAGAAGCTGAGGTCTACCTTTTGTGTTGGTCCCCTTGGGCAGACTCTTTGCCTCCGTGGAAGAACTGAGGGTCATCAGAGTACCCTTCTCCTTCTACAAAACTATTGCCATCAGTAAGACAGGCTACATCAGGATCTTTAGGTATGTCTGTTAGATCTGGCCAGCCAGAAAATACCTCATCACAGTGTCAATGGGGTCATGACTTGGCTAACCTGGCCCAACAGGCAATGCTGCAGGGTCTAGATTTTGAGCCACTTGTAGGCAAATGCATGGGCTTCACACAGCATTCCCTGCTATCTGGCCATCCTAGCATTTGTGAGTCAGTATAAGAGCACTGCCTGCTCTTCCAAAGGTCCTGAGTTCAATTCCCAGCAACCATCTGCAATGAGATCTGCTGCCCTCTTGAGGAAGAGACCTGGTCAGTTGTCCTCATCAACTTAAGACCATGAAACCCAGTGTGGAAAAAAATGGAGCCAAGAGTTAAATCCTCACAATTTGTCGCCTTACCAAGTGTTGTGACATTGATGCACACAGGCAGGGCGGCCGGCACAAAGTCACAGCCCCAGCAGTCTATGAAGATAAGCTATGGGGGAAGGCAGAGACCTCACATCTGACAGCATGTTTACACACAAGAAACCAGAAGCCTGATTTCTTCTAAAGCTTTTTATTGGCTTTTTCTCCACAGCAAGGCTTTCTCCCTGCTCTGCCCCTTTATAAAGCTGTTGACGTGTCCCCTACCCCCGCCAGAACAGAGAAATTTGGTACCCAGACAAATCTCTCCAAGAAACTCCTGACACGGGGGTCTGCAGAACTGAACAGAGCGAATGGCCTGCTTTCTCTGAGGACCAAGCTGGAGTTGCCCTTGTGACTAGAACCTGAGATATTTAACCTTTTCTTGTCAGATTTGTGTGTTTGCGTGTATGGCATGGGGGTTCTTTTGAGACAGTCCCTCTATGTAGCTCTGGCTGGCCCGGGACTTGCTATGTAAACCAGACAATCCTCAGACTCAATTTGGTCTGCCTGCCTCTGCCTCCCAAGTCCTGGGATTGAAAGTCAGAACACCTGGCTAGATAGGGGCTTCTTATTAGTGCTTATATTGTTTTCCATAGCAGGATAAAGCGTGCTATGTTCCTCCAGTCTTTGGTGGCTCTGGCCAGCAGTAAATCATCTACATACTGGAGCAGCCTACAGTTACACTGGTCAATGAGCACAGTGCCAAAAATGGTAAGGGAATTTTAAAATCTGGGGCAATGTGGTCCAAGTTAATTAACTTTCATCACTGTTTTCAGGAATTTCCCATTGAAAGACAAAAATAGGCTGTTGGGATGGGGGATGTGAATCCAGAAGCTGATTCTCTCCATCTAAAGTGAACAGCCTCAGCAGGATCAGACACTGAAGGATGAGGTAAGGGCTGGGGACAGCTGGATGAAACGTTACTGTGATTTGCTGCCCTAAGTCATGTGATCATCTGTCCTGTGTTTCTGGCCTGGCAGGAGAGGTGCCCCCAACCTCTTTGACAGGACTAGAGAATTCTGTATTTTAGGACATTTTCTGTATTTTCTAGACATTTTAAAGCCCAACTTATGCTTCTTTGAGAGGAATATTGCCTCTGACGAGAGGGCTATCTCTGGTCTTAACTGGAGGAATATTTCAGGAGAGCCCTTGTGAGCTAACCCCAGTCCATATGAGAGGGAGCTCAGGTGCCTGTTGTGGCTGCTCAGCCAGGCCAAAGAGTCATCATTCCTTCCCTGAGTGGACAGTAGGAGTCAACACTTCCTGGTCTTCCTGGAGTTTAAGTTTCCTGGTCCTGGGGAATTAAATAAAGGTTATTTGAGCTTGGAGCTTTCCCAGGTAGACCTAGCAGGGACACTGTACAATCAGGATGATACAGAAGTCACAGATAACTTCATGGTTTATGGGGCCATGGGCTAGGTGACAAACAGGTGGTCCCAGCATCCATATAAGATCAACGGGTCAGCTCCAGAAGCTGACTGTATGCTCTTGCAGGCCCAATGGAATGGACCCTACTCTACTCTTCCTCAGTTTTCTCTATCAGCTAAGCCTATAATCTCATTTTCCTGGGTCCTCTGACTTTCAAGAGTCTAGGCTGCTACCATCCAGGCTCTCCTTGCCTGAGATCTGAGCAGCATTCTCTGCTTTGCATGGGTATTCATTTTTCCAATAGTTTTTCTATGGCAATATGCACTGGCTGAACCGATTCCACCTCCGAGCAAGGCGGTCCTGACATCCTCCCTATTGGCCTCAGTTCCAGTTTTGTGAACACTGCTCCATGCGTGCCCTGAATGTTCTACCAGGGCAACAACAGCACATTTACTTTTCTTTTTAACTTTTGATCGGCCTCACATTTGGCTTCCTAGTCTCAGAAACTTTCTAAGACACCCATTCAAAACCTCCCCAAGTTTCTGCAACTTGCATCTGATGTCTCTAAGCTTGCCAACACAGGTTGCATTGACTTTGTTATACTTCCAAGAAAGCAACTTTCTTAGCTGCTATTAAGTCAAATGGAGTGTGGGGTGCTTCAGAGCCTCTCACAGAATAGATTCAGGCTCTCCACAGGTCCCCAAAGCACTTCTAAAATTTTCCCCTCTCCCCCTTTTATTGCCTTTCTACCTCTTTTGTTTCAGATTAAAAGCATCTTCAGTGTATCACCTGAACCTCTCCAATCCCACCCCACCCCAACAATGGGGTCCCAATGGGACCTCGTGAGGAAGCAGGCCTTGGATGTCATCATTTGGGGCTAAGCATGCTTAGGAGTAGTGGTAAGCAATCTGTCCATGTGTTACCAACTTGGGTTTGGATAAGAAACGCACTGAGTCAAGGCTGGGTCTTTTTTGTGAGGGGTGTGAATTTTCCAGTTTAAGAAGTCAGTGGCAGAAAGGTTGGTACACTGTCTCCTAGGACCTGTTCTTAAGCTCTCAGAATGGTACCTGCAGAGCATCCAGGGCATCTATCATGTCCAATGGGTTGGGATTTGGCTTTCTCTGCTCTTTCCCACTGGCGTGTAGGAAGTTATATCCAGTGGTCCCAGGAGTCTCAGAAGGAATGGTTGTTCCCAAGGAGGGGAAGTTAGAAATGATGGTTCTGTTGATGAGTGCTCGTGATGATGCTGGCACTGGCAGGGCTGGAGTATCAGGGCTCCATTCCCACAGGTGCTGATGGCATCGGTGACGGCAGTGAGAGGGGTACAACTGTATATATGGTAGAGGGACTTCTGGCTCCTCAGCTCAAAGAGGTTTCATGGCAGGCTTAGGCTCTGATCTATATTAAGAAGACTATTATCCTACCACCACGATTTTACAGTTCTTTTCCAAGCAGGCTTTTAGGCAGCACATACTGAGAGGGCAGTGTCCTGTGGCCGGGGTGCTCTCAATCTCCTGTCTTAAACACCTTACTATGTCTTTATCATGGGGCTGTCCCACCTCCAAATTCAGCCAGTATGTCTCACAAAAAGCCCAAGTTTTTGGGAGTTTCGCATTCACTGCAAACCCTGAATACCCCTTTTGGAAATTGTTTGTAATACAATCTACAGGTGTAGGCTTACTATTGGCCACCCAGTAGACGACACTCAGTTCTTTCTCAGTTCTTCAAATATACAGGATTCTCCACCCTTTGTCCACAGTTAGAATACACTCACTCCACTCCCACCCCTTGCCTGATGCTCAGAAGTCACTGCAGAGCTGTTGTCCTGTGGTTTGTAACCAGGTTACACACACAGCTCTAGGACTCTCAGACAACTGTTCTCTTCCACTCAATGGAGTGAGCTAACTAGAACCAAAACCATACAAACTGAGTTCTTACCCATCTGATGAGATTTCCTGACCTGGTTCATGGGTCTGGATTCAGCTGCACATTCAGCTTTGTCCCAGTTCCCCAGAAAAGTCAATCAGAAAAGCCAATCTCTTACATATTAAATGGCCCATTGGTGCCAGGCAAGTAGCCACTCCCGACGCCCTGAAAACACAGCCCCCCACACACTGGGGAAGAGGGAGAGGAGGAGGAAAAAAGAAGTGAAACCACTTCCTGGTCAATTCATCAGAAATGCCACAGGAAACCAAGGGATAAAAACTCCAAGCTGAGAGCCAGAAGCAGTTTTACTTGTATGCATACAACAGCCTAGCAGACAACAGTCTACAGACTGAAGGCCATCCAGCTGAACAGAGAGCCTTTAACCTGCTCTGATCCCTTATCCACAGCCACAGCAACCCAGAGGGATAGGTATTTTGACTGGTTATACTGTGCTTGTTTAATAGAGACTGCTCAACTGCCCCATAAGCAAGCAGCAGAATTAACCACAAGCCATTTATAGTGCAGGGGCAAGGAATCTGGTGACAGAGGATAGTGAGATACGGCAAAGCGCTGACCAGCTGCAGGCATTTCCTGTTAACTTCTCGGGGCCTCCTACCATGCCATGTGCAAGGATACTCACCACAACTACAGAACTGAACCCAACTGAGCAACAACAGAGACCAGCCATTGGGGTAGGGAGGAGAGGGAAAGTGTACAAATGGCAATCTCTGTCAACTGACATGGGAAGAGGGGGTTAATATACCACAAAGGGAAGGAAATCAAAGTCATAAGATATTTTTGTTGTTAGCAACCTGCTTGTTGAAAAGAAGCTAAGAGAAAATAAAGTGAAAATACTGCAGGAAAAAAAAAGCAGAATGATCACTCATACACACTGAAAGGATACACACTGTACAACAGTGTGGCAAGCCAGACCCAAGCAATTAAAGAGCACACTTGGCCAGGTAAGACTGAGGCTGACTGAAGGAGCCTTAGCTTTTTACTCCCATGTCCACCTGCCTAATTATGATGTGTAATGATATGTTTTAGAAGACAACACCAAATGACAAAGAACCTACTATCCTCCTTTCCCCTCTTCCCATTTATATGTATGGGGGGTACGCTGAGGTTGAAGCTAGAACTCATTCTTGAATGCTTTTCTACTTTATTCATTGAGGGAGGGTCTCTTGGTCAAACCCAGAGCTTGCTGGTGTGGCTAGTCTCCCTAACCAGCTCACGTGGCTGAAATCAGGCGGGCCATCACACACACACACACACACACACACACACACACACACACACACACACAGCGCTCACTTGCCAAGCACATTAACAACTGGGCCATCTGCCCAGACAGAATGTACTCCATTTTCTTAAGATTGTTAAAAACAAAAGAAGAAAGCAAGACTATAACTTACTAGTGTAGGAAACACTAAAGGTCAACCAAAGAGAATAAGGAAGTGAGGCCAGCTTGGTCTACAGAGCAAGTTCAAGTTCCAGCACAGCCACAGCGGTTACACAGAGAAACTCTGTCTCAAGAAACGAGAGGGGGGGGGGGGGAATAAAGAAGCAATAACAAAATTATATATGCACAACTGCTGAGACCTACAAGGATTGAAAGCAACTAACACATTTTATTGTTTCCATAACAGGCTCTGGACAAGGTGAAGACAAAGGAGACAAGGACAACACTGACTCCTACAACAAATGAACATTACAAGTCTCCAGTGGTTCAACATATGAAAATGTATATAAAGAAAAAAAAGAGAAATATAAATATTCAGGTATTTGCAGCACATTACAATGTCCTTAAAAAACAACAAAGCAGTATCATTTTTGTAATGGTACATGTAACTGACGGTAATTTAAAATGTCAAAGTACACCTTTCTCCTATCCTCCCCTGTAATCTAGACTGAGGATTGCAGAATTACAAAAATATACAAATAAAAACAAGTTTAGTACTCAGAGACAGATAGCTCTCCTCATGTTAATACATCAAGACGCAAATATTGACTTCAGGAATGCCAATCAGTTATATGCAGATAAATAAAACAGACCAAAAATACTTCAAACCCAACTAACATTATACTAAAAATATATGTGTATATATGCATCTATATACACCACACCTATTTTAGAAAAAAGGTGCCTCGGTGAAAAATGATTCTGAAAATATTCACTGATGAACATTATGTATGAAACGTTCTACATAAAAAATTAGCTTATTTTTGTGCAATTCCACGTTTTCCTTACACCTGGAAACTATCGAGCGATATTTCATGCTGACATGGTCCTATAGCAATTCCCTCTACGATGTTCTCCACTCACTCAACACCAGATGGTGGCACAGACAGAGGTCACACAGACACAACCTAACATACTTCTGTGGCACTCCCTGGAACTCTACCCACTCTTGAAACCAGGAAGTTTACGGTTGCTACAATGACTTATCCTAAAATGCAGTTTCTCTAGTCCAAATTAAGCACTTAAGATATTAAGAGGCTGAGAAGCCACCTCTTTTGGTTTCTCAATAGACCTATAAAAAGAAATTCTGTATTGGAACAGCTAAACAAGTTCTCACTCAATTAACATTGCATCCTTTACCTGCATAGATTCAATTTGGCTTAATAGCTCTTTGCCCCAGAGCATGAGTCTGGAGTTCACATACACTCCTTAAAGTCCATCTCATCTATGACAAAAGATTCCATAGTAGTACCATGAGAATATATAGGATAATAAAGGTTTCTAAAATCTGTTTGATGAACTTTAGAACATTCCTCAGTTGGAGTAACTATTAAGGGTCAAAATATAAATAAAGTTGAATTGATTAAATATTTATGCCAATAATCACTTCTAGTAAACAAATGAAATGACAAGGTACCCCAAGCTCCTCCGATAAGCACTGAGGATCTAAAGCATAGAATGAGTAACTGAGTACACTAGAAAAGGAGAACAGTCTGAGGCAAGAGTTGTAGGTGTGTAAATATATATTTCATGTGCACACACGCTGTGTGCATTACGCTATATATAATTACATACATATCCACAAAATGCCCTGCAGCACAGTTCTAAAGGCCTTGTCAAGGAACAAACTACTTCTAACAAAAGCCCTGGAGTTCATACAATCTGCGTAAGAAATTAATGTGCATGTATTCACAGCATAAACCTTAGCCACAAAAACATTGCTATTAACACTAGAATAAATCATAGGTTGATGGTTTTTTTAACTGCTATCAATCAGTAATTTCACAATATTTCTTACATGGAGAGTCAAAAATAATAGCCACAAAACTGCAACTGGATTTTGAATTCACAAGAAAGATGTTGGTAAGGTAAACAAAGTTCAATTTCCAGAGTAAGAATATCAAAACTTTATAAATCTCCCGAGATGCAGTTCAATTACTACATCATTAGAAAAATAGAATCATAGAATGAGCGGCGCCTGCTAAGCATTCCCAACACATCGACCCGTATGTTTATCTCTTTCCTCTTTTGTTTCCAGCTGGAGGTCTCTTCAACTGAAGGAGTTGTCCTCCTGTTCCAAACCCCGCAGAGGCAGGATTGGACACCCCAAATGTCAAACCAGCTGATGCCGTGATGCCAGGATTGCTGAAGTTAAACCCAGACGTACTTGAGCTGCCAAAGCCTTATGTTCAAGGAAGAAAATATTCAAATGAGAAGTTAAATCACAAAAACAAATATAAAACACAAGGATGAGTGGAAATTTCTACCTGAGAATATACAATTTTAAGAGTAGAAAATGTCTACAGCCCTTGAATTTCTAACATGGAACTTCACAGAAAAGTAATTTAGATAACAGCTAAAGAGCATCTTGAGATAGAAGTCCAGTGATACAGGCCAAGAAAGCAAGCTAGCACAGATAACTGGAATCTGCAGGAAAATTAAAAGCTGCCAGAAACTTCCTTGTCTGTATGCTAACATTTTATGTGCTGTGTGTATAAAATTACCTTACATCATTATATACACATTGTTAGTACCTTCCTACTCAAGCTCACCAAAAACATTTTAGAAAAGGCCTTCACGGCATCTGGACCTGCCCTCGGATTCCAAGCCCTTTCAACAAAGCCTTAACCCACCTCAATGTTCAAGAGAAGGCAATAGTGTATTATAAGAGCCTTTACAATGAAGAGCAAGTGTTTTGACTGCCTGGTTGTCCAATGTAGTATTTAGATTCTAGTCCTGATACCAATGATTACAAATCTTACTCCATTGGCAGTGCTGATTTTAAACACTTCTTATAATAAGTGGAATTTCCTAAATTTGAGCACATTTTTAACAGTTACATCATTATTTTAGACATGCTACTTATCCCTACACATTACATATCAAAACAAGTAATATTTACAAATATAAAGTGAATAGAAAGACAAACATAATTTTGAGTTTTCTACTAGGAGTAGATTAAACCTATTTAAAATGAACAAAGAACCAAGTTAGCCATTATTCATTAACTACACTATACCTTAAAATCAGAGGTACTAACAACCGAAGATGATCTGCTTGGACTAAGATGCATCTCCTAGTTGGGCTGCCTGGTGGTACAGGTCTACTGTATCGGCTACTCAGGAGGCTGAGGCAGGAGCAGCCTGCACAACTCAGTGAGACTGTGGTTCAAGGTGAAAGGTAAAACTAGGCTGGAGAAATAGCTCAGCGGTATACTCCTTGCTTATCATGGGTAAAACCATAATGTCCACCCCCAGAACAAAAAAAAAAAGTTCTCCAGCATGGAAAAACAAAGCACCAACTGTAACTACTGGGTTACTAGGGAGGAAAGAAGCCTTAACCATAAAGTCACTCACTAGGATCCAAATGACTCTCTAGTTAACTGTTTACAGGTCTTGTTACATACAACAAAAAAGTAAGGCTACACAATTTAGTCAGTTGTCAGTCGAACATGCTTCCCCAGAGTAGAAAGTAAATTGGGGATCTCCAGGGGTTACTGGGAATAAGAACGTGTGTAATCTTTAGTAAAATGATTTGTACTTTTTAGCCTGCCTGGAATTCAGGCAGAAGCACACAAACCTGCACTAAGACTTCCTGAGGGTTTATCTGTTGTTCCAAATCCAAATGTGGAGGCCCCTGTGGTGCCGCATCCGAAACCAGAGCTAGCTCCAAATCCTAGTGGAAGGTAACAGAGAGATACACAGTGCGCATAAAACACAGTTCACAGGGCACTCAAGAAAACCAACCACCACCACAGGTCAAGTCAACGGTGTTCACACACGACTCAGTAAGTCTGCGACCTACTCCCTTACCTAAGACTTCTTGAGCAGATTAATTCTGAATAAAACACTACTTTATTCAGACTAGTTCATGACCTAGCAGCAATTTTTAAAAACGAGGCTACTAAAGTCAAGATCATATTGGTATTCTGACCACTGAAATGACTAGACTGTTAAATATATGTCTAGCTAAAGCATTACTTCATTTTGGAAAAATAAAAAGGCTGACTAAGTTCATAAGCAAGCATGACTTGCACAACAGTGTAAATACTACAATATTCCAAGGTATGTGCTCTCCGCTCATTACGAAGTACAGGACAGTACTACCTCATTCTATGTGTTACAGTCAATTTTGCCATGTTACTCTCTCTCCATATTAACACTAACAAAACTGTCTTCCCTCTTAAAACATTTTTGTCATAAAAAGCCCATGAAGAAATTCTAAGTACTCAAAGATAGTTCACCAGAAATTCTCCATACAAACTCCAATGATTTTTATTAGTCTTACGTTATTTCCCATGTAGCTACGGATGACCTTCTGATCTCCTGCCTCTGCCTCCTGAGTGCTGGGATTCCAGGGATGCACCACCACTCTCTATCTGCAGTTGGGGATGGAACCAGGCCTTCACGTGTGCTGGATAAGCACTGTACAGCTAAGATGTACCTCCAGCAAAGCCAAATTCCTCTTGCTATTCTGCAATGGCTTTACTGAAATAGTTAAGTTAAAAGTGAACTATCACTGCTTATAAAAACACTATGGAAAGTGGATGGTAGTCGAGAGATTATGCTACCTGCCGTGGTTCTAAAATTCTCAATTAGAACAGATGGTATGAAATAACTGTGATAGCATGTAGCCTTTCTTTGTATTTTAGTGAAACCTTCATACAGGAACCTTCTTTACAATATCATACTTCTGTCAAAATATAATAAATTCCCAATTATGCAGAAAGAATTGTGAGTGCACTTATAATTAACATGTTTTATAGACTTACCTTACTAATTTATGAAACAATTAGAATAATCTGAATTGCTTATGTATGCATACAGTCAAATATGCCTAGCATACATAGAAATGACAAAAGCTGAGCTATTTAATTTACAATACAATTAATTACATTTTAAGAGGTTACTATCAGGTAAAAAGATAATGATCAGGAGTATGTATATAATCTAGGTGTAGATTGGATCTAAAAGTTACATTAGAACTAATATTTAAAACTCCAATTAAAACTAATTTGATTTAAACTAATTCTCAAGTTCACATTTTAGCATTCTGATTGAAAAACACCCTTCCTGACACTTAGGTTTTTTGTTTTGTTTTTTAAATCTACTTTCCATAGAGGACAGAATTTTTTAAGCTCTGAAGCTAATGCTAGAAAGCAGTGATTATGTTTGGAGAATCCTTTTTGCCAGGTGGAAGGAGCCTTAACTTCCCAAGCAGCAGCAGATCCTCTCAGAAACGTGTTATAGCTACCAGCAGTTCAAATGTCATCGCTCAATGAAATAGGAGAAAAGGGAAAGTGTACCTCCAAGGTTTGAAGAACCTAAGCCACTTGATTGCAAGCCAGTGCCAATACCTGAGCCGAATGGCGTTCCAAAACTAACTCCCAGAGATGGCTGTGGCCCTGGTATGAAAAAAAAATGGGGGGGAAAACAAATTTGCCTTACTCTTTCAAGATTAAAGTTCCTATATGAGATTATTTTAAAACTGAACATTGATTACTTTTTAAACAAATTCCATGTTAAAACTTTGATCTCAAGATTCCTTTCTGACCTAGTTTATCTATCCCAAATGTTTTATCTGAAAAAGAATTTTTAATTAATCTGCATATAGCTACATAGTTAAGAGGCTTACCACAATGAAAAATGTTCAAATGTTTAATGTACTAATAGTCTGAAATATTTAATGCATCACAAATTATAGGTTTTTTATTTCTACAATTGTTTTAGTTCTATTTGTTTTCTGATACAACTATTTGGTGTAATAAGTAAGATTTCACTTTCCTTTTTAAAAAAACAAGCTCCCAGTATTAGAGTCAAGTCCCAATAATCAAGAGACTGACACTAACATAGCAAAACTATCATGTTACTTCATAAAGTACCCAAAAAATTAGGCATGACTTCTTATAGTATAGAAATGGTATATATAATAGATAAAAAACAAGACAATGTTTTATTTTATTTAATTTATTGTTCATTTTAAAAGCAAACCAATTACACAGTAACATGACAATTCCAACTTGTTCACAAGGTTATTGAGTTCTATCCTCCAGCTCTGCTACATTCCACCACTCATCGCCTGATTTGTGAGATCCAGAATGAATATTCACAAAGGCACGTGTGTACCTTGACAGACCCGATACATTCAA
The DNA here is from genome assembly GCF_950005125.1 of Chionomys nivalis. Classification (NCBI taxonomy): domain Eukaryota; kingdom Metazoa; phylum Chordata; class Mammalia; order Rodentia; family Cricetidae; genus Chionomys; species Chionomys nivalis. Next base: position 52,841,021 of record NC_080097.1, on the reverse strand, counting down.
GACTTCAGAAGCTCCAACATTCGTGAAAATGCACTCAGAGCCATGTGTCATCCTCTCCACACTGCCACTTTAGGGATTTTGGCTGAATTTGTTTGGCAAGAACAGCGTTACTAGGCCCCTCACAGTAACTACACTTTCTTTTTTTTTTCCAACTAAGCAGAATACAAAAATCTAAGGACTGTTATTTGATACTAATTTGTGGAAACTCCTCAGTAAGTCTCACAGTACAGTCTCAGCTCTGGCCTCTGCACTCATTGGTTAGTACATCTCAGAGGCGAGGGAACGCCAAAGACATATGCATCTTCAAATTTAACTTCAAAAAAATCAAAGTCTTCATGCTGTTCAATGAAGAATGAGGTTTGTATATTCAAAAGGTAGTGTAAAGTTATAAAGCACAAAACAACAAAATGAGGAAGTACATTTTGCTACCCTGGGACAGAAACTGGACTTTTCAAATAGCTTCTATCCAGAAAACAGAATAACTAAATAGCAGCCAGAGTTCTTACACTACTATTAAAAAAATAAATTAAAAAATATTTTTAAGTTTTTACATCCAGTTTGAGATTAATTTAAGAATAAAGACCTGACTAACAGCTCTTTTGTAAAATGTTACAACAGGGAAAAGAAATTTGTTTATTACTTTCTACATCTAACAAAAATAACAGAGAGAGCACATGTCCAGTTTCTTTAACATTGGGAGACTGTCACATTTTAGCAGGAGGCACTGCTGGTGAAGACGCTCAAGACCAATGCCCACCACAGTCCTCAGCCTTACAAACGGGGAGTCACCCAAATCCATGGTTTTGTTATGTGTGGGTCCATTTTTAAGAGCAACAAAACAGTTTCTGCAATCATCATATAAGGACACAGAACGCATCTAACAGTGACAGACTCCCATTGCACAATAGATGCGAGATAGTTTGAGTTTCTACCTTCACACAAATTCTGAAGGCAACATCATATATAAAACTAGTAGGCAAATGTATAACATTTTAAGTAGTAAAAGCTTATGATGACTTATCTCCCACGCCAAAGTGTTAACATATGATACTCTGGCCATAATATATATATATATATATTAGTTTCACTATCAGAAAACAGATTCTAAATCCTTCAGGTAGAAGCTATGTAAACAATTCAAGTCACTTTGAAATCTGAATAGTCATTCAATGAGAGGCTCTTAGTTCCACAAGTGAAATCAAATCAATAAATATAAACCAATGATTGCCTAGTGAAATTTCCATGTAAAGAAACATTTTACAAAAGTTTCCATGATAAATTCACATAACAAAATCAGGTTTGCACTGTAATCCGTATTTTCTAGAATAAATATTACCTTATTTAATGTAAAACTTCCATTTATAGCTAAAGTGCTAGAATTTCTTATAATTTTCCATGGTCACAAAAAATGTCTAGTGTAACTACCAACATTGCTCATAAGTTACCTTTTAAAATAACAAAAATGTCTTCCCCTGGTAAGAAAAATTTATTCTTGTTACTTCTAATGGGGAATGTTCCTTTGGTTATTAAAACAACAAAATCACAAATCCATAAGAAACTAAGATGACATACTTAACATTTCTGATTTAACTCTACACCTTAAATGTCCAAACCTTCACCTAGAGTCAGAAAGCAGGAATTCCTCACAAACACCTCAGCTCTCCTTAAAAGCAGCAGCTAAGTCACATGAGAAAAGTCTTATGTAAACACCAACAACATTTAAGTGTGAAAACACAACAACAAAATCCAACCTCAATACACTGAAAAAAATCTACCCTAAATCAAGTTCACATTGAAAATCCCAATATAAAATCTACTAAGTTTTTGGGAGGTCTGAGGAATATTTGTGGGCGAGTGTACATGTACTTGTCCGTGCATCGATGCTTATCTTATGCATCTGGGTTTTTATGAACTCAGCCTTCAGAGCAAACAGCCACAAATTGAACATGCCTAAGCCCAAAAGTGTATTTGTTTTCATTAAAAAAGAATGAAGGGTTGGGGAGGAGTTCAGTAGTAGAGTATGTGTTTATTAGCATATACAAGGTCCTGGGTTTAATCCCAGAACCACCACCAAACAAACAAACAAAAACAAAAAAATACACAAAACAAAACTCAGCAAGTCATTTAAAATTAAGTCCACCTTTCCACCTTCTAGAAAGAGAAAAAAAAAAAGCTACCTTCAAAAAGAGGCAACAATCTAAGAAAAGCTATCGTCCTTGTGTCCCTGTTCACACCAATTAAATCAAGAATCCATATGTAAATGAAGCAAATACTTTAATACATCTATACAGTAACGATTGTGTATAAAAATATTACGCAAGTTGTTTTAAATTGGGACTTAGAAGGATTTCATGAAAAGTACTGCACAGGAGTGCCTCCCTGGATACAAAACAAAACATAACAGGGCTTTACTAAATGGGATGCAGCTGATAACACCATTACCCATGGACCTAACAAAACTAACCGCCACAATCCAGCGTCCTAAGAACTAAACAAGCATTTGTAATGGGAGGGTTATAGAGTGACTACAGAACCTGGGAGAGGCTTTTAGAGAAAAAATAAAAAAGGGAAAAAAACAGAAGGTATAATCGTTACCACTGTTGTTTATCAATAGTTCAACAACTTGATACAACTCAAAAGTACATACTGTAATATTTCTGAGGTTGATAAATTCCAATTCCTGCTACCTAATTAGAAAGTCTTATATACACCCTAAAACTACAAGGATACACTAAAACCAGTTATTGCCCCTGGTGGGAGGATGTGGGGTGTGGGGAGGGCAAAGCCTGGTAAAAGTACAGGCAAAATTAAAGCGCATGAGCAAAAGCTCCCAATAATTCCTGCAAGGTTAAACAAATATTCTTTAAATGACACAAAGCCAAGGCCTTTCTTGCACTGACTACCTTTGCATTCCACAAATCTACCTCATAGGAGACATTCATTTATAGAATAAGCATTTGTCTTCATGCCTGCGTCCTACAAACATCGAGATTACAGTCTACACAATTGAAAAAAAAAGCCAGGCATGGTGGCACATGACTTTAATCTCTGCACTCTGGAGAAAGAGGCAGACAGATCTCTGGTTTTAGGATAGCCAGGGGGTTCACAGAGAAACTCTAGTCTATTAAAAAAAAAAAAAAAAAAACAAAGCACTTTGACAAGTGATTTTGCTTCATATTTAGCTATTTACCATAGAAGAGATTAACTTAAAGCACAAGAGTTTAGACAGTTCACTTTTCTCAAGCTTTGTTTATTCTCTTGAAAATAAACTATAATTTATTAACACTTATCCAAATCACATTTCTCTGACCTATCTTAGGGCTAATTGTGACTTATTAGCTGTTAAAATAGTGAAAATGAAAAATCCTACTATAGGGATTGATACTCCATTACTCCAGAACAAAGACTCCCCACAATCTGTCCACAGAAGTCTATACTCCAGCTAGCTAGAGAGCTACTAGATAGTGCTCATGGGAACCACCATTTACAAAGATGCAGAGATGGAATGTGGAGCGTTTGGCCTAAGTCCATCAACAACTCTTTACTGATGGAGGGTCAATGCTGTCATTCAAATATGAAGACAGTAACTAGAGCATGCTTCTTTAGTATAGGTGGCCTGAATGTAACCCAAACATGGTTTTGTTTGGTTTTCACTTTTTAATATTGCAATTTACTTGATTATACAGAATTTGTCAGAAAGACATACACTACAGAATAAGTAAGCCTCACTCAAAAATCTGTAAATGACCAAGGGAAAAAAGTTAAACTATTAAGACTGCACTTTCTATGTCAAACATAAAACCTAATTTAAAAAAAAAAAAAAAAAAAAAAAAAACTACCAAGAATAAGGCAACTAAGCAACTTCCAAAATTCCAAATGAATCACCAAGGAATCACACCTCATAAACACTACAAATGGTTTCAACCACTAAGGTCTACATAATGTACAATCCATCTCAAACCTTCTTCCTAATCTTGCTCTGTTCAGTCCATGCTGGAGTTATAAAAACCCTAGCAGCATCTTCTTCAACTCTGGTTCCGACTCTTATAGAGGCCCTGTTATTTTGTTTCCAGTCAAGTAACATCCAAATGAACCTATTGACCTTCAATACACCAACAGTCAACAGAAAGATACTGCATCCAGAATACAATTACTCTGCAATCAATACGTCTGAGAGTAAGAATGCACCATCTATTATTATCATTAAAAAACACAACGTATGGGTGGGATTACCTCTGAATTTAAACCAATAAATGATACAATCACAACTTGAGAATCTAATGTTTTTCTTAAATGTAATTCAGTAGTGAAACACTATGTTCTAAAGGGCATCTATAGCAATACAAGTAACAGTAACTAAATTCACAATATTCAACATCTGATGTATAATTATTGCTAGACTACCCTGCCTTTTGTTTCAGGTATGTTTATAATTGTGTCTACCACAATTTTTAGATTTGTATTAGAACAACTATTGATAGAAATTTTGTCAGTGCTCACAAAGGAAGACTTATAAAAATGCACATAATGTTCTCTGCATGTGAACAGTAAGAAGCTATAACTTGAATGCGTTCAGACCTGTAGCAGGCTGCTGCTGCTGTGTAAGTGTTGCAGCCATGGCAACGGCTGCTGCATTTGGCATGGTGCTGAAAGGAGTAGGTCCAGTAGTAACTCTGGGTGCATTCTGCCACTTCTTGGCTTCTGTTCTCCTGGCTTCAAACACATCTACTGCATCACCCAAAAACATTTTTCTGTAGCTAAGGTACTGTTCTTTAAGCACCTAAAAAAAAAAAAAAAAAAAAGAGGAGTGGAGGGAGGGAAAAAGAAATTAGGTTCTAGGTTGAGAATTATGTATTCATATGAAATAAGCTGTCAAAAGTCCAAGGCAGTGGCCATATTCAACATTCCAGCTCCAGGTGAGCTACAAATAAAACTACTAACTGCCCCACTGACAAGACAAGGGCGGGGCTTGAGAGCGCCAGCACTACCGTGAACAATGCTTGTTATTGCTGTCACGAATCTTACAATATTCCACCTAAAATATTCTGGCTTCATAGGCTAAAATTATAGGCAAGCAGAATATTTAAATAGACACTATAGTTTATCACCTAACTTTCCCCTTAAGCAGCCAGTTTTTTTTATAACTTTTAGATCGAAGTACTAAATATATACCAGTTAAGTAAACATTTTTAAATGAGTGGGAACCACATGATAAAGCAAGATTTTACACCTTTAGCACAGAAAGGCTGAGGGTCTAAGCAGAGCTTCAACTTTGTTAATTCTAATCAATTATTACACAATGGAGATGTAAGCCTGTATACCTAAGTCTTCCTTCTCACGCCTAAGATTTGAGTTTTACAACTCCAGGGTAAAAAAAATTACCAAGTTACCTAATGCAATATAAAGCCCCATTAAAGCCATTAACCCTATTTCACATTAATTATTAAACATTTTTATTACAGATGTAACTTAATTATAAAGATCTAAAGAGAGGTAGAGTTTTCATATTTCTTACCTTTCTTAAACATTAAGCTCTTTACCACTACCAGAAACACACTTAAAATTTTACTATTACTTATAGAACTTAAAGTTATTATCATTCCTTTGTGTGGCTGTCCATTTTTAATACTCCAGTTCCAAGCTTCACTACTGTTATAAAGGACCAAAGTGGACCTGCTAAGAACTGAATATTAAGAAATGTGGCATTAGCACAGGTGAAGGAAACAATCTCATTACTGTCTTCAAATCCATTCTTACTTTCCCTGCATTTCATATACATTCCCACATATAGTACAACTTCCAATGAGAAATAATGGCCTTAGACTTTACAAAAACATGGGGTGGGGGGGTGGCGACCAACCATATACCTAACACCAGTCATGGTTTATATGATGAATTCTCAAAATTTCCCACTTTGTTAATGTCACTGGGGTGTGCTGGACAATTTCTTGTGAGATTTGCAAAGAAGAACAAATCTAGAGCTTCTATGTTTAGCTCACTTACTACTTCAGCTGAAGGTAAATGGTAACATACTTTCCTAGATAGTCAACTATCAAGACACAAGCTAGATTCACTTGGAAAGATGGACTCTAAAATTAGAGCATGCCTTCATAAAACTGACTTATTGCCAAGTCTATCAAGTATTTTCTTAATTAGTTATTGATGTGAGAGGACCTAGGCCATTATGAGTGGTGCTAACCCGGGCCAGGTGATGCCGAGTTGTATGAGCAAGCAATAAGAAGCAAGCTGATAAGCAAGACTCCTATATGGCTTCTGCTTCAGTTCTTATCCTGACTTTCCTAAGTAATGAGTGTGACCAGAGATTTATAAGAGGAAATCAATCCTTTCCTCCCCAAGTTGCTTTTGGTCATGGTGTTTATCACCCCAATAGAAACCCTAACTAAGACACATAAAGAATCTGATCAGAGTAAAATCTTTAGTTCTTGGAAACAACTAGGGGAGCTGCAACAGGAGCTCCAAGCCTATTTAGTGATATACAAGACACTGACTCAAATAGAAAACAGATTAAAGACAACAGGCTATTCAAGGCAATCTCAGCCATTTTCTGGTCTCATTACTAAAAAGGTTATTTTTCAAACCAGAGGGGAGGAAGTTCATTGCAGACAACTTTGTGACGAGGCTTGGTGTCAAAGGTCTATAATCCCAGATACTCTAGAGGATAAGCAGGATATAACTAACTAAAGGCTTGCCTGGGATGTAGAGGGAGCTCAAGACTGACTTGTGCAACTTATTAGCTCACAACCATTTATAACTCCAGTTCCAGGGGAGGGGGAGGTAATGCCCTCTTCCAGTCTCCATAGGCACAAGGCACAGACATGGTGCATACATATGCACGCAAACACTCATACACATAAAAATAACTTCTAAAAAAAATTTAAAATAATCAAAGAAGCAAAAGCTCTGAGAGTGGCATAATTATCAAACAATCAGGTTCTGGTGATGGCTGAGGGGAAGCAGAGGAACCTAGGCACCCATTGTACAGTGTTCTAATATTTTGTTTGTTTTAGAAACATTCATGATAAACTAATTTTAATATCATCACATACCTCAACACAAAATCATTTTTATCAGTTTAAAATCTTAAAGCAACATTTGTTATAATGATGAGATTTTAAAGAATCTTATAACCTTCATTCAGAAATTAAACTTAAATTAAAAATGTTTTTGTTTCCAATCTGTTCACAAGTGCTAAAAACTTAAAAATGACCCATTTTAAGTTAATTTAAAAAAACTCCATTATCACAAAGCAAGCAGATATGATCATACTCAATGAAATGTTCATATAATTTACTTAGATTCAGGTTTAGTTTCTTTGAATTTTCAAGATTATTCTGTAGTATAGGTAACTAAAAACTTATATTTGTTTAATTAGCTGCAAATAAGAAAAGTGTACTTTAGCCGGGCGGTGGTGGCGCACGCCTTTAATTCCAGCACTTGGGAGGCAGAGGCAGGCAGATCTCTGTGAGTTCGAGACCAGCCTGGTCTACAAGAGCTAGTTCCAGGACAGGCTCCAAAACCACAGAGAAACCCTGTCTCGGAAAAAAAAAAAAAAAGAAAAGAAAAGTGTACTTTATTTTACGTTTCACTTAAATTAAAAGAGGGCCATCTGTCTGGTCTGTACATAAATAAAATTTAAAATTAGCATTATTACGTAAAGATCAAAATACTCAGTGGAAAATTACTTCATTTACATTATTCAATATACGCTACTTAAACAAATATATTATTTGGTAAGAAGATTTCCTCTACTTAGAAGGAATTTTAAGCAAGTTTTCTTTAACTTTATGATAAATAAGTATTAATAAAACACAATTAGACTAGGTCAGCATAAAAAAGAATTTGCCACTGTGGATGTTTGTTTTCTATAGTGCTATTTATACTGGGAAAGAGATGGAAACCTGAATGTTGGTTACACAGGCATCACATGAACACACAATCACTGTCTGTAAATTATCAAAAATAGTAATGAGGGAAAATGGGCATTGATATCGAAATTATTCCCAAGGTACTAATTTAAAGCTTTTTTCTTTCTTTTTAGTTTTTATTAATGAATGTGTTTGGGTATGATCATGAGTTAGAGTAGTACTGGCCTTTTACTTACACATCATTTGAGCTGTTCCTGAATAAGCACAGCAACGTTACCAGGTAAATATTGGCATCTACATACGCAGACAGGTGAACTGGCAATGAACACTTACCTTGACATTTTCATGAATAGACTGAAGTTGTGCAGCTAAAGCTACAAATGTTTGATAAATTTTCTGCATAGCCATTGATAAATCTGTAAGAGAAAATTATGAGACAAATATGTAATAATTTTTATTTTGTTTTTCTACTACTCAGTCCTAGTTTTAGAAAAGACTCTATCAATGTTCCTCTACAACTACAGAAGACAGTAGGCTAAGCCTGAGAGAAGGCCATTTCCATCAGTGACCTGGAAAGGAAAGGGACATTCTAGATCCCACCCCAAGCCCCCCCAACCCCCACCCCCGTTACCACAGCAATGACTTTCAATAAAAGCGTTGTAAATTTCCAGGGAACCAAGACTTACCAAAAACTTTCTAGGAAATTTTCTTAAAGCAGCTTAGGACAAGCACTAGGAGTTGTATGCCTGTCTACTATCCAAGTTTAACCACCCACCAATAAACATAATGGTGCCCTCAAAATCTGCCATGGTAGGGATATTACCTTGAGGGGTTATATGCGAATTGTTTGCTTGAGTGGCAAGATGATTTTCTAGTTCTTCAATCTGCTGCCTGTACTGCTGAAGCTGTACTTCAAACTGCTGAACCAAGACTCTGAAGTAGCTATAAAAAGTTAGATCAAATATTTAAAACATTATTTCCTTTATACTTAAAAAAAAGTAAGTAGTAATTGTCCTCTTTTAAGTGGGGCTTTCAGTTTAGGATGAAGATATAATTCACAGATAGCACTGAAGCAACTCCCAAGCACTAAATATTATTGATGTATCACTATTCCAATCATGGAGGACAAAGTGACTTCACAGTCTTTAGAAACAGCAAGGTCATCCAACACAAGCTAGAACTTAACTATTACAGACAGGTAGAGATTAAGGAAACTATAAATAAATGCAATATAACCCCATAACAGAAGCTTAGGTGGCTGAAAAGCACATTAATGGGGAGGAAGGGAATCAGTAAAATTCTAATAAGTTGTTTTAGTTACAAACATTTTATAGCTGGGTAGTGGTGGTGCACACCTTTAATCCTAGCACTTGGAAGGCAGAGGCAGGTGGATCTCTAAATTTAGGCCAGCCTGGTCTACAGAGAGAGTTCCAGGACAGCCAGGGCTACACACAGAAACCCTATCTCGGAAAACACAAAAACCAAAATCAAACAAAAAAATCATTTTATCAATGTTAGTTTTATAGTTCTACAATATGTTAATATTGGTGACAATGAAATAAGGAATTTATGCAAATTCTTTGTACTACTATTTTTATAAGTTCTCTGAAAGTGTAAAGTTTAAAATTAAAGTGCGGTTATCACTAAATTTTACAATAAAGTACTTAACAGCTTTTAGACTAATAAAGGAAATTTGTATTTTTTTTTTTTTTGGTAAGAAATGGGTAACAGATAGAAGGGCGGTTTAGTGATAAAGCACTTACTTGCCAGGAAAAGGAGGAGGAAAATGGGACAGAGGGGAGGGGAGAGGGAAAAAGAGGAAAGGGGGACAGGAGGAAAGAATGAAAGCTTTTGGCAACATGAACTCTGTTGTTGGTATGAAAAAGGCAAGATGAAATCATTATGGATGCACGTCATGTTAATCTGAGTAAGATCAGTATCACAGTTATTGCCTCAACTTGGGTAACTGTAGCATAATATAAGCAATTATCCTTATTTTTTAGAAATTCACAGTTAAACTATTATGTTTGCAAATAATGCAAGGTGTTGGGGGAGGGATGTAAACATACAGAATATAAAAACAAAATACACAAGATAAATTTAGGAAGTAGGGAATTTGGATAAGGTACATAGGAAATTTCTGTTGCTGAAATTTTCTGCAATTCTAAAATAACTTTCTGAAGAAAAAGTAAAAAGTGGAAAAGTACAGGGGCAAGAATTATGGTGCACACACACACACTCTCTCTGACCAGCTTCTGTGAACTCCAAGGTCATGAAGACTAGAAGTCACAGACTGAAAGATGGGGTAGCACAGGACCAAGGTGAGCATGCTGCCAGCAGACAGTGAGCATGCGGACTACTTCATGCTGCTATCTCAGCAAAGATGGCTGGAAATTCAGATCTTACTTAGCCCTTCTTTGTAGTGAGCCTCTTAGGATAATTAGGAGAAATCAAAATAAAGATTCAAGTTAAGCCTTCCCAAAAAAATTCTGTGTGTGATTATTGCTCTGCTTAAATAAAAAACTTTCGTTAAAAAAAAAAGACCCAATAACTTACTCAGCAGGAGCTGTATTTTCATGTTGAAGTCCAGGAGGTGTTTTCTGGGTTCTTAAAGCTATTTCAGCATTCTTTAACTCCTAATACAGCAGAGATTTTTTTAAACACATATAGGAAACAAACAAAAAAGCATAGGTAAGAGTTAGGCTACCATACAAACCATTTCTGGACTGAGATGTCAAACAACTGGACAGACATGCTTTAAAAACGGAATAGAACAAGCTGCTTTACATATTGCTGAAAACTCTTTCTAAAGAAGACAAATTAAACTTTCAATAAATTTTATGATAATCTTTTTGAAGAACTATGCATAAAATTCTGCAAACTGATAAAAACGAATTCATCCACAGTAAAAGAAGTATGGTACTGTTTTAGAGCCTCCAGGAGCAAATGTAGGAAAGGCAGAGCCAAGCAGAGGCTGGGCGGTCCCAGTGGGGATTCCCATCCTACAGATAAGACACTGCTCGAGGCTTTACTCCTGCCATCCTGCTATTCCATAACCCTGTAACACAGCTGCTTCTCTTCTTAAATGAGGAAGTGGGTCTACACAGACTTCACTTGCCTAATACAGTGTGTAGGAAGCCTGAGAGCTGAATACTGGTCCTCTCCTCCTGCTCATTGTCATCTGAATGCCTATCCCATGAGTCCTTAGGAGTAATATTCTGTTTTAACACTTTATATCCACACACTTGTCATTCCACTGCTTTCTTCTTTTCTTTGTCTTTTCCTTTTGTAAGGTGGTTTTCTGTTTGTTTGTTTGTTTGGTAGTTTTTCTACATAATATATCCTTGTGTAACAACCCCGGCCCTGGCTGTCCTGGAATTCCCCTCTATAGACTAGGTTGGCTGGAAACGCTCAGATATCCACCTGTCTCTGTCTCCCAAGTGCTGGGATTAAAGGCTTATGCTTACATACAGCTACTTACATCCTTTAACTTATTTTTTAACATAAGGACCTTAAATTTATGCTCCCAATAGTAACTTTTTTACCTTATTAAACTACCAAACTATTAAGTCTAACTGGCTCTCTGTACCGTTTTACTTTTTGATTTCCCTTTCTTTCTTTCTTTCTTTCTTTCTTTCTTTCTTTCTTATTTATTTATTCTTATTTATTTAATTTTGTTTTTGTTTTGTTTTTCAAGACAGGTTTTCTCTGTATTTTTTTTTTCTTCTTTTTTTTTTTTTTTTGGATTTTCGAGACAGGGTTTCTCTGTAGCTTTTGGTTCCTGTCCTGGAACTAGCTCTTGTAGACCAGGCTGGCCTCGAACTCACAGAGATCCGCCTGCCTCTGCCTCCCGAGTGCTGGAATTAAAGGCGTGCGCCACCACCGCCTGGCTTCTCTGTAGTTTTGAAGTCTGTCCTGGAACTTGCTCTGTAAACCAAGCTGGCCTTGAACTCACAGAGTTCCACCTGTCTCTGAGTGGTGGGATTAAAGGTGTGCACCACCACCGCCTGACCTTTTTGTTTGCTTTTAAGACAAAGCTCTAAACACGTGACCCAGACAAGTTTCAGCTCATAATCCCCCCCCCCCTCCCTTTTTACCCCTGGACTCCTGCCACCACAGAATGGTTCTGGACAGGCACTCTGCAGCAATGAGCTGCCAGCAGGTCTTCACACCCATGTCACACTCCAGGCCATCGCCCCTTCTCTGTCCTGTACAAGCCCTTGCAACACTTAAAACCTTCGAGATTCAAACATATCACACATGAGACTCAAGGTAAAAGTGTCGATTTAAGCCCTTTGTGCCCTAACATATTATGTTTCATTTATTTAAGTTTTGTTTGTTTGGATTTTGTTGTTGTTGTTGTTGTTTTAGCAGAATTAGTCCTTTGGTCCCTAAAACCCAAAGTCCCTGAAAAATATAGATTTTTAAAACAGAGTTCACTGAATGCTATGACAACTAAACCCAATAACAAGGCACCTAAAACCATCTGGCATCTCCTGCCATCAAGAGAACCTATTTCAACTCTTGAGTTACTCTGCCAAGTATTTATGAGTCTTTGTATCCATCAGATTTTGGTCTGTCACCCTTTACTGAACAACCCCTTATTTCCTAGGAGGGCTCTCTTTGAAGATTCCAGCATACACTGAGGACCAGCTGAGACATCCAGCTTCACAGACTTAACAACCACTAGATTCTTGGATCTCTAGTAGGTAAACAGCCATTATTGGACAAGCTAGACCACAGTTTGTAAGTCATTCTAATAAATCCCCTTTCTTACTCTCTCTCTACATATTGGAACAAGTATATAGATATGTGTGTGTGTGTGTGTGTGTGTCTGTGTCTGTGTGTGTGTATATTTCCTTATAGAAAACCTTGGCTTATACAGGTTGCCTTAGTTTGCTACCTCCATTATTGGCTAATTAAAACTTTTTATAAACATATATAAACACATGTATTTCACATACAATATTCAGTTTCATATGATTTTATGTTTAATCAATGCCTAAATAGTCACTCAACTAAAGCATAATTAACATTGTTTTTCCTTAAAAGTACCTAATGGTAAAGGAAACGTGACTAAGAAAAATACACAAAGGAATACTGCATTCATATTTAATGAAAAGACTAGGATATGGGAATCTGAGAACAGAAAACAAAGTTTTCCAGTTCTTTTTAAACATCATAGTTTGTGTAGTCCTGGATGTCCTAGAACTCACTCTTGTAGACCAGGCTGGCCTCGAACTCAGAGATCTGCCTGCCCCTGTCTTCCAGGTGCTGGGATTAAAGGCATGCGCGTCCACTGTCCAGCAAATATCATAGTTTAAAACAACTATTCTAATGACATGACTTAAAAGATTACAAAATATTCTTTAATAAATGACTTAATGAGATATTACATAATCCATGTGAAAATTCTATCACTTCACTTCTGAAGAGCACAGCATTGATAAGTCTACAGTAAAAAGTCATCACACGAGACTTACCAAAACTCAGCCAAGACAAGAGGAAAAGATGACTTTCTAATTACAATACTCAAAACACAAGTAAATCATATATTATCACTGTTCTTCCATGGTGTGGAGAAGAACCACTTAACTGTATTATCTATATGATGCCACAGGTGGAAAAATTCGGCACGCTCAAGTGACAGACGACACTGGCCCCACTGTTACTCTCGGTGAGTCTAACCAAGACTAGCAGATAACCACCAGTCAAGCTTATTATTAACAAGGCATGTCCTAGTTTTTAATCTAATAACTAACGAGAGAAAACACTTTCTGTCCAGTTATTTTCCTCCTTTGTCATATAACCTCAGCAAGAAGCTTCTATGTGAGCTCATGGTTAAGGCTAAGACTAGCAGGGAATGCTCCTCAGCCTCTTAACAAAGTTCTTTGTGTACCTAATTGCATAAGGACAACAGTATCTACCCCAAATGGCTGTCATGAACACTAACCTACACTAAAAAGAGTATAAGCTATTTAGGATATTGTTACACATACGTATTGAGCACATATATAACTTTAAATAGCAATTTAAAGTTTGATGAATGCTCTAGTTTTCTTATGTGTGTACACATCAAACTTTATACTTAAGTAAACTCTTATTTCGGGGGGAAAAAAATCAAACCAAATGCACACAGTAATATGGCTGATGACTGGCATACCTGAGCTGTTTCCAACTTCAGTTTGTCAATATTGAGAGTATTCCTCTGCAGCCCACTGGCAGCCAACGACAGAAGCTGCTTCAGAGCCTTGATGTCTTCCTGGACTTTAAGCATTGCTTTGGAAGACATTCGACTAATTTCTTCTTGAACTTGTTTTTGTTCTTTGACAAATTTCCTGAAAGAACAAAAGAACACAACAAGTGGCAGGAATGGGGAGGGACTGGATCTGGGGAAAGGAGGAAGATGATACACATGGAGACAGCTCTGCCGGGAGAGCAGCATGCTAGTCTCACACTCGCCCACAACTAGCTCTGACTCCAGTCCAAGGTCCTCTTCCTGCGTGCGCAGCAGACACCAGGCACACACACAATGCACAGACACACAGACAGGCAAAATACTCATACATGTAAAGTAAATCTCCAGAAGAATAGTTTAAGCAAAAAAATAATAAAAATTAAAAGAAACATAATTTTAAAAAAAGTTTTTTTTCCTTAAATTTTTTTCAACATTATTTGTGTGTGTGCCTGCTAATTTTTACAAGCCTGACACAAACTAGAGACACTTATAAAGACAAGAGGAACCTCAATTAAGGAATTGCCTCCATTGGATTGTCCTGTGGACAAGTCTGTTGGGCCTTTCTCTCTCTGTCTCTGTCTCTCTCTCTCTCTCTGTTTCTTTTTGATTAATGTGGGAAGGCCCAGCCCACAAAATATTTAGCACAGAGATGTTTCCCCTAAAGGGTACCCAAGAATTTTCCAGTTTTATTTATCTCTTTACACTTGGTACTTACTGGAGATTTTCAACATCCTGACAGATGACAGGAGGCAGATTCTCGTCTTTCAGTGCTTTACTATCCCTAAGAAAGAGTCACACCTACATTAATGCCATCCACAAATGCATCACTACTATGCAGATTCTAAGAACTGACAAGTGAGTTGTATTTTCCTATATTAAGAAATGAAAATATAACAATGTTCTCTACTAATATTTTCTTTGATTTCAAAGTCTTTATAGAGAAAATAATTTTGCTGACTTGTAAATAATTTTATTAATTTATCTGACACCAACATTTCTTACTAAAGACTGGTGTCCATCATAAATATCCTTACAAGTATTTAAATAAATGCCTGAGAAAAATCAGAAAATACTAGACTGAATGAAATGTTGAACTGTTTCTACTTATTCAAAGATTCTATGATTGATATTCAATTAAAAAAACAGAAAGATATTAAAACCTACAGCATTTTTCACAAGGTACTCAACATAGTTTAGTACTTTATAACCTTCTCTGAAATGGGAAAACACAGCCTACTTATGTAATTACAAATAACAAAGCGAATAAAGGTTGGCACACTCTAAGAAAGTCATTTTACAATGCTGGCTAGAACCCCCAATCTCTCTCAGGTGCTTCATTCAAAACTTTCAAAGCTTTGAATTTGGGGTTAGAGATAGATGTTCAACTTGTTAATTTATACAAATACCCAAAATCTGAAACACTTCTGGTGTCATGGATACTCAACCTTAACAGGTTAGAGCAATGCACGTTTCTGAGAAGTGGACCTGACATGTCCTCACAATGACTGACTGACAGAACACAAGCTGGGCGGGTAATTGGCAATAAAGAGATTCAGTGACTGGCGAGTAAAGCAGTGATCATATTCCAGACATGCACATAATGCATATGGAAGGCACGATCTTGGCTGAAGACACGAGGGAGTAAAATGGTACTGGCATAGTAATTTGTGGGTGGAAACCAATAGTGTAAGAGCTGCAGGAATAACTCGGCAGCAGAGCCCACACTTAGCAAGCACAAAGCACAATACTGAGAGGGCTAAAACTAAAGTATTTGTATTATTTGGGAAATGTCAACTACCTTTTCAAAAACAAAAAAACAAAAACAAACAAACAAACAAAAAAAACGGCTTTATATTTCCTCAAAGATCTGACATTTCAGGTTTTCCCAAACATATATGTATCATTTTTGGTAGACACTAATTTTTGCCTTCTAAATGCATACTTTGTAATAATTTACTTCTTTCTATACAATCTGCCAACAATTTACTAATAAAATGTAATTAAAATATTTTAAAGTCAAATTTTAAACTTACTCTGGCCTTGTTCCTGTTTTATCACCTAGATAAAAATGTAAAAATAGGTCATTTAACAATACATTAACACATTCCAAGTTCTAAATGAACAGAAATTAAATAAAATACAAGCACACGTATTTTAACATCATGCAATGTGATTTTCCCTGTCCTAAACTCAGAGGAAGAACACAGCATGATGATGGTGATCTGACACCAAGCAAACACATTACAGAGCTCAGCTGCTTCCACTTCCCTCAAGAAGAAACTTTTCAAAAAAGTTTCCTGCATGGACAGTTTTTCATGTCTCTGTCCATCAGTTTAACTCTAGAGACTTAAATACCACCATCACCAGTATCGATGCCCTAAAGCCTCCAACCTAACAATCAATAAAACATTCTGTCAGTCCTTGAAGACAGCTAACTGTGTCCATGTACATTTCCATCTGCCCAAGCAAACAATGCATCTCACTCTCAGCAACGGGCATCATTCTTAAATGCCAATCTACCTTTCTCTTACAGCAGTAATGAGGGAAACACTTTTTCAAATGTTCTTTATATAAATACGTTGTCTACATTTGAGAACTGCTCACGCCTGTGATCCATACATTTTCCCTGAGGCACTGTTCTTACTATCAAGTTATTCAATATTAAGCGTATTTTTGTTTCAGACATATCACATTTCATTCATCTGTTTCTAAAATTGGATCTATAAGACACATATTGATTTCAGGGATGTTAAAATATAAGAACACATGCAAAAATCAAGTCCTCTACTTTGTAATGTCACTGATCTTTACATACAGATGATTCTGACTTAGTTCTTCCATATGACTACTCATGTTTATTTTCCCATAAGAATATGGATTGGGTCATCATTATCTTTCACAGCTCAACGTTTCTGAATTTGGAACCTTCCTTTTCTATAAATGATGTCTAAGATTTGATGAGACAAGATAATAAAAATAAGAATTTAAATTTTTTTTAACCCAAATAGCACATTTTCTTAAAACTGATGTACTATGGTGGTCTGAATTGAGATGTCCTCCATCAACTAGGGACTTTGAATACTTGGATCCCAGTTTGTGGAGCTTTTTGAGTAGGATTAGGATATGTGGCCTTGCTGGAGAGGTGTGTCACCAGGGGCAGGCTCAGCTTTCAAAAGCCACACGCCATTCCCAGTTTGTTCTTCCCACTTTCTGTTTGCTGTTCCTGATGTGGGCTCTCAAGTGCTGTTCCAGCTGCCTGCCAACGACCATCTCTGCTCTGCTACATACACTATTACCCCTCTGGAGCTGTAAGCCAAATAAACTCTTCTAGATGCTGCCTTGGTCAGTGTTATAGCACAGCAATAGAATAGTAATTAATCATGTACTGCTTCTTTGATACTTTACTTTTGAGCTATAATTCTCTATATACAACATGTAAAAAGGGCTACATTATCATAGGCCCTATCCGTCCACCCACTTTGCCTCAGTAAATATACTTACAAACATTCCTATGCCTACTCTTGCAGCCTTTGGCTTGCTACTTTTCACGCAGCCAAATGTTCTTCATCCTTCTACCCTCCACTGCCCGCTTTTATTTCCCACACACATATATCACTGAACTTGCTTTATGTCCTCACTCCCCATCTCTCGTCCCGGTGGTTCCTTTCTTCCCCTCAAACACTTCCCACTCCTGCTTCCATGGCATACACATTTGATTATTTTTTTTTTTTTTGTTCCTGCTCCCCCATTCCTTTAGACCTTAGTCCTCTTCTCCTTTCATGACCACCACCCCCTACATGAGAGGGGAAGCAGGAGGGAACCAAGGGATATTTGGGTTATCTGTTTAACATAATCTCCAGGATCACCTAATTTTACTCTAGTATCATCATTTCCTTCTTCTTTACAAGTGAACCCAACTGTACTGTGAATATGCCACCTTTTCTTTTTGTCCATTCATCTGCTGATATCTAGGCTGGTTTCATCTCTTGACTAAAATGAACATTAAGAAATATTCTGAAATCTTAAAACAAATCATCAAAACCCTCCAGTTTAATTACAAAACTCAATGTGGTATAAAAAGTCATTAATAACAGACATCTGATGCCTGTGCCTATATTGTCCTCTGTTAATTCTTCAGAAGGGCAAAGTCTTACTCCATGTTGCCTCTTCTTTATTTCCTACTATTCTTCCTCCATCTGGCTAAATCCCATCGATATAAGTCCAGAGCTAACTGCTATAGCTACTAGACAAAAAGAGACACCTGGGGCTGGAGACACAATCAATGGTATCCTACTTAGGCTTCTACTGTTGTGGGGGGAAAAAAATCAATAATGGGAGCAACAATGGGGGAAAGGGTTTATTTTGGAGATCCCAGGACCACCAGCCCAGTGCACAGTAAGCTGGGCCCTCCTGTATCAACCAACAATCAAGAAAATGCCTAGCAGACTTGCCCATGGCCAATCTAAGGGGGTCATTTTCTCAACTGACAAACCTAACCAGCACAAGTGGACTACGATCACGTGCTGCTCTCGCACAGAACTCCAGTGAGGTTACTAGAGCCCGTGTCAGTGGTTCCAGCTCCAGGGGATCTGATTCTTTTTCTGAACTCTGTGAGCCTTTGCATCTTCCAATACAGACACATATACACATAACAGAGAAAGGGGGAAAACATCCTGTGATTTAACAAACTACTCCTAACAGACAATCCCAACTAAGGGAAAGGGAAGGTGGTACATGTGACCACAGGTACTTATTCTCACATCATCTTTGCTCTATTCCAGCGCAGACACAGGATAAAAGTAGGACAATGGGGAGGGATCAGGAAAGAAAGGAAATAAAGATGTACATTTCTCTTACTCCTCTCTTCAGAGTTAAAAAACAAAAAAAAAAAATCAACTAAAATTGCTGACGTATTTCCAATGTTAGCTGAGTAAGAGTAGATTACAAAACACACTGATCATGATCTTGATTTATAAATAAGCACTGACATTCACATTACTATAGCTATGTAAGACATATACACATGCAAATTTAAACTATTCACAAAAGCCGGTACTTTATGCTCAAATTTGTAAAATATGGATGATAATATAAACAAATTTAAAGGTACTAATGACTATACAGCTAGTAATCTTTCAGGCAGGAAACTGAGGAAGTGTCTTCACAGTGCCGTCATTACAGGAAACTGGAGTAGCATCACTCACTCTTTTTATCTGAGGAGGTGCTAAAATCTATACCACCAAGGCCTTCGTTGCCTGCAGTTGAAACAGGTGCCGTAGTTCCCAAAGATAAGCTTAAAGCATTCTGTCCGAGGCCTGTAAATGAACCAAATACCATTTATTAACTTTCCTGACTTTAAAAGAATCCCCTCTTACAGACCAAAGACTCAACACTTTAAGATACAAATTTTCTTACTATCTGTTTTAGGAAGATAACATGAAACAACTCTGTCGCAATGGATTTGGGTAAATATTGATAATCTCGTTGGATTTAACAATATATTTAGTTTGGAAGTTGGGGATCTTTCATTATCAAAGAGCCCAACTATATTTAATTTGATATAGGTAATTTTTATTTAACTTTTTCTACAAAATTTGTTTCCCATGATATATTTTCAGGTTTTTGTAATTTTTTTTTTCGAGACAGGGTTTCTCCGTAGCTTTTGGTTCCTGTCCTGGAACTAGCTCTTCTAGACCAGGCTGGCCTCGAACTCACAGAGATCCGCCTGCCTCTGCCTCCCGAGTGCTGGGATTAAAGGCGTGCGCCACCACCGCCCAACCAGGTTTTTGTAATTTAAATAAATATAAACCTTTTCTAATTGGTGAACCGTTCGTTAACCAGAAACTCCTGAAATTACATTCCTATGTGAAATAATTACACAATGTCTTCAAGTAACAGGAAGCTTTACTTACTCTCAAAAACGCCCTCTCTTGATTTCCAGAAAGAAAACCACACTTAAAAGTCAGGCTTACCTGGCTATACCGTATGAAGTGAGAATGTAAGCCTTTCTTATAACTCCAACTAAGCAAACTTCACCACTGAGCCACATCCCCTGCCCAAGACTTGGTTGACATTCATTTAAAAGACAAATTTCTGTGGAACCTTTCTGAATATTTCCTTAAATAGGCTCACCGGGGACAAAGGACAACTATTCTAAAACATGGCTAAGCCAGGCGATGGTGGCGCACGCCTTTAATCTCAGCACTCGGGAGGCAGAGGCAGGCGGATCTCTGTGAGTTCGAGACCAGCCTGGTCTACAGTGCTAGTTCCAGGACAGGCTCCAAAGCCAGAGAAACCCTGTCTCGAAAAACCAAAAAAAAAAAAAAAAAATCTAAAACATGGCTAAGATGTTCCCTTACATGGGAAAACCATTATTTTGGTTTTCATACTTAAGGAAAAATAGATTATCTTTAAAAAGTGTTCTTTTTTAACAAGCTAAAATAAAGTAAATTTAAATACAAGTATTTACTATTCTGGAAAAAAAAATACAATCAATTACCCGATGTTGCTGTGTTTGCACTCTGGAAAAGTGAGCCTCCCAAACCAGCTAAGGCTCCCCCTAAAGAAAGCCCTGTTGATGCTGTTGTAGTTGTGGCTGGTGTTGTTCCCAAGTTATTTAGAGTAAATCCTGTGGATGCTGAGAATAAAAGAGAGAAGAATAAGCCTTCATATAGAAATAGCACTTAACACCACAGAAAAATAGTACATTCTCAAAAACAGAATCCCACTGACACAGCTGAATCTTTGGGGAAACCACTTGCTCAAGAAAGCTTTGGAAATACTCAGAATAAAGAGGAATGGTAGCTTCAAGGCAGAACCCTGCCCTCTGTCCCTTCACTCAACAAAATAGCTTTGGGCACTATACAATGGATCCAGTAACTGATTCTAAACGGCAATAGTTTATAATCCCAGCCTTTAAAAGTAAATGAATCTTGAGTCAGGTGAGTTTCCAAATGTCTTTATACTTTCTGCCATAAACAATTCCTTGAAAACAAAGATAAAAACATCTGTGCATTTCACCCCTCTGATCCTCTTTACTCTGAGTAGAGGCCATATGTCAAGATGGCCACTGCTGCTCTAATGTCAGTAGTGCTAACTTAAGTCCACATAAAGTCTTATTACATAGGCAAACCTTGCCTTGAACTCCACATCCTACTGAAGCATCCTCCCAAATCATTAGGTGTGGACCACTAAACCTGGCTCTGAAAAGCCAATAGTTCAGTAAGACAAAATTGCTAATTCAATTAGAAAATTCCCAAAGAATGCTTGTTTTTAAATTTTTTTATGCTTGTACAATGAACACTTTACCGACTGAACCATCTCCCCTGCCTGATATTATGTTTAATATAAATGGTTACTGATGTTCTCTAACTAGATAAAAATTTTAATGTAATTTTCTTCTAATTCAATTTTCTTCCCATTCTGTCTCACCTGCCGGAGTGGATGTCAGAGCAGATGAAAGAGTGAGCCCACTCGCTGAGGTAGAAGTGCCAGGCAGGGTAAATGGTGTGGCAGATGCTGCAGGTTTACTGAATCCTAAACTGAAGCCTGTTGTAGATGCAGATGTAGTAGCTGGTGTTCCTGTTTTAAAAAACAAACAAAACAAAATCTCATTTTACCTCAACCATATAGATATTATGCTGGTTTTAATTAGTATCCTTATGTCTGTGATCCTTTTCTCTATCATAAGTAGGATAAAAGGATTTTAGGTATGAAACAAAAGACTTAAGTTGGGACTAAATCATGCTGAATATAAAAAAAGATGGTCCTTTGGAAAAGAAATGCAAGATGGGTGTGGCGGCACACACCTTTGATCCCAACACTCTGAAGGCAGAGGCAGGCAGATCTCTTGTGAGTTCTAGACCAGCCTGGTCTACAGAGTGGGTTCTAGGATAGCCTGAGAGACAAAGTAAGACCCTATCTAAAAAATAAACAAACAAAAACAAAGAAAAAGAGACACTCACCTATCATAGCACTTATTCCCTTCACTCTCCTTGCTCTCCCAGACTACACAAGCACCATTCTATACTCCTGAAAATCCTCTTCTTCCTGGACCCCACTTCTGTCAACACCAAGCTTCTTCCTACTTCTGCCTTTCCCGTCTGTGCCTCTAGATCTCCTTCCTCTACTCAGGCCTTAAGTGTACTCCCAGGTTCTGTTGCTGCTTCCTCCAATGCTCTCTCCACTGTCATCATTCCAACTACAGGTACATGAATCTAGCCCTAACCACCACCACCAGCTTCTTTGTTTTACTGGCAGGATCTCACTAAGTAGCATATGCTAGCCTTGAATTCACAAAGTTGCTGGTTTAGCCTCCCTATGAGTCTAAATCTGTCTACCTGAATCCCCACTGGTTGCTGGACATTAATGTCCCTTTGACTCATGCATTTCACCACAACGAAATCTTACTAAGTTCCTCACCTCAGTCAATTCAATCACTCAAGGCAGAAATCTTGATACTTTTTCCTACTTGTGCATTGCTTTAATTTCAAATCTTATTAATAATTCTATTTCAAAAATATTGCTGGATTACTTGCACCTGCCATCTCTAACAACAACCTTTTAACCTGTCAGTCTCTTCCAATCTCTCATCTGCTCTTAGTATTTTCTCAGTCACTTTAACGGCATCTTGGTGTTGGCATTAACTTTCCTTTAGAAGACATGAGCTAGTGTCTATTCATCCCATATGAAAAAAACAAACAAAAGAAACCATTGGTCAACAATGAGTTTAGTTGGGGAAACCCAAAGAAGCATGAGTGATTGATGGCTTAGCTATAGGAGCATGGGCAACTACAACACTGGAAAAACAGTTTCTCTGCCCACAGCATTTACAAACTGCTTATTTACTCTTAGGACCTGAGGCCTGCCTTTGCAAGCAACCCAGTATAAGTGAGCCTCCCCTCCCCAAGAGGGAATGTTAGTGGGTCCAATCTTATGAGCCCAGGTGGTTGACCACAATTAACCTCATTTTGAAACAGCAAAAGCTTAGAGGACAGTGCTCTACAACATCTGGTAACTCTGTCCATCTTAAGGATCCCATGCGCTCTCAAGCATGTCTAAAAGTCTAAAGGCCTGGCAAAACACTGCTCATTCTTCTGTGGTCTTAACCAGATATTCACATATCAATTATTCCTTCCACTTCCACCTCTGAATCCTAAGCTCCAAGAACAATATTTTTTACATTCCCTTAGATTGTTTTATGATTTCGACTTTGTATTTTTATCTGCTTTGTGTAAAATATTTCCCAATTCCAGATAAGCCTTCTCTCCTCTGTCTTCCACACTGCCATCCCTGTCTTTTAGTACTGTATCAGACACAAGAACATGTTCCTCCATACCAGAGCTTACAAATGCTTCGTCCCTGCACTAGTTGACACAATCATCTTCTTAGTACCATGTTTGCCACTGTAAATTCAAGTTACTACTGAATGTCCAAGGCATAATGTATATGCAGGCTACACAGTTCAGAAGCACTAACTGCTCAAATCATATTAAATGAAGAAATGCAACCCATATTTGAGCTTCTCCTGGAGTTACTGAGAGAAGTCAGGAACCAGGCTTCTGGGTAGCCCTCAGGACAACCGGGAGTTCATGACCAGGCACAGTGCTTTACAATTATGTGAGGATGGGCTGTACAAGAACAAGGTCTGCTGTTTGCTCTCACAGCCAATGCTGTCAAAACTATTAGTTAACTGGTAAACAGTTGGAAAGTCTGCCAATGATGACCTTAATCTTACACAAGACTTTTAACACACGCGCAATATACCTCTCTCTCGAGACAATCCTGCTAGCTATCCCAGGCTGGGCTAGGAGTCACTGAATAGCCCACACTGGTATTCAACCTGTAACCTTCCTGAGTGTTTGGACTACAGACATACACCACACTGGGCTTTAACATCCTTTCACTCTTTCTATTTTGTGGCCACCCATTATCTGCTGCTACCCAGCCTGAAGACAGGCTGACACTCTAGTTGTTCACGTTCCCTTAAGCTTATCACTAAGAAACTACTATGTCTTCAAGGTGGAAGAGAATCCAAAATTTTCATTAATGTATTTTTTTCATTTTGACAGCAGCAAGGATTAAGCCTCCCACGCACGCATGCAGATGAGCAAGTGCTCTTTCACTGAGCTATATCCCAAGTCCAATAACTCTATGATATTAGAGATAACAAAAAGCTTTGCTCCAAGATAGGATAGGACAGTTAACAACTCAAAGCTTTTCAGAGATGCACCAGAGCTTAATCCTAATCCTCTCCCCTAGTCTGGTACTTTTCCCACTGAAGCCATATACCTGGAAATGTAGTGTGACATAAACCTCCACATCAAAAGCCATCTATGCCTAAAATACTTCTGTACTGAAAAAGGCATGGTATAGAAGCACTGTTTTTTATATACTCAAATACTGAAAAGGTTTTGAAAAACAATTATGTGGGATCCAAAAAAAGTTCTTTATAATTATTTTCCTTGCTCCTACTCTGAAATACTAGATGAGAGGAGAAAAGTTATTCAATTCATTAGAAAACCAGAGTTTGATCTCTTCTCAAAAATTCTTACCCAGAATTAATTTTATGGTTGTAGCTGTTACTCCCAGAAACAAACAGATAAAATTGAATGACCAATGTCAATAGCTTCCTTTTAGACCCCACATTCAGAAACTAACATGCTTCTAATAAGATCAATTATGTGTATTCTAGCAACAAACACAAGCATTTCTTCTAGGCAATGGTTCTGATAAAACAAGCTGTGTATAATTTGATTAAAAAGAGAATAAAACGTAAACAAGTATTAGTTCTAACAAAGTTAAGGGCAGGTGCAGAGGGTATGGGGGGGTGCAATTCCACGGGGAACACTGGAACTGAGAACTAGCTCATCAAGATCACTGGTTGGTATTCCTGCTGTTATCTCATTTTCTGGGCATGCCTGTGAAATGCGCTCCACACACTGAAGAGCCAATGAAAGGCAGCACCTGAAACCAAGAGGTTCTGAAGATAGAAAATTACAGGTAAATATGGAAACAGGTATCTGAAGCACTAGAAACAAAAGCTATCACTCAAATGTGTACCAGAAATTTTCAAGAACGACATTTTTCTGCTAAAACAACTGGTTTAATAGCAAAAATTAAAACAAATAGGTAAAAGTGCCTTAAGCAATCTTTACTAAAGAAGAAAAATATACTGCATTATATAATCTACTACAAGAATTATCCTGACTCACACTTACTGCTTTCAAGTGCTTGTCTGGAGCTGTTCCTTCACCCAATCCTCCAAATCTTTCCTTCTTTTTAGAGCGCTACAATCAGTGACGGCCTCTTAAAGAGAGGTGGAAAGCAGGAAAGAAATACCTCATTTACCCCGGAGAACAAGACTATCCACCTTACCTGAACTTGTTCCTCCTAGAGTGAAGCCAGTGGAAGGCTTAGCCCCGAAGAGTCCTGTTCCAAAACCACTGGTAGAAGCGGATGTAGATGCCGGGGTGGCAGAGCTCCCGAGAGTTCCAAAGTTGAGTCCCACAGAAGGTGTGCTTGTTTATAAAAAACAAAACAAAACAAAAAAACTATGAAGGCTAGTATTTACTTTGGAAAAAAAAAACTGCTTAGAATTGTTTTCTCTCATTAAGATCTTGATCCAAAAGATATTAAAAAGAATATTCCTAACAAGTTCAAATACCTCCCTTTTTTCCTTCAAAACAAGCCAAATGTAAAGTTAATCTTAAATAATACAATATGGAAACACACCTGAACCTGTTCTTTGGGAGCCTAAAGCAAAGGAATCACAACTTCACGGCTGGACTACAGAGTGAGTGCAAGGTCAGTCCGGGCACAGTGTGGCTTGAGGTACAGTGCAGCAGGGAGCACGTGCTTCACACGTGACCCTTCCACCTCATTCAGCAATGAGGACTGGATTGTAAGACAATCAGCAGCAGGGTCACAAACATGTGGCTCTGAAGTTTTTAATCTGAACCCTAGAATACTTGAAATTGCCAAAAATGATTGTTTTTTCCTTTGAACTACCTAAGTACAGTTCACGCTTAAGTACAACAGTTCAACAGCTGCTCACGTAGCTGTTGTGAGAACACACATGTGGAAAGACACACAGTCCAATATTCTAGGTCTCTCCACTGCTACCCCACCACTGCTATAGTACCATGTCTTCTGTCAAGACTGTATTCACAGAAGAAAGTGGACAGACTTCTGGAAACCTGAATAAAGAACAGTTGGTAAAAACGGAATGGGAAGTTCAAAGCTTCTTAATTGTTCATAGCAAGCCTCAGAGGCCCGTGTTTGCTATCCATGAGGGGAGGGGTTATGAAAATAAAAAGTTTCAACAATCTGACACTTCGAAAATCATGTAGGAAATTAATAGACTATATATAACACATTAACCACAATTGGAAATTTTATGTAGTGATAGTTCATTTGCATTTTTATTAATAAAGCTTGCCTGAAATTCAGAGAGTAAAACAGCCATACAGACCAGGCAGTGGTGGCACACACCTTTAATCCCAGTAGCCACACTAGTTAGTCATAGAGGCTGGGAGATGGTGGCACACGCTTTTAATCCCAGCACTAAAGAGGAATGAATATAAGACAGGAAAAGACAGGTCTCAGCTCAGTCTCATTCTGAAGATTTGTGGAGGTGGGACCGCCATTTCGGTCTGAGGTAGAGGTAAGAGACAGAGGCTGACTGCTTTGCTTTTCGGATCTTCAGCTTGAACCCCAATATCTGTCTCTGGGTTTTATTATTCATGCTACAATCTTACTACTATACATGTTATATATTCATTACTTCTAATTCTGCTCTTTCAGAAAACCAAAATCATGCCAAGCATGCTAACATGCTTGCAACCAGTTATTCAGGAAGCTGAGAATTAAGAATTACAAGTTTGAGGCTAGCCTAGGCAACTCAGAGAGTCTCAAAAGTTGCCAAATCAAGGCCTACCTGAGCTACAGAGTGAGTTCAAGGTCAACCTGGACATCTCAGATTACCATGAAATAAAAAAGGATGTTGGGGATACAGTTCAGTAATGGAGCACATGGGTAACACCTTCAGCTGAATGCAGCAGAATACTTGTTTGAAAACCCTAAAAAGAGGCAGGGCATGACTCAGGAGTGGAGGCTCACCTACCAAGCACAAAGCCTCAGGTGCAACCAACCCCCAAGACAGCTCCTACTCAACAAACATACTGTTGGCTAGCTAAATTAAGACGATCACAGTACTGGTCAGAATATTACTCAAAGTTACTGAAGTCCAGAAACCATCAATCCCAGTCAGTTGAGTCATTCAGCTTTCGGAA
Organism: Chionomys nivalis; assembly: GCF_950005125.1. Taxonomy (NCBI): domain Eukaryota; kingdom Metazoa; phylum Chordata; class Mammalia; order Rodentia; family Cricetidae; genus Chionomys; species Chionomys nivalis. The sequence continues at coordinate 52,813,605 of NC_080097.1, read as the reverse complement.
CACTTTTAGGAGCCCAAGGGGAAAGCTGCAATTCAAGCAGTAGGAATGTATGGGTTCAATACGGAAGCTGAAGTAGCAGATGAAGTCTAATGAGTGGTTCGTGGTGACAGAGGAGCTTCCTAAAGAGCTGGAACTCAGGACTAAGTTCAGTAGCAGGAGCACTCCATTGTGCTGGTCGTTCACTGGCTCGAAACCAGAATTTGTAAAACATACAATTGACTACAATTAGAACCAAGTAGAGCTAGAGAGATGGGTCAGTGTAAAAAGGCAAGGAAAAGTGCTTCTTGTCTCAGCACCCGCACGAGACGACTTAACACAGCCTCTGATCTGTAGCATGTACGGTCTGTCTTACACACTTACACACACACACACAAACACAATTTAAAACGTGGGAGCTCAACAGTGGGCCTTAACTCCAGGCCTGGGGAGAAATCTGACACTCTCTTCTGGCCCCTGAGGGCAATGTACACGCATGGTGCACAGAAGCAGGCAAAACATCCACACATACACATTAAACAAAAACAGTAAGAACTAAGTGAGATACACCATTAAAACGACAAACCTAAAGCCAATTAATCAAACAAGAAAAAAGTGAAAGTTTAAAAAAAGACAATATAGCTCACAGTGGCTTGTGTCCGGACAGCATAGGTAGTACAAGAAAGCATATCTGACAGTACTGTTATTTTTGATCTGCTATATCTAATATGGGATGGGGAAAAAAATGAGCTTTCTTGGGATATCAAATCCCTAGCTATTTTAGTCTATATCCGCATTATCGTTAAGCTTCAGGAGATACCCTGTCCTTCCAGTATACAGCTCTTGGTTTTATCAACTCTTTACAAAAGGCTTGCATTTTAACCTTTAGCTCCTTCATTGAAATGGCCGTCTGAAATCCCTAGCTATGCATCTGTCACTAGACCTGAATATATTACACAAACTGATGAATGTACTACTTAAGCTTGGAGTGAAAGGAAACAATAATGTTGATGGTTATAATACAAAATTCTTTAGGATGTTATGCATACGGTACAAAATTACTACTAATAAGTGCTATAAAGGCTTAAAAAGACGAGATTGGTTCCTCTGTGGCACAAAGACTTGAAAATCTCGTGAAACAAAAATAACCACAAATTCAAAATGCACCGTAATCGTAAACACTGTAATGAAATCTTAACTATCAAGGGAAAATGTTTACTTAGCCCCTCCTATTTTTCTACTCCGAAAAGCCAGCAACAAGCTGTCATTCATTCGACACCCATTTCACTCCTGAGACAGAGGTGTCGCGAAGGCGTAGGCGCGATGCCAGGCCGCCTCCCGCAGTCGGGCCTCCGCGCGGCTGGGGACCGCAGAGCCCTGGCATCACAGGTCCCCAACTCCGCCGTCGCCGGCCCACTGCGGGGTTGGAAGGGCAGCCAGGCAGCCTGGAGACAGGCGGGGAAGCACGAGGCCATTGAAGACTTGTTAACACGGTTACCTAGACGTGCCGGTCCCAAAGGAGAACCCGCTGCCCGTGCCGGTCCCTCCGGGGGCCACGGTGGTGGAGCCCAGAGCTCCGGACCCAAAGGAGAACCCCGTGGACATGGCGGCCCTGGGCGCGACGCCGTCAACAACGGTGGAGAGACCAGGGACGCTTCTGTCCCCTCACTGCCGCGCCAGGACCTGCAGCATCGCCGGGGCCCAGCAGGGACCAGGCGGGAAGTTCAACCCCAGCAGCTGCGCGGCGAGACCGGAGGAGGCGGAGCCACACGCGCGCCGCCGTCCGCGCGCGCCGAAAGAACCGGAAGCGCACCGCCGCGCAGGGAACCCTGGGACCGGATTGGAGGTGGTGCTAGCGTCCGGCTGCCCGGCAAGGCGCCCCGCCTACTCTCTTAAAGAGATAAACACCCGGAGTACTGAATGCTCAAGAGATTCTCGCGGTACTTTGTGCCTTACTTCCTGAATAAAGACCCCCCAAGGGCAGTTTCTTTCCGCACAGTTGGGAAGGACTTTGGTCACCTCATATTCCTTCAAGGGGGCATCTGGGTTTCGTTGGGTGTCATTGCACCCCATATAAAAGGGTGTGTATTTTCTGATGGTCCGGAAACCCACGGGTTTTAATTCACACACGCTTCCGGCCAGATCCTCTCCTGATGCCCCCTACTCGCTCACGCTGTGCCTCCGGAGGGGCTCTCGAGCGGCGTTGCACTCCCTGTCTCCGCTGCCACTCTGGGGGTGTGGCGGTTGCCATTCTTGGGGACCTTCCCTGGTGGCTGCTTCGTGGTCGCGTGGTTTTCCCACACCTTGGGCTATCTACTGGAGGAAGTGCAAAGTGGAAAATACCGCAACAGAAACGTACTGTCTAAGAATGTTCGGGGACCTGGTGTAACGTGAGCACCAAGAAAAGCTTCCTAGAGGTGGTCTAGAGGCGCCGCCATCATGATGTGGCTCTTAGCTCTCCGTCAGAAGTTGGCGTGTTGTTCCTGCAAATGCTTTGCCTACCTGCAGGGTCACATTCAACGAAGCTGATCCCATCATCCCATCCCTCAGATTTATTCTAAAGCACAATCTACCACGGTTGTACTCTGAACAAAAACTCACAAGCCTCCAGATCTAGCACTCAGTGCCCTCTATATGACAAATTCTTGAAACTTCCTTTCTTACAACTCAATCATAATTCAGCACTTCTTTTGTGTTAACCGTGGGCATTGCGACCTGCAGTGGACTGAATTAGGGCATCATCCAAATCCATAGTATAGTCCTATCCTGTCCCCCAAATACTTATTTTAAGGGTATATAGGCTAAGAATACACCAAAACCAAGATGTCAGCACAAACATTTATTTGTCCCAGTGGGACAGAGGACAGGAAACAAGAGACAAAGACAGAATATAGACAAGGGAGAAGGGAAAAGGCATAAGGAAGAGGGGCAGGAATATTTGTTCCGGAGTGGGACAAAGAACTGGCTCTGAACAGAGAGGAGACAGCATGGCCCATAGAAAAATTGCGGTTTATAAAGGTAAAAGGGGAAACACCGGGTTAGGATGAGCTGTTTAATTTTAATTGGACATGTTAATTAGATGAGCCAAACGGGGCTTTGATTGCTGGACTTCAGTACTTTGACAAATAGACCTTGGTGGTCAGCTTTAGGAGGAGGAAGTGACCAGATAAGGAAACAGACTTTATGGCTAGCTTTCTAAATGTAATGTAGGGGTTTTTAGCAAGGCAGAGGGAGAGAAGGGCAAGGCGAGCCAGAGTCACGTGCTCCAGTGGGCTAGTGTCCCTTCCCTTACAATGTTAACGTGCTGTTCCTCATCATTTCTCTTTGGTAGGTGATTAAAGTTAGATGACATCAGGTGTGTTTTGCGTATGATGAGATTAGTACCCTCTAAGATTACAGAACTCTCCACCTTGGGAGGGGCTTTCTGAAAGGCAGGAATAAGACCATTTGCAGGAACTCAATCTGTGGGCACCTTGATCTTAGTCTTTCAAACTCGAACGCAGTGAGAAGCAAGTATTTTACCACTCTGGTATATTGCATTTGTAAGAACACATTTAGTTACAGTAGCCCAAGCATACTAACATACCATCTATGCCTTGAAAGAGGGGTCCCATAGACTACCAAAACGAAAAGGGCTATTGCCATTTTCTCTTGGTTACTCACCAGAAGTAGTGGTAAGACCCTGTTGGAGAAGATCACACACACGCACGCACACACACACACACACACACACACACACACACACACTTAGATCACAGGATATGAAGGAATAAAGCGGGTACTGACCTGAAAATTTCCTCCCTGCCGGCTAGTGTACATAGTGCCAGAAGGTGCTTTGCAGTCTACTAAGTGAGAAAAAAAAATCATCAACAGTTTCTCAGCCGTGAACCATGCAAGATACAAGAACTAACCTGGCAAGATACTTCTATTGGTACAGTAGTGGCATGAAGGATATAGGGGTAACCAGTCCCTTCTGCTTGAATTTAACATGCAATCCATAGGGTGGAACTCATGCCTGACACTAAAACTGGCCAAGAACCCATGGTTGGCCAAGAGGATAATCTGATATTATGTTGCTAACCAGGCATAGTATCAAACTGCCTTCTAATGCCTAGTTCTGTTTTCAAAGATTAGTGCAGCACTCGATCTTCATCAGAGAGGCTTAATTTTGCAGCAGACAGAAATTAGCATAGACCTGCAGTAGAGTGGAGAAAATGAGTGGTGTTGAAATGCATACTCCTAAATAAGATATTTATATTATCCACCCCCCCACACACACGTAGCTCAGAGAACATCTTGAAGGAGGGGACAGAAAGATAAGAGATGGGTTTAGGAAGGTTGGCTTCTAGACAGGTAAGATCCATTACACTCAGTGGATATGGTTAGCCACACAAGACCTACACAAGATCAAGCAGCCAAAATGCCAGTGCAGGTGAGAGAAGGGCTCGTGAAGTCCTGCTCCTAGCTAGGCAGTTTTGGCAGTTGATAATTTCTGGGGTAGAAGAGTCGGTTTTCTTCAGAGAAGTGCCCTCTATTAGAGCACCCGTGCTCCAGTGTGTGGTCTACACATGCACACAAAGAGAGCGCTGACTGAACTCACTAAGCTGTAAAGTTGGGAGCATGTGGTGGTGGAGGATATTGAAGGAGTTGAACGTGGAATGGGGGGTAGTATGACCTAAACACATTGTCTACATGTATGAAATTATCAAAGAATGAATAAAAATTTATGTTAGAGGAAAAGTAAATAGCACTTGAAACAAAAGTGATAATAGAAATGATTTTTTTTTTAAAGAAAAGGGACGTGAACTGGTACAGGGAAAAATCATAGCTGCTGAAATGGAGAAAACAAATAGTTATTATGTGTTTAAATTCTAGAGAACACCATAGCTAGAGGGTAGGGTAGTGGGACGTCTGTCTTACAATTGAGAATATTTCCTTTTGACTGAAAAAAAAACTTTAAAGATGAGTACATATTTTCATAGAAAGATAGTCTCTTTAATTCTCAAATGTTCTCTTTCCAAAGCTTGAAGATACCAACATAAAATTAGCAAGAGCAACATGTCTGGCACTTAGGACACATGATCAGTGGGAAGAGTTGATTATGTTAAAATATAGTAGAGATGAATAAGTTCATGATTAGAAAAACTGGCTGTGGGCGTATTGGAACAGTCAGTTGTTGTGGAATATGGGTTTAAGATGTGCTACTTTCTTATATGCTGTGGAATATTTGTTTCAATGATGCAAAGATGTGTTGCATTCTTTTATCTACATTTGTTTAACTCTGTGAAGCTGAGTTACTTTGCCTGTCTAAAACACCTGACTGGTCTAATAAAGAGCTGACTGGCCAGTATCTAGGCAGGAGAAAGGACTGGCGAGACTGGCAGGCAGAGAGAATACATAGGAAAATCTAGGAAAAAGAAAGGGAAGATCAAGAAAAAGAGGAGAGGAAGTCACCAGGGACCAGTCACACAGCCACACAGTCAGTCATGGGGTAAGAAGGAAAGAAAAAGATATAAATAAAGAAAGTTAAAAAGCCCAGGGGCAAACTGTAGTTAAAGAGAAATAGAATAATTTAAGTTAGAAAAGCTGGCTAGAAACAAGTCAAGCTAAGGCCGGGCATTCATAAGTACAGATATGTCTCCATGTATTTCTTTGTGAGCTGGGTGGCAGCCCCCGCCCAAAGAAAACAAACAAAAAACAACTACACTCAGTAATCTGTAAATCTATAACTTTAAAATTCAAAGTTTACTGAAAATTTCAACCTAACTCGAATAAAAGGTTTTGCAGAAGGAGGAGAAGGAGAAGAAGTAGAAAAAGAAGAAAAGCTGTGCTTTCAGATGAGCCCTCCAAGTTAACAAGAGACTTATTCTTTCAACTTAATAAAATTTTCAGATATTCTTGTTTGATGTATGGCAAAGTTCAGTTATTCTACAGTGATAAGTGGCCCCATATTCCACCGAGACTCAGGGTGTAGACAAAAACAACCTGGAATGTTTGATCAGAGGTATTACCTATGGCATGCTACCAGGAACAGCAAACTTAAAAAGTCCTGTCTCCATTACTTGAACTTTGTTTTAAGCAGAATGATTTTCTGGCCTCTCATATTACCAATAGATGGAACTTTAATAGGGGTTTTGAAAAGCAAGTCAATATAGAATGTCTTATAAGAACACAGGCTCTGGAGTCAGGCTGTCTGGCTTTCTGCCTTGACTCTTGGCTTTTTCTACTCTGTCATATCAGACAACTTACTTCATTGTATTTCAGCTTTGTCATCTTTGAAATAAGAGAACTAACAGCACTTGCCCCATAACACTGAAATGATACTTAGTGTCTTTTCTGTCACCTAATTTTTTTAAAGGTTTATTTATTTATTATGTAGTATATAGTGTTTTATCTGCACATATGCCTGCAGGCCAGAAGAGGGCACCAGATCTCATTATAGATGGTTGTGAGCCACCATGTGGTTGCTGGGAATTGAACTTAGGACCTTTGGAAGGTTAGCCAGTGCTCTTAACCACTGAGCCATCTCTCCATCCCTCCTGTCACCTTATAATCACAGCAGACATTAGCTAACATCAGGATTACTGCCTGATCATTTGGAAGAGAGAAAATGGGAACTGTCATGAAGTAAGAGGGAGAAGGTGAAAAGCAGAGAAGAGATTGAGATAGAATCAAAACAGCATGAAAAGTTTCCTTGTGGGAGTCTTGCTATATGTTTATGTGCTATGCAGTGGAATTCACCTTTCTGTATTCTCCTCATTTCCATTCTTTGCAGAGCAGGGGGGGTGGCACATGTGTGCCACAGGACATGTATAGAGGTTCTGGGGATTTAACTCGGATTGTTAAATTTTTGTTGCAAGTGCTTTCTGCATTGAGCCACCTAAAAGTACCACTTTCTAACTACGAATGCGAAACTGCTGAGTTAGAAACCTTGAAGGGCATGGAGCAGGCCTCTTCCACCTCTCCACTGGTGCCCTCTAGGGCAGGAAGGAGGACTTTGTTGTGTGGGCTTCTCTGGCACACTGCAGCTGGCTTGGATCCACTAGGTGTCAGTGGTATTATGCCAACCTCCCCAGCCAAGACAACAAAAACACCTTCAGATTTCACCTCCCATGGAAAGAAAATGCTCCTAAATGGTGTCAGAGGAATTACAAAAATTGCCCGTGGTTCTGCTTGCAACCCCTACAAACTATTTTACGGTCTCGTTGAACTTACTGTACTGTGCCTAGCCTTTTGTTCCTGTAGAAATACATCATCGCCGGTTGAGAGAGAGTGAGCTTATGTGTATGAGGTGTGTGTGAGGGGGGAATGCACACACGGAGGCCGGAGGCAGGCATCAGGTGACCACCTCTATCACTCTTACCTCGTTCCTCTGAGGTAAGATTTATCACTGGACTTGAAGGTGGTGTTTTTCGGTGAGGCTGGCAGTCAGCAGACCTTGGCCATCCTGTCTTCATCTGCCCTCAGCTTTGGGTCTACCACATCTGACTTTGATGTGGGTGCTGAAAGCTGAGCTCTGCTTCACAGCGGCGAGTGCTTTTAACTGCTAAGCCACCAATCACCTCTCCAGCCCCAGCCCACCCCCCTACTCCCCCTACAGATCCCCTGCCCCCCACCCCCGCAGCCCTCCTCCCCAGGATCAGTTTTAATGGGTGTCTACCCTAACGTTTGAATGAATGCACTGCAGTTATGAGGAAATGAGGGATTTGTTTCAAATAAAACTACAGTGTCTTATTTCTTTGAAGTAAATCCTAGGGGGTAGTAGAATTGCTTCTCAAACTGAAATGCAAGTGTTTTGGACCAACTGGCTGGGTCCTTTAAATTGACCTGTGCAGACAGATTTTTCTCTGGGCTGCCAACTCACAAAAAGACATGGAGACTTATTAATTATGAAAGCTTGGCCTATGACTTAGGCTTGTCCTGTTAGTTCTTATAACTTAAATTAACCTATTTATATTAATTTACATTTTGCCTCATGTCTTTTTACCTCTTTTGCATTTCCTGTTTCCATGTCCTCTGGCAGCTCTCTTCTGCCTAGATTTATTCTCATATTCTCTCTCTCTCTCTCTCTCTCTCTCTCTCTCTCTCTCTCTCTCTCTCTCTGCCCTCTGCCTGGAAGTACCACCTAACCTCCTGCCTTTTTGACCATTCAGCTCTTTATTAAATCAATCAGAAGGCGCCTTGGCAAAGACACATCTTCACAGTGTACAAAAAGGTTATTCCACCACAGACCTGTGTAGAAATCCTGGAGTGAGCGGGAACAAGCTGGTCTTCTGACAGCCTGTGTAGCCCTCAGCGTCTGATAGCTGAGGACAACTTGGTGAAAGCCTCCGCAGGCAGGAGACACTAAGAGTTAAGTTTCCATGCAGGCTTCAGGTACTGGCATGCAAAGCTGTGTAATTGTCACAGTTCTGGGATGAGCCTAGAAGTAGGGCCCTTTAGCTCCAAAGCCACAGAGAAACCCTGTCTCAAAAAAAAAAAAAAAAAAAAAAGTTATACATTTATGTATGCGGGTGTTTTGACTGCCTGTATGTGTGTACCCCACATGCCTGTGGGGGTCAGAAAAGGCTATTAGATCCCTAAGAACTGGAGTTAGAGATGGTTATAAGCTGTCATGTGGCTGCTGGGAATTGAACCAGGGTCCTCTGAAAGAGCAACCAGTTCTCTTAATTGCTGAGCTACCTTTCCGGCCCCATTTAAATTATTTTTAACTGTTTGAGGAACTCTTTCTCTGGGGAGACATAAACAAATGTCTGCCTCTTCCTTACAGGACACCAACAACAAACCCGAGTGTGATTCCACCAAAGTCTAACCTGACAAACCAGTGAGCGAATTACTTACAGAGCATGGGCGACCCCAGTGCTGCTTCTCATGTTCCCAGCAGCTCTCGCCTCCTACTTCCCCAGATGCACAGATGAAGTCCCTCTGTCAGTGAACCTTCTCACACTACATACTCCAGCATGTCTGGAGACTTGAGACCATGTGCAATTAGGGCAGAAACATACAACAAATGACAATAGGAGGGACTGGAGGGACTGGCTGGAATCTCATGGGCCCATGACCCTCCTTGGTCCTTCCTCCGTTGAGGGCTTGTCAACAGGCCTGAGTGTGCAAGCATTACAGCTGCCCTGATGAAGATGTTAGCTCTTAAGCTCTGAGGATACCGCCCACAGCAGCACTGACTTACTGCGCTTTAAATGTCCACATAGCAAGCAATGCATTTTAAAGGGAGATGACCATGACCATGGTGAAATGAAGAACGGGAAAGGAGAAGAAAAGATAACGCTGAATTCAGCATCTGGACATTTGCCCAATGATGTGCTAGCGACTTTTAAAAAGGGATTTTAAAAAAGTCTGCATAGAAAATGGCAGTGTTAATGGGGGGGAGGTGGTATGAATGATAGCCTCTCACTTCAGAGAAAGCACCAATGACAGACCAAGGTTACAGTTCCACCCAAGTAGAGTGTGGGGCACCAGTGAGTTTTTTGGGCTTCTTTACATGTTGTGTGATATTTTGATCGCATTCTGACAATAAAATTTGCTTTAAATCAAAGGATGGAGTTAGCCACTAGCTGACCAAAATTAACCATAGAGGTTTTGGAGGAATGGGGACAGATAGGAGACAGGAAGTAGTAATGCACGGCTGAGAGAGGGTGGAGGAACGAAATAGGTCACTGATGGCTCCTCTGCCATTCTCTGATCGTTCAGGTTCTTACCCCGATATCTGACTCCTGCTTTTTTATTAAAAATAATTAGATCAAGGCTACACTTACAGGAGCCTGGGTGGAGGTTGAGCGACATGAATATGATGTGGAGGATCCCCAAAAAGCTGCACTGACGATACCCCCTTTCCAGCTGGCCTTCCACACTCTATGCTCCAGCACCACCAAGACTAGCAGTGGGGCCAGAATTACATACAACTGAGATGAAGAAGAGAAAGAAGTGGCTGGACCCTGAGCTGAGGGTCTGACCACTCTCCACCCCCTTTTCCTCCAAGAGGGTCCCTTGCATGTATCACGACTGCCCTGATTAGGATGGTAATCACAGTTGTGCTCAGAGGCCAGCATTCTCCTACGACAGCCTTTTATTGTATAGTGGTATTAGGCTCTGAGTACATTTTATGTGGTCTTTGCTGCCAAGTAGCAGGATGCAACTCTGACAGGCTTTTAGATAAGGCTGAACATTGATATAAGATGCTACATAAGATGCTACCTAAGTGCCTTTTTTTTTTTTATTTGAGAGACATTTGGTAGGGCAGGAGGTAACTGATAACTGATGGCTTATCAGTTAGGAGCACATGCTGCTCTTGCAGATGACCAGCTTGCAGTGCAAGTCAAAGGCTCACAGCCTCCTGCAGCCCCAGTTCCAGGGACCCAACACCCTCTTCCGATCCTCTCTGACACCTTCATATCTGTGGTGTCTACTCACACAGACAAACACATATACATAAACACAAAATCATAAAAAGAAGGTTGTCAGAATTTTACTAATAAATAACAGGACTTCAATCAACTTGATGTTAAAAATAAGAACAGCTGGGTAATGGTAGCACATACCTTTAGTCCCAGCACTTGGGAGGCAGAGGCAGGTGGATCTCTGTGAGTTTGATGCTAGCCTGGTCTACAGAGTGAGTTCCAGGACAGCCAGGGCTGCACACAAAGAAACCCTATCTTAAAAAATCAAACCAAAAACAAAACACCCCCCAAAAAGTGGGAAGAACAATCTTTTTAAATGAGAAATTTACATTTTTGCCACAGATTGTTATATATGATGAATACAAGTTGATGGGCAGGAGTTGGAAATGCCATATTCTTGGATATAAATGAAGGCTTAAAGAGATAAAAACAACTCTCAAAGAGAGTAAAAGTTTATTCTAGAGCTAGGTATGTGTCCAAGGAACACAGGCCCAGGTTACCCCAAATACCATAAGTAGAAAGAATGTTATAAATCAAGCCATTTTGCAGTTAGGTCGGTGGAAACATCCGAAGGGCAGCATACAGCCAGGCAGACTGGGCTGTGCTTTGGTGTCAGGTGCTCTCTGATGACAGTATCGGCCTTGGGTTGGTGGTAGCTAGGGTTCGTTTGTACATCCTAAATGGATAAATGCATCAGATATAATGGTGTCAGGTCACACACAAAAATGGGCAATCAGTAGATTATTTGTTGGGAGCAGTGAACCCCCAGGTCCTGGATTTCTTATACACAACTTGTTTTCCTCTCCTCTGAGACAGCCTGCAGCTGCTCTGAGCATGAGACCCTCAGAAGTTCCTGATGGCAGGAGAGTGGTTTCTGGTGGGTTTGGCTGGGGCGTGGCTATCAGTAAGGATCCCTATATAAGCAGCTCTAGTACACAATAATGGGGACATTTCCTGTTTCAAGGATGACCCGGGTCTCTGTCTGTGTGTCTTTGTGTGTTTAAATCTCCAGGCCCTTGCCCGAGGCTTGGGAATGGTCCTGCAGTGCAGGCACCACAATACAGGAGTAGTACCATATTGTCATATAGTACAGGCGGGCAGTACAATATTTTTAGGGGGCTAAAGACCGCTCATGTTAATTTGGCTGCCACCTCTAAATCAGGTCTGGTTATGTGGCTAGATTCTTACTGAGAATAATTTCATTTCTGCCAAACATTAACTTAATGGCACCTCCCTAAGACTCAAATTATTAAAAGTATCACTTAAGGAGAAAATGAACACAAACCAAAACCAAACAAAAATGTATTGATTGATTCTGGTTTAAGGGTGGCCTGTTTAAAAATCTTTTTAAAACTTTCCTCTTATGACCCATTTTAGCAGAAAAATTGTTGTCCTTGGTTATATAGGCATGTTAAAATAGGTGTACAAATCAGACATTTGCTGATCATATTTTTGTTTGTTCTTTACAGTCTCGCTGTGTGGGTCTGGGTGGCTTGAGACTTAAAGAGAACCACCTGCCTCTACCTTTAGAGCGCTGGGATTAAAGGCATGCCCCAACACACCGGAGCATAAATTGTTTCTTAAAAGGACTAAAAGAGAGATGGGTATGTTTTTCTAATGCAGCTCAAACCAAAGATACACCAATTTGATAAGTGCTAAAGAATGATAACAGGAAAATATAAAAAAATTTCGCTTTCTGTAGTTAAATCACTGTTTCTGTAAGAGCAGAACATTTTGTACAAACGTGAAAACACTTCAATTCATAACATATAGAGATGAAATCTGAGCAGAGGCACTACACTCGGGGTTACTGGCATGAACGGAGTCCACAAAGAGAAGTAATGCCAGAAACAGCTGTATCCTTCGGATTGACTGCATATTTGGTTTTTAATTAAGTTTTGGTCAGCTAACCCCCACCCACGCACAGTTTTTTTGTTTTGTTTTTTCGAGACAGGGTTTCTCTGTGTTGCTTTGGCAGTTTTAAAAGCGTTGGTTTAATTGAAGAGTCTTTTGCAGAAGGCAGCCAGAGGAGCAAGGGTTTACAACTATTAGGAAGTTAAACTGTTTATCCCCAGCTACCTTTGCTTATTTACGGGAAAACAAAACATCAGGAAAGTTTCCAATACAAACTTCACTGATAAACCATCTCTCCGGCCCTGAAAAAAAATGTCTTTCAAATAAAAAAAAAAAAAGCCATTCATGTAGCATCTTTTTTTTTTTTTTTTTTTTGGTTTTTCGAGACAGGGTTTCTCTGTGGCTTTGGAGCCTGTCCTGGAACTAGCTCTTGTAGACCAGGCTGGTCTCGAACTCACAGAGATCCGCCTGCCTCTGCCTCCCGAGTGCTGGGATTAAAGGCATGCGCCACCACCGCCCGGCTTTCATGTAGCATCTTAAGTCAAAGCACAGACGTGTCTACAAACCTCTAAGCGTTATATCCTAACTCTTGGCAACAGAGATCAAATAAAATGTACTCAAATTTAATACTAATAACCGTAATAGATTTTAATAGTTCATTACATCAGCCCAGTGCCCCGTGCGTTTCTAAACGTGATTTAAACTGGCATGGTGATGGAGTTCAGAAACATCCAGTCTCTCCCTTACTGGCCAATTCCTTTCGGACTGATCTTCAAACCTAGAAATGTCTTCTAGCCCCTTAGGGACCCAGCTTTGTTGGTCTTTGGCTGAACAGGGGTCGGCCTTGTCAATGTCAGTCCTCCACCAGGGAGGGCGCTGTAAAATCTGCCACGGCTGCGACCCTGCCAGCGCCCATCTCGGTTGGAGACGCTCTGCTCGCAGCCAGGATCCCCTCGGTGGTTGGGGTTTGCGGAAGTGTTTCTAGGCGACAGCGCTCGCGGACGACGCCTGCGCAGTGGTCGCCGCCGGCGGGCTGGCTGACGCTGGCGGGTTGAGGGAGTTCCTGCCGGTGGCTGTCACCGCCCCGTTTCTCTCCCGATGGTGCGCTCCTGAAGCCAGCTGCCTGCGGGCGTCGCCCCGTGATGGAGCACATCCGGACGACCAAGGTAGCCGACGGAGATCCTCGCGGCCGCCGGGGTCCGTCGGGCGGAGGCGGGCGGGCAGTTTAGGGGTGCGGGGCCTCAGCTGCGGGCCGGCAGTTTGGGGGTGCGGAGGCCGTGAGGATGGCGCAGGCGCCTTGGCAGAGGTGCTTGGGGAGTCGACGGACGGTGGCTGCCCAGCGAGCTCCACTCTCTTGGGCAAGATTGGGGCTGCTTTTTACTTTGGGGTTTCGGCCGATCGCCGACTGGCTCGCCCCCGGCCGGGTGGCTCCTACATCATGTGTCGGGTGAACTGGCCATACTCTAGCTTACGTGCCTCGCCCGCTCATTCGGGGTGCTAATGTTAGAGCGTCCGAGCCCGCTCACTTTTCCAGTCCGCCAGTCACTTAGATCTGGTGCTTCTATGCTTCCAACTTTAGGCATTGTCCTAAGTGTCGGGAGCCAGCTTGACAGCAGTTATGCAGGAGGGGAAAGGCTGTGTCATATTGTAAAAGGTCCATGGAATTTCCCCATAACTGAGCTTGTCAAGTCCGTGCTTCATTTTTCTGTGTGAAAGGAATTTAGACAATGAACGATTTTTTAAAAAATGATTTTTGTTTTAAGTTTAAAAACTAAAATGACACCGGACTGTTACCAACAATGTGTTAGCCAAACTCCAGCTTCATAAGGGACCAATAAGTTTAAATATCATTTTAAGATGGGAAAATTAACTCTCCTGGCTTTACCAAAGCCATACCAGTCACTTGCTAGCTGTCCTAAAGGTCTTAAAGTTACAGGTCATTTGGGAACAAGCTGAATTATCTTCACTGTTCTGCAAAACATTTCACAGCTCTCTATGTTGTGGATAACATAACAGGGACTGTTGTTAGGACTTATTTTGGAGTTTGCCTAACCAGTTTGTAGTAAAATTGGAAGTGCTGATAATTCAGTCCTTTTCCAAGACTTTTATTTTTCTTTAACAAAATAATTGGAGAGGTTAAGCTGCTGACATTTAAAATCTGAAACGGAAAGGTGATTAGATACCCAATAGAAGGCGCTAAGGTAGGGGAGAGAACAGTGGGCATGAGAACCAGTTCTTGTCCCCATCACAGGGCTCTAGCAGCTGTTGGCGCAGAAACTGCCTTCTACTCTATGAACCTCATTGCAGCTCTCATTTGCTTGCTGCTATGAATCACACACACACACACAGTGAAAGCACACTGAATCCACTGAGCAGAACATGCCCTATCTCTAAGTGAATGGCGAGAGTCAACACTGGTGAAAAAATCTCGATGATTCGCTTTATTATTTAAGAAATGCCCTCCTTCAGTTTATGATTGATAAATATCTCTGGCTTTGGGGTGTGTGTGTGTGTGTAACTGGAGCTTTTATGATCTTGAAGACTGTTCTTGATTAAGCCTGACTTTTCATGGCTGGCCCATGCTGGCGTTAGGTAGGCTGCTTTTGCTGGTGTTTGGATAAGGGTCCTTTAAGGTCTTTTTAAAAGCTAAGAGCTTTTTCGCTGGCTTCCTACTGAAGTTGCTTCTCAGGGGAGCTCCTTTGTCACTGTGTGTGATTGTTGTGGCATCCAGTCACTTCTCTGGAATAATCTTAAGTGGGTGTATGTGGACTACAGTGGAACAGAAGTTTGCTAGGTACTATTGTGTACACACTTGACTGACACTAGGCAGACCACAGCAAGATCAACACGAACCTTGCCATGTAGCCTGATACTGTATATATATCATAGAGACTGTACCATTACCGTAAGTACTTGTTTGGAAAAAGAGCATATTCTTACACGATTGCTTTGAACATAGCCAACATTTTTATTTTTGATATGTGTAGTTTTCATCTAGACATATTTAATTTGCTGCAAAAAAAATTGTATTTCAAAGCTGGAAATAGATTGCTGTTTTCAACTCTGCTGTGTAGTTTAGTTAGCTTGGTCCGAAATTGTTTGTAGAGCCGTCAAGATGGCTCAGTGGGTAAAGGCGCCTGCCGCCAAACCTGATAACCTGAACTGGTTCTCCAGAACCCACGTGGTGGAAGGAGAGAACCGATGTCTGAAAGTGGCCCTTTGACCTCCACACATGGCCTGTGCTTGCCCACCCTGCCCCACCCCAAGTAAAAGTAATAAACATTTTTAATTGGCTATAATGCTGTATGACTGTTTAGTGATGTTTTATGTTGTTTAACAGCTGTTTTTGAAAAGTTATAGTTACCTTTTGTTGGCAATTATATCAGTGGACACAGTTATGTAATATTATCATAATTCCCCAATGTTGACATTTTACAAATATGTTAATTCATTAGATATTATGACTATGGTGGTTCCTTTTAATTATCAACATGCCACAGTATAGAATCACTTGGGGAGGGAGGCCCAATGAGGGACTGCCTGGATCATGTTGGCCTGGGAACACGAGGGACAGCCTGGAGCATGTTTGGCCTGGGAACATGGTTGTTCCAGTGAGGGACTGCCTGGATCATGTTGGCTTGATAACATGCTTGTGAGGGGTTTTGTTTTTTCCTAATTGATTTTTTTTTTCTTAATTGGGTTGGGGTAAGAGGTCCATCCTGATGTGGGTAGCAGCATTTTGTGGTCTGGGTTCTGAATGCATAAAGTAGAGAAAGTAAGGGAACAGCTTTCGTGCATTTATTTTCTCTCACTTAAGCCCCTGCTCCTGTGACTTCCCAACAATGGTGGGTTGTGACCTGGAATTTTAAGCCAAATCAACCCTTGCTTCATGTCAGAGTATTTTATCACAGTGACAGAAATGGAACTAGAATAGTCACTGATTTAAGAAAGGACCCTGGCAGTGGTTTTAGAGTCTCCATTTGTAGAGAAGGAAGACATTGATGAGTTTGGATGACCTGCTAGGTTAGCTACATACAGTATGGCAGTCAGAGTTTAAACTGATGTCTTATTTCAAAAGCTAGGTATGCTTTTCCCAGAATGAATAGTTTTAATAAAATTGTTAAATTAGTATTCACTTAGGAAATAATGGCTAAAAGGATTTCCTTTTTAAATTTATAATAAGTAATAGTTTTATATTCTTGTTTTTTCATCATTTAGAGTTATTATTTGCTTTGTGGTCTGCTATTAGAGATTAGTTTTTTAGCTGAGTACTAATTAAATAATTTACTAGCTCCAAAATTCAGTGTTAAGTATGTTGCCCTATTTTTGTCACATTTGCCTCGAAACAGTGTCTCTCACTGAACCAGAAGCTCAACCTTTCAGACAGGCTGGCTGAGCTCCTTTGGTCTCCTGTCTGGCTCCCCCAAGGCTGGGGCCACAGGCATGCGTGACCGTGAAACTTTTTAAGTGGGTGCTGGAAATTCATACTGATGTGGGATGTCCTGTACATGTATTGCTTTTATTAGTTGATGAATAAAGCTGTTTTGGCCAATGGCTTAGCAGAGCAAGGCCTGGCAGGAAATCTGAACAGAGATGTAGAGAAAGAGTAGGCGGAGTCAGAGAGATACCATGTAGTTGCTGAAGGAGACAGACACCGGACCCTTACCAATAAGCCACAGCCTCATGCCGATATGCCGATACACACAGGTAAAGAGAAATGGGTTAATTTAAGATGTAAGAGTTAGTTAGTAAGAAGCCTGAGCTAATAGGCTAAGCAGTGTTGTAATTAATATAGTTTTTGTGTGATTTTTTTGGATCCGGGTGGTTGGCAACAAAAGAGCAGTCTGTTTACAAAATGGTGCCCACATGGGGCTTGAACCGACAACCCCGAGACTGTCTTGTGCTCAGTTACTTGTGCTTGCAGAACAAGTGCTCTTACCCACTGAGCTATCTACCCAGCCGTGCAACCTTAAGGTTTTTTTTATTAGATTTATTTTTTATTTTATTTTTGTGGCACCATCCAGCTGGACTTTATTACTGGTGATGTACTGATGCTAATTATGTGACAGCCGCACCTATTTAACAAATGAAGAAGTCAGGCTGGCCGAAGGAAACACAGTGAACCATAATCGAAGGCTTAGATCTAGAATCCTGATTAGCAAGTACCGTCCTCTGCAAGTCTCAGCTAGAGGCTCCAGATTGGGAAATGACTACTGGCAGGGATGAGGGCAATCCGGAATGTAATTAGTTAAGACCTCCTGGAAACGTAAAAAAATCAATCTAATAAAAATATTTTTTTGAGAATCTCATACATAAGTACTGTATTTGTTTACATAAGCTTTACCCTTCCTTCCAGCTTCTTTCATCCCCCTCCAGTTCCTCCTTTGCCCCATACTCCCAAATTCATGGCCTTCCTATTGTGTGGGGGAGGAGAGAGGGGAGCAGAGAAAAATGTATAGCACAGTAAAAAAAAAGATTTATTTCTTTTACGTGTGAATGTTTGCCCACATATATATTTGTGCACCATGTGTATGCTTGGTGCCCAAGGAGGCCAAGAGGGTTGGATTTCCTGGAACTGGAATTACTGATGGTTGTGAAATGCCATGTGGGTAATGGGCACTGACTCTGGGTCATCTATAAGAGCAACAATGCCCTTACCCCATGGCCCATCTCTCTAGTCCCCAGTTGTGTTTGAAGATTTATTTTTATGTGTATGAGTGCTTTGCCTGCATAGATGTATGTGTTCCACGTGCATGCCTGGTGCCCACAGAGGTCATGTCCTTGAACGGGAGTTAGGGATGAGTGTGGGCAACCGTGTGAACGCTGGGAACCAAAGCCTAGGTCCTCTGTAGGGGCCACAAGTGCTCTTAACCCCAAGCCAGTTCTCCAGCCCCTGAGATCTTAGATTTTGAGACACATTTGAACACTTGCCCCAAGCAGGACACCATTTTGTCTGTCTTTAGTACTATCCCATGTTACAGGTGAGAAACCTACAGTTTGTCAGATTAACTCATCCTGTATCAGCTGTCTGAGAATTATTGGCTCACTGGTTGCTGATAGGCGCTGGGTTCTGCGAGCCAGGTCTTTCTTTTTTTTTTTTTTAATTTTTTTTAATGATTTATTTATCTTTATTTTATGTGCATTGGTGTAAAGGTGTCAGATCCCCTGGAACTGGATTTTTCAGACAGTTGTGAGCTGCCATGTGGGTGATGGGAATTGAACCCGGGTCCTCTGGAAGAGCAGTCAGTGCTCTTAACCGCTGAGCCATTTCTCCATCCCGAGCCAGGTCTTTCTTACAAGGCCTCTCTAACTACCACAGTCACCTGCATAACACAATAGTTACCCAGTGAAGAGGTTAGAGTGTGGGGGCAGGGCAGGGCAGGGCAGCTGAGTAGGGGTGGAGACCGAGAGATGCACGAGACCAGCTAGGCAGCAAGGTTTTGTGTAGTAACCAGTTAGTCTGGAGGTTGTTGAGTGAGGGGAGAGGCTGAGGGAGAGAAGCAGGTGTGGATGTCTAGGTAATCATTGAGAGTCTGTGTAAGAACCCTTTGAGACTCCGTAGAAAAGAGGAGTGTTAGGGCCCAGGGACCCGCAGACAGGTGCATGCCAAAGTCAGGTTGCTGTGAGTGAGATGGCCAGAGAGCTTCGTCCTTGCCCTAACTCCCTTCTCTGTGCCCACTGTGCCCTCTCTGCCGTCTGCTCCGGCCAGGCACTGTCCTACACACTAGGAAACAAGGCCGATGGCAGCGAACTGCACAGACAAAAGCTGCTCTGAGAAAATGTATTTTGAATCAGGAGAGACAACAATAAGTAGAGTTGATGGATCGGGTCTACGCTGCGTTAGGTGGTGGACAATGTGGGAGAGCAAATGAAGCAAGCAGGGACTCTGGAGGTTACCGGGGCGCTGTGGGATGGACAACAGAAATCAGAAGGGTGGGGGGGGGGCAGCAGAGGCAACAACGTTCCCCTTTGCCAGCCTTTGCTGGCCTCGTAGCTAAGAACTAGTTAGTGAGGAAGCCAGAGCGGGGTCGGTAAAGGAGGTTTCTATAGAGTATTAAAATTGGGGGAGGGCAAGCTACTGTAAAACCTTTTTAAGTTTTTAAAGTTGTGTGTATGTGTGTGTGTGTGTGTGAGAGAGAGAGATGAGCACTGCAGTGTATGTATAGAAGTCAAAGGACAACTTTCAGGAGATGTCTCTTCTACCCTTCTCTTCAACCATGGTCCTGAGGATTGAACTCTGGTCATCAGGCTTGGCAGCAAGTGACTTTACCCATGGAGCCACCTCTATAAACCACTGCTTTCTCTCAGAGAAAGGAAGTTCTGTGCTCAACACTGCAGAAGAGCAAAGTGAAATAGAACTGAAAAGTCCCCACTAGACTTATGATCCGAGACTGCTCTTTCCTGTCTTATGAAGTCCGTAATTGCTTTACTGGTAATTTACACTGCCAGTCCTAGCAACTGAGGACACAGAATCGAAGAGGCGGTACCTCACTTAATGTCTGCCGCGTACACACCAGCATAATGTCCTCTTCCTTTCCTACGTCTAGTTCTGCATAAGATGTCTGTGGAACAGTCTGAATGTCTTAGGAGCAGTCTGGCTGGAGGGAGGGAGCAGAGTCCTCCCAGTAGCTAACTGTGGTCTGTGCGCTGGAGCCATTGCCCACAGTGTAGCATAGCTAAGAGTAGCCACAGTTCTTGGTCGCAGAAGTTTGGTCGAAGGAGGCCCTTGGTCCCTTCCCGTCACAGAGAAGGAAGAACAGGCGTTTGAACTTCTTCTACTATAATTTTCTGTTTGTGATGGCCTGTGTTTTTATCTCCAGTGTCTTAATCAGCTGAGTTTGAATTTCTCCTCTAGGCCCTCAGCCTGTAGTTGGCAACAGTTCAGTTAAGTAACGTGGCTGGCACTTATTGCCTCTGGACAAAGTGACCACACCTTCCAGTTTCTTTCTCCTTGCCCCATTACTTTTTCATTCTTTTTCCATTACCTTTTCCCCACTTACTTTTTGCTTTCTAAGGGTCCTGATGCTGTTTTTATGATGCTTCAGTGGTAGTGACCTAAAATAGTTGTAGCTTCCAAAACAGGTACCTTCAGGCGCCCCCAAGAAAAGCTGGGTACTTCCTCCCAGGGCGGGGAAATGGAAAGGAACAGCTGGGCCCTAGTCCGGCTTGTAATTTGTATGCTGATGATTATAGCAGGGAAAATGGTGCACTTCTGTCTTTTGGAGGCCGATTTGCAGCAAAGGACAGAATGATGAGTGTGTTTCCTATAGACCACTCTTATATTCTCCATAACTTTAAGCAGAAAGTAAATATTTTGGCTTAACTTCAGAGTAAATGTCTCCATTTGTAACATCTGTATGCCAAGATGCTGTAGAACCTGCTGGTTATATGTCATTATTTTCACCATTGTAGTCTCTGGTCTGAACGTAACCTGGCCCTTACTAAGGTAGCTATTAACTCTCCATCATCAACCATACTCAAGACTGGCTGTTCTCTGACTCACTTTCCCTTCTCGGTGCCCATTCTGACAAGCTTAAAGGCGACACTAATGAATAAACAAGATTCTTCAGTTTCTCCTTCCTGACATCAGTTTTGCCGTTAGACCAGAATTATCAGACCTCTCTGGTCTGCTTATTTCAGGCCCGATTGTCGCCCTCATCCACACCTGCAGTTCCTTAGTCTCTGATGGTTACCCCGCCCAGCCCAGCGTTTCCCCTCCCTGTTGACACTGGGGCGCTTAAAAGCCGGTTTGTGTTCCTCCATCAGATAAAACGCTGTTGTGGCTCCTCCATCAACAATTCTGTTTGCTCTTCATTACAGCTTAATTAATTAAGTACTAAATTTGCTTTTTAAAAACAAATTATTTTGTGTGTGGGGTGGGTAGGATGAGGAATATATGCTGTGGTACACATTTGCCAGGCATGTGTGTGAAGGTCAAAGAACAACTTGTGCCAGTTCACTCCTTCCACCATGTGTGGGCCTAGGAATTGGCTTCAGCTGGGCATGTCTGCAGAGAAGCAAGCATCTTTACTTGCTGGCCCCTGAATTTGCTCCTTAAACACCATGTACAGTTTTCTTTTCTCTTTTTGAGCTTAGGTAAAATGAGGACATGCAGGCCACAGGCCGCCTTACCAGATAACTGTTGTAATTTTGCAAAGGTTTGTTTCATTTATTTTATTGCCTCTACTTGTAGGACACCCAGGGTATAATACTTGGCATTTACTATATAACCTGTTCCTCCCTTAGTAATAGTTGCTTTTGTGTTACAGGCGAGGGAATGAGACCCAGATGGGTTAGCCTTGAGTTAATAGCCCATAGATTTTTACTGAGAGACCCATTAAGTACCCTTTCTTTAATACTGTGTATTTATGTACATGTTCAGGGACATATGTCTGTGTGTATGTTTAAAGAATTATTTATTATGTATACAGTGTTCTGCCTGCATGTTTGCCTGCAGGCCAGAAGAGGGCACCAGATTTCATTATGGATGGTTGTGAGCCACCATATGGTTGCTGGGAAATGAACTCAGGACCTCTGGAAGAGCAGTCAGTGCTCTTAACCGCTGAGCCATCTCTCCAGCACCCCCAGCAGTGGTGAGAGGCTCGTTGCCCCAGCCCAGTGGTGCCCAGCCTGGTGGAGCTGCCCCAGCTGAGAGAGACTTTGGGAATACTGTGTCTGTAGTGGCTGCTCCGGAATTGCCATCAGCCAGACGGCTGCTGTGGCTATCTTGTATAATGACTATCTTTGCTAGGGCATTTTCCAGATTATTGATATCATATTTGTGCTATGTCCATGCCAGTTGCAAATGAGAGTTTGGGTGATTGCTCAGGTAGCTAATTGTCTCCGTCATATATTGCTTGCTTTGGAAGCTGCTTGGTTGTACTTCCTGCCTGCTCAAGTAATATTATCTCCATTCTAGGCCTTCAATGGGGTTGAAGATAAGATAGTCATAATTACCACCCTCTTATGATCTAGCCAAGCCATTTCCTATAGAAGACTTAGACTCCTTAGGATAGAATGTTTATTAAAACATTTAACATATGCTCCTTGCTTAATATTGTTTTTGCTGATTGTAATTCTAATTATACTTGATATCTGTTCCTAGTATATATAGTTTTATATTGGGTTTGAAACTCTTATTTAAACAAAAGGTGGAGGTGCTGTGAGAGTACATTCTACTGCTTGAGCCAATAGCCTTTAAGATACCAGCCCACTTGGGTGTGGTTTCTGATACTCTAAAAGCAGTTGTAAAGCATGTGCCTGCTCTCTTGCTTCCAGCTCCTGCTTCTGGCTGCTAGACTCGGCTCCTGTTGGTGCAGAGGACTGTTGTCTAGGACAGTGATCTATAAGTTTTCCCCTTAAATAAAAAACCCTTTTATTATTCATAATTCTGAACTGGTGTGGGATTATTTTGTGACTTCCATCATCAGGTGTTGTGTTACATCTGCCATTTGCTTTTCCCTTATGAGAAGTAAGTTCTCAGTGGCAGTTCATCTAGGTCAGTAAACTTTCGTTGTATCAAACATTATTCTAGCCTTTTGGAGGGACTCAGAAGGAAAAAGGAGGCAGTGATTGCTCTGAGATACTTTCTAGTTTTAGTGGGAGAGACAGGCACTGGAAGAGGCGGTCATCTTAGTTCTGTCAGTACTCTGATATTGGTGGGAGGAACAGTACTTGAGTGGGTGAGCGGATGAGTCAGGAAGTCAGTAGGGTGATTTCCAGTGCTGGCGACTTGACAAGGATGGCATAACATAAGTCACGTGTGAAATGCAGAATTAGGGTTGTGTTTGTGAGGGGACGAAGGGGAATCAGCCATTTGTGACTCCTAAGATGTTCAAGTGCAGACAACATAATGCCAGGCCAAGTGCTATAGTTCAGGAGTGAACCCACACAAGGTTGGAACATCTGTCCTGGTTAGCAGCTAGCTGCTGCTAGTTGTGTGTCGGTAGTAAGTCCCCACTGGGCTTGTGAAAATGAAAATAATGGAATGCAAGAATTTATCATACTACTATGTCAGGAAATAAATATTCTGTTTTGTTTTGTTTTGTTTTTTTGAGACAGGGTCTCTCTGTAGCTATGGACCTGTCTTGGGACTTACTCTGTAGATCAGGCTGGCCTCGAACTCACAGAGATCTGCCCGTGTCTGCCTCCTGAGTGCTGGGATTAAAGGTGTGTGCCACCACTGCCCGGTGAGGAAATATTTTTACGTGTATAGCAAACAGTAAGAACTCGGAGGATTCAGTCAGAGTTTGGGGAGTCATTAGCAAATAGATTTGCTAATGATATAGTGATAATATAATATAATGGTAATGGATAAGATTCATATGGGGAATGGACCCTTAGCTGCTCAAGGCAAGGTGTGCCTGTAATGTCTCAATCCCAGGTCTCAGGAGTCTGCATCAAGAAGATGGAAAGGTCCAATGTAACCTTGGCTACGTAGGAAAACTATTCCTGTACCCTCCAAAAAGGAAAATGAGCCTGCGAGCAAAAGTAATAGTGAATAGTAGGTGTAATCTTTATCTGGGTGAATAAGATGCTTCCTATCTTTCTTCTTCCCTCAATTTGAAACTGGCTGTTGATGCACACTAGTTTCCATAGAGACACATGCAGCACTTCCCTGAGTCCGGCACGGCAGGAGGCACAACATAGGATGTATTAGTCCATACTGGGAATGCAGAGCTGCGGGTAGTTAAACTGGAGTGGAAACTGTGGGATTGTCTCCCTCACAGACAAGCTTTGCAAGAAATTGTACCGAATATGAAAAAAAAATGACAGTTTAAGACTGGAGTTAGAGAAGCATTTCTGTCTTTAGACTGGAGTTAGAGAAGCATTTCTGTCTTTAGACTGGAGTTAGAGAAGCATTTCTGTCTTTAGACTGGAGTTAGAGAAGCATTTCTGTCTTTAGACTGGAGTTAGAGAAGCATTTCTGTCTTTAGACTGGAGTTAGAGAAGCATTTCTGTCTTTAGACTGGAGTTAGAGAAGCATTTCTGTCTTTAGACTGGAGTTAGAGAAGCATTTCTGTCTTTAGCTTCACACGGGCTTCCTTTAAAGCAGACTTCCTGTTTGCTCATAGCCATACCCTTTAAAACCCTGTTTTATTTTCTCTGAGGAGCTCTTTGAAGTACTCCAGTCATTGATCTTCCAGTGGTGTTGATACTTTTTAGCTCCATGCATGTTCACTACCGCTCTTGTGAAAGGAAGTGAGGTAAGAGAGAGCCTGCCCTGAGAGCCCACTGTGGTCTGGTCTTGGTTGCCAGCTCTTGACAGTTGGAGAGGAATGTTTATCTTTAAAGGTATATAAATTAAAGTTTCAGTTTTCAGTGTGAGAAAATGAAGCCATATTAATAACATGATTAATAAAAGCCCAGAGACAGAAATTGGGGTTCAGCTTGAAGGTCAGAAGAGCAAAACAGCTGGCCACTGGCTCTTACCTCTACCTCAGTCTGAAATGGCGATCCTACCTCCAGGAACCTCAGAATGAGACTGGGCCTGAGAGCTATCTCCTCCCATTTTATATTCCTCTCTAGTGCCGGGATTAAAGGTGTGCACCACTACCGCCCGGTTTCTTTGGCAAACTTGTATGGCTACTGGGATTAAAGGGATGTGTCACCACTGCCTGGTCTGTAAGACTGATCAGTGTGGCTCTTTTACTCTTTGAACTCCAGCAAGCTTTATTTATTAAAATACAAATGAAATATCACTACACATATTTTTTACTTAAGAAAGAAATTGCCTAGACAGTTAAAGAAATGTTGACCTTTAGGAGAAATCTTCATGGAGCACAAAACTTTCTTACCACCCCCTCCCCATACATTGTTCTTAAACCCCTGATCCTCCTTCCTCAGTCGCTCCAGGGCACTGCCACACCTGGTTTTCCTGTGTTCTTGACAGTCTATGTAAAATGATCACTTGTTATATGTCAGATCCACTGTCAGACCTGAGTTGCATGTTAGATCATATCTCTCAGTTTCCAGTGGGAAGTATCCACAATAAGTTTATTGTCTTAATCACACAAATAAAGTATTGTATTAAACATTTTTTTTTTTTTTTTCGGTTTTTCGAGACAGGGTTTCTCTGTAG
Source organism: Chionomys nivalis (assembly GCF_950005125.1). Taxonomy (NCBI): domain Eukaryota; kingdom Metazoa; phylum Chordata; class Mammalia; order Rodentia; family Cricetidae; genus Chionomys; species Chionomys nivalis. Next base: position 52,788,279 of record NC_080097.1, on the reverse strand, counting down.
CTTTGGTGCCCGTCCCGGAACTAGCTCTTGTAGACCAGGCTGGCCTCGAACTCCCAGAGATCCGCCTGCCTCTGCCTCCCGAGTGCTGGGATTAAAGGCGTGCGCCACCACCGCCCGGCTTGTATTAAACATTTTTAATTACATTGAAGTTTTGACTCATTTGAACAGTGGTATTATAAGTGCTCATTCTTCGTGGAAGAAAATTCTAGAGAGTGAAGAAGGGTGAGATGATCAGCCTTCTGAGTGGTGGCTATTGATTAATCACTTCATAATGGGAGTGTATTGTTCTTGAGCTGGTAGGAGAACAGTAAACATGTCAGGGAAGTATAGAATTAATGATATAATGGTGAGCTCTCTGGTCTGAAGATCTACACAATGTCAATGACAGTCCACAACCTCCTGTGAGAGAGCTGTACATTAAAAGCTTATGTTTTTCCTATAAGATGGATGACATTAAATTTTAAAGTTATAGTCTCCTGACTAGTCCCAGTTCCACTCTGCACTCCTATAGCAGCGCTCTCTCTCTCTCTCTCTCTCTCTCTCTCTCTCTCTCTCTCTCTCTCTCTCTCTCTCTGTGTGTGTGTGTGTGTATACACCAGTATTAATAGACATGAATGCTGTTATACTTCTGTATAACATATTGTGGATCTCAGCATCCTGGATACCATAGGAAGCCAATGCAACTTAGGATAGTTTGTGTTAGAGAACTGAGCAAAGAGACAAGGTGACATAAGTAACAAATTAACTTTCTAAGTAAGAGTTACTTTTGGTGGTAGGGCATTGGTGAGTCTAGGATAGGCTTGTCACTGGACTGAGTGGAAGAGAGTCTTGTAGGAGAGCAAGAGCCAGAGCTGGCTGCACAGCAGCCATGTCTGTGCCGCAGGGAGAATATAGAGCATAAGCTGGAGCTTGCAAACAGTGGTTTCTTGGTTTAATTTGCCCAGTCGTATACTTCTGGAACTTTATATGATGAATAGTGTTGTGTGACAAAACTTCCTGAGGAGACACTACATACATCTCAGCTCAGATAGGGAGCCCACAACAGACCAAAGTACAGGATACCCCCGAAGTCCAACTTGGTGAACCATGAGTTTTATTGTACTTACAGCAATGTAAGTGAAGGATTACTCATAACATCTTACATGGCTCCAAGACAGCTGCATCACCAAACCTGTTGTAGGAGGCTGCTGTTTGTTCCCGGCTGCTCAGCCCTGAAATAACCACACAGGAACTGTATTAATTGAATCACTGCTTGGCTCATTCGCTCTAGCTTCTTATTGGCTAGCTCTTACATCTTAATTTTACCCATTTCTACTCATTTGTGTATTGCCACCTGGCTGTGGCTTACTGGCAAGGTTCCGGCATGTCTGTTCGCAGCAGTGGCTACATGGCATCTCTTGACTCTGCCTTCTTCTCCCAGCATTCAGTTTAGTTTTCCCCTCCTAGCTCTATTCTACCCTATCACAGGCCAAGGCAGATTCTTTATTCATTAATCAATAAAAGTAACACATATACAGAAGGATCTCCCACACCAAAAGCCCATCCCAACACTGGTCACATTACATAAAAGTTGGTACCTGGAACACACTGCACAACCTGCATGCAGCTCAACAGGTTGGAGAGTGCCCATTTTTTGTTTTTGAGACAGGGTTTCTCTGTGTAGCCTTGCCTGTCCTGGAACTTGCTCTGTAGTTGCTTTGTAGACTAGGCTGGCCTCAAGCTCATAGAGATCTGCTTGTCTCTGCTTCTCAGTGCTGGGATTAAAGGTGTGTGCCACCACTGTCCAGCTGAGAGTGTCCCTTCTAAGCGGTTTGGTTGATCTAAACCTTTTTGAGCCAGCTCAGCTGGTTTCTAGTCTCTACTTCTTTCAGGCAGAGGATCTGGGCACAGAGTCTGCTTTGTAGCTTGACTTGTCTGAAGAGTGACTCTCAGCAACTTTATTGCTTACTCTGGAAGGGAGGGGCTTAGTGAATCTGGTCAGTTTCAGGGACTTCCTGAAGCTCTTTTGAGTTGTTTACCTTCTTGATTAAGGAGAATGAGAATGTTTCAATCTTGGAGGAAATTGCTGCACAACAGATACTCCTTGGCAACACATACAGTAAAATGGGCTTTTAGATGTGAAAAGTACTTTGCTCACACAATGCACACTTCTTGTATATTAGTGTTGGTGTTTCTTAAAATCTTCCCTGGTTTGCATTGGCATCTAAATAATATCTGTGTTGCTTGTGACTTTTTTGTGTTCTTCCAAGGACAGATGAAATTTTACCCTGAATATTAATCAACTAACTTCTTGTGTTTGGGGACAAAGAAGAGGAAAAAAACATAATGATGCATGCTGTTTCTGGGCTTAGAAAAATTTCATTTATATTGCTGAAAGGACCTCAGAATTGGGACAAGACACCCCAAGACCAAGTTCTCAGCACAAAGGAGATTTATTTGCTTCAGAGAGTCAGAGGACAGGGAGTAAGAGACAAAGACAGGAGATAGAAGAAGAGGGAGCAAGGGGAAGAGGGCAGGGATATTTGTCCCAGAGGGACAAAGGACTGCCTCTGGTTAGATATAGAAGAGACAGATATAGGCAAATGGCAGTTTATAAAGTTAAACAGGGAAACCCTGTGTTCGGATGAGTTCGTTAATTTTAATTGGACATGTTAATTAGGGTAGTCAAAGGGGGCTTTGATTGCTGGACCTTGGTGGTCAGCCTCAGTAGAAGGAAGTGGCCAAATAAGGGAATGGACCTTGGTGGCTAGCTTTAGGAATGTAATCTAATGGTTTAGCAAGGTAGAGGAAATGGGGGAAGGGCAAGGCCTGCCAGAGCCCTGTTTGCCATGCTCAGGCCTACTAGAGCCCTTCAGCTACTGTCCTGGTGAGCCTGATTGTCCACTTTGCACAGGGTAGGGCCATCCACATGGAGGAATTGCCAGGATGAGATGGCTCTGTGGTCATGTCTTTCAGTCTTGATTGTTAATTGATGTAGAAGGGCCCAGCACACTGTGGGCAGCACCATTCCTTGGGCAGATGGTATTGGGCTGTGTAAGCAAGCCAGCTAAGTCAGCCTGGAAGCATGCGAGCAAGCTAGCTAGCAGCGTTTCTCCGTGGCTTCTGCTTCAGGTTTCTGCCCTGATTTCCCTCAGTGGTGGACTTTGACCTAGAACTTTGACCAAATAAACCTGTTTCTCCCCTATGTTGCTTTTGGTCAGTGTTTTGGTCAGCAACAGAAATAAAAATAATTATATTTGAAATGAAAAATAACATCTTTTTCTTTCTTAGGTTGAACAAGTGAAGTTACTTGACCGGTTTAGTACCAACAACAAGTCACTGACGGGAACCCTGTATCTTACGGCCACACATCTGTTATTTATTGACACTCAGCAAAAAGAAACCTGGGTAAGGTGGACCTTAGCAGGACTGTCTACTGTCGCAGTAACAATGGGCTAACGGCTGTTTAATCACTGGTTATTTATCTTAACCAATTTTTTTTGTTAGTTTTGCTTTTGTTTTTGCACAGGGTCTTGCTAAATGGCCCAGGCTGTCCTTGAATTTGCAGTCTATCAACTTCTGGAGAGCTGGGATTACAGGCCTGTGCTACCACTCACAGATCAATCAAATTTTTTCTTCTCAAGTGACTTCTGCCTCCCTTTTATAGGTCGTTTATGTCATTTGTAATATGGAATTATGTAGAATATTAGACTTTTTTAACATCTGTAAAAAATGCCTCTTTCTTCCTTTAGTTTTTTTTAGAAGTCTAGGTAATGTTTGTGCACATTAATAATCATATGGATTGTATAGCATATTCTATAGCATTTTAATGCCAGATTACAACTAGGAGATTTATTTTTGGGGATCAAAGGGGGCTTTTGATTGCTGGATTTCAATTCTCAGAAGGAGGAAATAACTAAATATTACAGAATAATGTTTACAGTATTAAATATTTAAGTACAGTAATTAAATACAGTAGCTAAACATTGCAGAATAGTTATATAAATAATACATATATGCAGGTTCCTGACTTTTTTTTTCCTTTTGGTTTTTCGAGACAGGGTTTTTCTGTGTAGCATTGGAGCCTGTCCCGAAAATTGCTCTGTAGACTAAGCTGGCCTCAAACTCACAAAGATTTGCCTGTCTCTGTCTCCTGAGTGCTGGGATTAAAGGTGTGCACCACCATTACCTGTCCTGACATTTTTGATATCTTGGTGAAGATGGATTATTGCAAGGAGAGAAGGGAAGGGAATGGCAGACCGAGTGTTTGTGCTTGACACCTCTCTGTGAAGGGCGTGGTATCTATCACTCATCGTGGAACACTTTTGTGAATGTTAAATAAGAGAAAATAGGCAAAGCATCTGTTAAAGTAGCAGCTCAGTAAATCCCAGCTGTTCTTAGCCTTTTCTAAGCAGCAGAACTAAGATGAGATGTCGTGTCTGCCTCCCAGGGAACCACAGACACCTGCGGAACAGCTCAGAGTACGCAGGCTCTTGTTTTCTCTTGTAGAGTTGGCCATCGTTGACGCGTGAGTGCAGTGAGTAAGATAAAGCGTTATCAGATTGAGGGACAGTGAAGAGATGCTGCTGCTCCCCTCTCCTCTGTCTCTCCTGCCTACACTGTCGTAACAGTGTAGCCCACTGGTCTCTCTTGGGGTCTGTGTAGCAGGAGCACTGTGGTCCTAGAAGCAGCCTTTCTGACGCTGGGCCCTTTTTCTCTCTGTACAGATAGGCTTTTCTTTTACACTCACATGATGTCAGGCCCCTTTGTCGCTCTCCAGAAATGATCTGGGGTCTTAGCTGGGATCCTAATTTAGAACTGCTGGAGCTCTTCTGTGACTGAGTTTTTATTGTTCAGGAACCTAAAACCTCTTCTCCAGAAGTTTTTCTTTAAATGTTTTAAGTGGCTAGGCATGGTATTGAGAAAGAGTAAAATTTCTTAGTAGCGAACAAAGTGTCAGTAGCAGTGGAGATGATCTTATGTTTTCAAAATGCCATCAAGCCATAGTCTATAGTGAGACTTTTTTATTCATACACTTGGTAAACATTAAAATTTTTGAGGTGCTTGGGCTGGAAACCAGGACCTTGTGCATGCCAGGTAGGCATTCTGCTGCTGAACTGTGCCCCAGCTCCTCATCCAGCCAGCATATACTGACATGGAAGAAAAAATAGCAAAAATGACAACATAGTCTTGGCTCAGGCATCAAGTCATCAAAATGTGTGAAGTATGATAGCACATAGCATTTGAGGTGTCATTGGAACATTCACATGTATGCACTCGGGAGAAGAGCATGTGTCAGCGCTTTGTGTGTTGATGATGCGGGTGTTTGTGCCGTAGATACTACACCACCATATTGCCTCTGTGGAGAAACTTGCTCTCACCACTTCTGGATGCCCACTCGTGATTCAGTGCAAGAACTTCAGGATTGTGCATTTCATTGTTCCCAGGGAAAGAGATTGCCATGATATCTATAACTCTCTGCTGCAACTGTCAAAACAAGGTATGTGCTTCTTAGAGAGCCAAGCTCTCAATCTCAACTGAGAGGGGTTTTCCAGCGTACTTTAAGGTTATTAATGTTAAGGTAACATTATAGTTACGTTGTATGTACTGTCAACCCCCTCAGTGGTCTAGAAATACCCCACAATGGTTTAGAAATAACAAAAACAATTGCTTTGAACTGTAAGAATAGTGTCCAATGAAGGAACAATATTAAGGGAAGATTTTTATATAATACAGCCTAATGTTACTTTAGATTATATTATTAGATTATATTAGCACTTTGTGTGTGCCCATTTGCCAGCACATGTGTGCATGTGTGTATGGAGGCCAGGGTCCAGTGCCTTTACTTAGGAGACATCCGCTTTGTTGTTTGAGACAGTCATTTGGGACCTGGGACTTGCCAGTCTAGGTGAAGCTGGCTTGCTGCAAGCTCCGCCTTTCCAGCACTGGGTTCCAGCCATGTGCTACCACACCTGGCCTTTCACCTGGGTGCTGGGGATTGAACTCAGGTCTTCTTGTTTTCATAGAAAGCACTTTACTGACCAACCTACCTCCCTAGCTGCTCCTTGTGTTTTAAATGTGGGTGTTCTCTATTAATGAAAGCGGTATTACTAAATGGGAAGTCCCAGAAGGTCATGGTCCTCTAGCAGCAGTGGCTAGGGTGGTGTAGATGTATCAGAGACAAGAGTGAATCCTGTGTTAGTAGATGGAGGGCTGGGAAGGATAGGAGCCCTAAATATGAATCTTAGCATTACCCAGGCCTAGGGCTCTGAAGGCTTCTATGTTGGGGTCCAGCCTTGACGGGGCTTGCATCTTCCAGGGTAGGGACGACTGGATTAGAAAAATTAGGAAGGAAGGACAGAGATACAAAAGGAGTGTAGAGACAAGATAGTACCAGGAGAGCTATCCAGTGAATACTGAATACGTCCGCATTTATTCTCCATATGCTTATACACTCCAATCCAAAAAGGGGGTGGGGAAGAAGGCAAAAGACTGCTTTAACATGACACAAAGGACAAACTAAACAATTTCTTGCTTCAGTACTTGAAATATCAAGCAACTATATCCTTTAGTTTAAGTATTCTGTTAGGCAGGATATGTAATAACCAGTTAGACCAAGTATTCTGTAGGTAGCCACTTCCTGGCTCAAGTCTCTGTCATATCCTTGAAGGAATAGAACGGAGCAGATCCACATCTATGGACCATCTTAATATCCAAAACACCAAGTAACCACACCCTAGGTCAGGAGATCTTGTTTGTAGCCGCTCCTTACATCAGACTTCTTCTCAATGACTTGAAAGAACAAGAGTAGGCCTAAGCTCTCTGACCTTCAGTCAGGTGGAGCAGACCCCCTTCTGTGGGCCCCACACTTCTGCCCCCAGCATGACTTGGGTTACTTGTTAGCATGGATTTCAGTTTAGATGGAGGCCCTCATGAGTGGCCTAGGAGCAGGTCCATGTTCTCTCTGAGCGCACAGAGTCTGATACATTCCATTGTCCTAGTGGAATCAAGGTGTATGTATATAACAGAAATAGCTATGTGCCGATGGCCTTGCTGGTTTGGGTCTCTACTGACCTATACGTATGGGTGATTCTGGGGCTGGAGGAGATGATTCGGTGGTTAAGAGCACTGTCTACTCCTCCAGAGGTCCTGAGTTTGATTCCCAGCATCCACATGATGATTCACAAACATCAATAAATCAGTTCCAGAGGATCCGATGCCCTCTTCTGGCCTGAACAGGTTCTAGGAACAAGTGTCGCACATACTTAGGTAGAAGCAGAACAGCCATACACGTTAGAGTAATTGAGAACAATGTGTAATGCAGTTTCATATTCTCTGCCATCTCCATTCTGCTAGTTGCTGTTTGACCCTTCCCCATTTCTTTCTTAGATGTGCTCTCACTGTGTTGTCTAGGCTGCTCTCAAGCAGAGTCCTGTCTGGGTCTTGTGCATGCTGAGCTTTAGGCAGGTACTACACCTGGCCATTTCTAGTTTTTTGTTATGGTATTTTGTTTGCATTGCATTTGGGGAAAAGGAAGAGTAAGATGTGTCTATTTTTGTTTTAAAAATTTAATATTCAAGAAAAAAGAAAAGCATGCAATAGAAGATTTAACTTTGATGATACATTTTGCAGTGACACAATCTTGGGTCTATACATTTGTCTTTAGCTATAGTCATTGGTTTTATGGAACTCAGAAAATATTAAATTCAGATATGTACATGTCTTAGCCACCTCTTTGTTGAAAATTCTAAAGAAAAAAATAGGAGGGAAAAATCCTGGAAATTAGTTTTGTTTATAGTCTACTGCCTTATAAATTACATTGTATTGATTTTTATTGTTTTACAGCAAAATATGAAGATCTCTATGCATTCTCTTATAATCCTAAACAAAATGATTCTGAACGACTGAAGGGTTGGCAGGTCATTGACCTTGCTAAGGAATATGAGAGGATGGGCGTGCCCAATGAGAACTGGAAACTGTCCGATGCCAACCGAGAGTACAAGGTAAGCCAGCCTCTGGGGCAGGTCAAGACATAGTTCCAGTGGGCAGCATGTGGCAGAGCTCCAGCCATCTGAAGAACAGTGTGCTGCTGTCACTTCTTTAAATGTCTTGAAGTTTTTTGGATTTTTTTTTAAATTATTTATTTATTTATTAAAGATTTCTTCCTTCTCCCCGCCACCACCTCCCATTTCCCTCCCCCTCCCCCATCAAGTCTCCCTCCCTTATCATCCCTAAGAGTAATCCGGGTTCCCTGCCCTGTGGGAAGTCCAAGGATTAAACTTAGCCTTATGGTTTTTGTCTAATTTTTTAATCTCGCCAGTATTTTATGTAGACAGTGCTATGAACTTGCCTCTTAGAACTTCCTTCATTGGGTCCCATATGTTGTTTTATGTCTGAGGCACAGCTGCTACACCCGATCTGCCCTCTGCCTCAGCTGCTGACTAAGCCACTGCAGCCACCGCCTGGCCGCCTCCATTTAGAGAGATGAATGTTGTTTTAACTATGTCTCTGTCCTTCTGTTTTACCAATAAAGACTGAAGAGCCAAATGCTGGGGTGAAAACCTGCTAGCTCAGAAAGGCAGAGGAAGCAGCCATCTGATCTTCCTTCTCTGTTGCCCCAAACCAAAAAGGACTGCCAAACTCAAAGTCCCTCCCTACTATTTCCTGTGCATCTATCCGTCTTCCTGACTCCCTCTGACTCTCTATGACTACTTCCTGTCAACTGGTCGTTTGCTCTGCCTCTTGACCTATGATTGATTTTATTTAATTTTGTTTACCATAAGCAGAAAGCTCTTGGATTAAGGATGTGTACTAGAGCTGGGCCACACTGCAGCTAGAGGCAGGTTTTTCCAGTAAATAACATAATCTTGGGGTCATAGTGTGGTCAAATATTGTGCAACACCTATAAGTTTGGGTATATTGTATATTTTTCCATTCAATTCTAGAAGGTCTAATTTCTTTCTTGACTCATATTAGGTCATGAGTTGTTCAGTTTTCATGAGTTTGCAAGCTTTCAGTTATTTCTGTTATTGATATCCAGCTTTAATTCATGGTGGTTAGATAGGGTGCAAGGTATTATTTCAATTTTCCTGTATTGTTGAGACTTGGCTTTGTGTTGGAGTATGTGGTCAAGTTTAGAGAAATTTGAGATGCAAAGAAAAAGACATGTTTGTTTGTGTGAGCATGAAATGTTCTGTAAATATCCATGAGGTTCATTTGGTTTATAGTGTCCATCAGCTCCGGCATTTCTCTGTTCAATTTTTATCTGGATGACCGGTCTACTTTTAAGAGTAGGATATTGAAGTTTCTCACTCTCAGTGTGTGTGTGGGGTCAATATGTGATTTAAGATATAGTAGTCTTTCTTTTATGGACGTAGGTGTCCTTGTGTTTGGTGCGTCGATGTTAATAATTGCAATGTTCTCTTGTTGAGATTTTCCTTTGATGAGTATGTAGTGTCCTTCCCTTTCTCTTCTGATTAGTTTTGGTTTGAAGTCTATTTTACCAGATATTAAGATGGCTACACTGCTTACTTCTTAGGTTTATTTGCTTGGAATATCTTTTTCTATTTTTTTTCCCTTACTGAGGTGATAGATCCTTGATATTGAGGTGTGTTTCTTGGATGCAGCAGAAGAATGGATCCTGTTTTCCCATCCATTCTGTTAGTCTGTGTATTTTTATTGGGGAAGTGAGACCTTTGATATTGAGAGATATCAGTGACCAATGATTTTTGTTTCCTGCCATTTTAATGGTGGCGGTGGTGCTTTTGTGTGTATGTGTGTGATTATAAGCATGTGCGCACTTTCCCTCTTGATTTTGCTAGTCTGGGATTATTTATTCCTGTGTCTTCTTAGGTGTGGTTAGCCTCTTTAGATTGGCGTCTTCCTTCTATCACCTTTAATATGAGTGGATTTATAGATAAATATTGCTTATATTTGGTTTTATCATGAAATGTCTTATTTTCTCCATCTATGGTGACTTAAAGCTTTGCTGGGTATAATAGTCTGGGCTTGCATCTGTGATCTCTTAGAATCTGCAGAACATCTGTCCAGGTTCTAGTAGCTTTTAGAATCTTCATTGAGAAGTCAGATGTAATTCTAATAGATCAGACTTTATGTGTTACTTGCTCTTTTTCTCTTGCAGTTTTTAATATTTTTCTTCGTTTTGTATATTTAGTATTTTGATTATTGTATGCTGAGGGGACCTTCTGTTCTAGTCTAGTCAGTTTGCTGTTCTGTAGGCTTCTTGTGCTTTGATAGGCATTCCTTTAGGTGAGGGAAATTTTCTTCCAGGATGTTGTTGAAAGTATTTTCTGTGCCCTTTATCTGGGTTTCTTCTTCTGTTCCTAAATTTGGTCTTTTCATAGTGTCCCAGGTTTCCTAGATATTTTGTGCAGGAGTTTCTTTAGCTAACACATTCTTTGACCAATGTATCCATTTCTTCTACCATGTTTTCAATGTCTGAGATTCTCTCTTTCATCTCTTGTATTCTGGTGCTGAAGCTGGCCTCTGACGTTCCTGTTTGAATTCCTGAATTTTTCATTTCCACACTTCTCTAAGTTTGGGTTTTACTTATTAATTCTATTTCCACCTTCAGGTCTTGATCAGTTTTATTTATTTCTAGTGGTTTTTTTTTTTGTGTGTGTGTGTGTGTGTTCATAGATTTCTTTAAGGGATTTACTCATTTCCTCTTAGAAGACTTCTATATTCATGGAGACTGTTTCAAGGTCTTTCTCTTGTGCTTCATCGGTGTTGGAATACTCACAGCCTTCTGGTAGGGTTGCTTTCACTCTGACATCTAGCCATTTGGTTTTGGGGTGATTGTAATTCTAGGTGCTGATGTCTGGTTTTGTCTTTGTTGGGTGTGTGTTTTGTTCCTTGGTTACTGTTTCCTCTCTGGTTCTTAGGAGAATGTGACCACTGTGTGCTGCCTGGTAGGTGTGGTCACTGGGGGTGCAGGTAAAATGTGTTTCTAGGTATTGGGAGCTGACACTTTGGAATGGGGAGGAGGCATGGGTGGGTTCATAGGAGGGAGTAAAGCAGGGTGTTCCACCAGGGTCTGCTTAGCTTCCTGAGAATGTGGGCACAGAGTGAGGGGGACCACAGCAGAAGGCCTGCTGTAGAGCTGGGCATGCGCCTTGGGGACTGCACGTGGATGGACGGAGGAAAGCTCAAGATCTACAGTAAGCCATCTACTTCCACTGTCCTCACAGTTTCCGGTTGGAGTTAAGTACTCTCATTTGATATTTCCAGGTCTGTGAGACTTACCCAAGAGAGCTGTATGTTCCAAAGACAGCCACCCCGCCAATGATCATGGGCAGTTCTAACTTCCGGAGCAAGGGCAGACTTCCGGTCCTTTCCTACTGCCGACAGGGCACTGAGGTAAGAGACTTCTCTAACTTTGTAAGTGCAGTGAACTCAGGTAATGGTCTAAGCATCCAGAAGAACATTAACTTTTTTGTTTGTTTGAGATAAGAGTTTCACTATGTAACTCTAGCTGTTCTAGAACTCACAATGTAGACTAAGCAGGCCTTGAACTCATGAGATCTGTCTGTCTTTGCCTCCTGAGTGCTGGAATTAAAGGCATATGCTAGCACACCGGGCAGTGAATGCTAGCTTTTACTTTACAAGTTTGCCATTAAAATGTTGGTAACAGAAACATGCTGACTTTTCACTATTGTTTTTGAAGTTTTATAAGAAAACTCCCCTGAAATTCTCCTTTCCTATCTTTCTCTTCTAGAAATTCTTTCATAATGGTACCAGTGAATAGATAGGTCTGTTTCTTTTCTGTAGTTTTCCTTTAGACCTATGTATACTTAGAGAAATTGGATCACTTGCTTGTGCCAAGGCAGGCACTGAAAGCAGGAAGGGAACCCAGGGCATCTGGGCTCTGTCTGAACAGTGTGAGCCCTTCCCATGGGAAGAATTTGGTGAGGAGCAGGTAGAGGAGGTATGTCCACACTGCTGCGGTGGCAGGTCACCCTCACCTTCCCAGCTTCCTAAAAGTGGGGGTAGCTTATCCGCTGTGTTAAATGTGTCTTGTGTGCGTCTTCGCAAGCTCAGAAAGCAGGCTTTGCTGATGGCTGAGGTTCAGAGGCAGCTTCTACACGGGTGGGTTGAGTACCTTGTCATTTCTGACTCCCAAGCCTTTGTAAACACACTTTAAACACATTCCCCTCCCCACCCAGAAGGTTTTTTTCCTGGGTTCAGGAATTTCATCGTGATGTTGTTAGTATTCAGGCATCTGTACGGGCCTGCCCTTGGGGTCCTGACAGTTTATGTCCTCAGCTGCTGCCACTAAGAGCACCCCTGTGCACATTTGCTACTCCCCCCCGTCTCTCTCTGTCTCTCTCTGTCTCTGTCTCTCTCTGTCTCTCTCTCTTGTCTTCCACCACTCTTGTCCCCAGGAACTGGTATGTGTTGTGTGTCGTCCCCCTTCCCTCTCCGCCCCCCCCCCCCCCCCCGCTGCTTCTTTGCCCCGTTCTCTCTCCTCTTCCAGTAGACCTATGTGAGGACCTAGTTGCATGGTGTCATGGTGTGGCTTCTCTTCGTGATGTTAAATGAATTACAACAGAGGAGCATGTGCATGTCATTTACAGACGACCCAGAAACTCTGATCTCAGCTTGGAGAAGACACTTCTGACTCTGCAGCATTTTCTTTTCTCTGTTCATTTTCTTTGTATTTTTGATTTTTAAAGTTGACAGGCTTCCAGTGTGGGCCTCCATTTCTGCAGGTTTCCTCCTGCTTTCCATATCTTTCTGTTTTCTGGAAGAGTTTAACTGGATTCTCATCCACCTCTCAGGTTCTTTATTTCTTGTTCTTTCCCTTTTCTGAATTTCTTTAGTTTATTTCCTGTTTCTGATTTGGTGTCAACAGCTCTCAAGCAGACAGGCTTTGTGTGTGTGTGTGTTTATGGAATTTTGTGTGCCTCTCCCTCTCCTTGTGTTCTGTTAGGAGCCTGAAGCCTTTGCACTTTTTATTTTTCTTCTGTGCATTTGCCTTCCTCTCAGTGTGCTTTTGCTGGTGGATCAGCCAAAGGCCTTCGTGTGATGTCACAGTTGCAGGGGTGGTGCGAGCCCACATTCTGCTGGGTAGACTATATTTTATCCTCTTGTTAGGGAAGTTCAAGGCTTCGTTCTCATCCATTGCTGGGTCCAGTCGTGAAGTTAATCCTCTTTGTAGACTAAACTTTGTGTTCAGCGAGGGAAGATCTGGAGGTCACAGCTCATCTTTATGTGTGTTTAGCTGCTTGTCTTTTGAGCTACGCCCTGCTCCAGCAGGTGCCAGCTATGACCTTGCCTTGCTGCTCGATTCCCATGCTCCTTCCTGTAGCAGGCACTTCCTCTGCCAAACTAGTTGCCTGTTGTCAGTCTGCTGTTGCCCCAAATGCCACCACACCTCTGTTGGAATTTCTTTGTCCTTGATTGTCCTGGTGGCTTCATAGGCCTTGTATTTCTTAGAACTTTGTTTAGGTAAATTTTTAAACAAGTTTCTAACTTCTAGTACCTTAAGCCATAAGGAGTTTCTTGGGCACACCCTTTTAGAACACATTGTTTATTGGACAGATGCTAAAAATAGTCAGTGGTTGATTTAGTAATAGAGGCTAGGTGTAAAAGGCGTGTAGAATGTTCTTTTAAAACAACAACAAGAAGTCTGTTTATGCTCAGAGAACTAGGACACCACATTAAACAACAGAAAACTGACTAAAAGTTGTGTATTGTCAGAAAATAGGGGAAAACATTAAAAACAACATCACAGTTCTCATTTTCTTCTGCCATTGTAGTTTTTATGATAGTTTTTTGTGTGTGCAAGAAAAATACACAGACATGATGTACTTGTAACACTTTCCCCCAGTGCTACTCTATTGGAGTGTTTCTGTAGAGTTAAGCTGGTAGGGATATGGAGAAGAGTGAAGAAAGATATATGCTTCTAAATCTTTTAGTTTTTTTAACGAAGTAAAATATAGTAAAAGACAAACCACTGGTTTTTTTTTTTTTTTTTTTTTGGTTTTTTTTTTTTTTTTTGGTTTTTCGAGACAGGGTTTCTCTGTGGCTTTGGAGCCTGTCCTGGAACTAGCTCTGTAGACCAGGCTGGTCTCGAACTCACAGAGATCTGCCTGCCTCTGCCTCCCAAGTGCTGGGATTAAAGGTGTGCGCCACCACTGCCCGGCTAAACCACTGGTTTTTTATAGATATGCCTCCTCTTAGATCATCTTTCCTCATCTTTATGCCTCACCTTATAAAAAGCTTTCTGATTTTTAGTAAGGAAATAAAATTTCAGATGTTGTTAATTTATATTTTAATTCTTATTTACATGTATAGGTGTTTTTCTTGAATGTATGTCTGTGCACCAGATATGTGCCTGGTGCCCATTGTATCCCCTGGAAGTATGTCTGTGCACCAGATATGTGCCTGGTGCCCATTGGATCCCCTGGAACTGGAGTTTCAAAAGGTTGTGAGTTTCTGTGCAGGTGCTGGGAACCAAAACCTGGTCCTCTGGAAGAACAGTAGGTGCTCTGAACTGCTGAGTCATCTCTCCAGCCCAAGGTGTTGTTAATTTAAAAGTTCCTTTAAGGGCAGAATAGATGGCTCATGATTAAGAGGGCTTCCTGCTCATTCAGAGGACTTGAGTTCAGTGCCCAGCACCCGCAGTATTCCCAGCAGCATCTTAGAATTTTCTGTTCCATATGTATTGCTGGCCCATCTTCTTTAATTGAACTTGAGCTGAAAGTTATTTGTAGCTCATAGAACCCCTGGAATACAGGTGTTTCCTCCTTGATAGACAGTTGACCAAGTGCTGCTTCTTGGGGCCATGGTGTTTTTAATTTAGGGTGTGTGTGTGTGTGTGTGAACAAACTAGGTATGGAAACATTTAGTTTTCTTAGGAGAAAAGAATATTGGGAAGTGCCCTAGGTCTTATTGCTGTAAAGAGACACCATAAGCACTGCTACTCTTATATAGGACAGCATTTAATTGGGGCTGGCCTACAGGTTCAGAGGTTTAGTCCATTTTGTCATTGTGGGGAACATGGTGGCATGCAGGAAGACATGGTGCTGGAGAAGGAGCTGAGAGTTCTGCATCCAGATCAGTAGGAATGGGAAGAGAGTGTGACACTGAGCCTGGCTTGACTATCTAAACCCTCAAAGCCCAGTGACACACTTTCCCAAGGCGACACCTCCCTGTGAGTCTGTGGGAGCCATTTTCATCAAACACCAAAGGAAATGCAGACAACACCTAGATTCTGACAGGCGTCTAAAAGTTAATGTCTTCTTATTTTCCTGCTGACTTTAACATATATAGTGTGTTTGGTTTTCACACTTTAGGCCCTTTTCAAAACTTCTAAGAGTCTTTGTATAATCTGGTTTGTCTTTTTAAAATTAGGCTGCCATTTGTCGATGTAGCCAGCCATTGTCAGGCTTCAGTGCCAGGTGCGTGGAGGATGAGAAGTTGCTTAAAGCCATTAGTGCAGCCAACTCAGGAAACCATTACATGTATGTTGTGGATACCAGGCCCAAGGTATGTATCCAAGTGCAGTCTCTTATCTTTATTGTTTCTGTCTTTAATTGATGGGAATAAATATTTGTGCCCAGAGATACTTGAATTGTAGTTTTAAATTAACAGAGACTAATGTTATGAAGAAAATCAATCTTCTGAAGAATACTAATTAGGAGACCAGTTCTCAGTTCTTAGTGCCCTAAGTCATGATTTCTTCTGTCTCCTGAAATATACCCACACAGGCACACACACACACACACACACACATATCTGTACGTACCTATATGGAATTCTGTTTTGTTTCTGCTTTTGTTTTTTCATGACAAGCTATCGCTATGTAGCTCTGACTGTCCTAGAACTCGCTCTGTAGACCAGGCTGACCTAACTCACAGAGATCTTCCTGTCTCTGCCTCCCAAGTGCTGGGATTAAAGCTGTGTGAAAGGTGTGTACTACCACGCCCCGCCACATATGGAGCTCTTGAAGATGTATTAAGTCTTATCTTAATACTGCATACTACTCTCCCCTAGTTTTCTTCTTCTTTTTTTCTTTTTCTTTCTTTCTTTATTTTTGGTTGTTGTTGTTGTTGTTTTAGTTTTTTTTTTTTCACAAGGTCTCACTTACATTTGTACTGTGTAGCTAAGGATTGTGGTCATTCTGCCTCTACTCCCAAATGCCGGGGTTATAGACCCCAGCTGATTACTCTCTTTGTTACTAGAACTGTCCATTGACAAAACACTTAGTATTAAAATAATTTGGCCATAATTTGAAAGATTAAAAACTCGAGGAAACAATTATCTAATGTAGGAAACACTGAACTAGCGAACTGTAATGAACAGGAAATTGCTGCTCTCCTGGCATCTGTGGTATGAGGCTAAATTTTTATTATTGAGAACGAATCTGAGTCTGTACTCCTATGCACAGTAGAGAGCTGATTCTCATAGGACCGTGAAATTAGAGTGATTATAGTCTTCAGCAGTGACAGCTAACTTTATTCTGATTTCTGTTATAGCATCGCATGCAGAGCTGGTGGGATACACAAAAGGACATTGGCAGAATTATAGTGAGGATCTCTTCAAAGATCTGGAATGATGAGAAAATAAGAGAAAGCGATGAGAGAAAGCGAGTGAGCACTGTAGACCTCGCGCGATTTTAGGCAGACTGTGAAGGGACACGGTGTTTCCCAGTGATGCTCACTCACGCTGTGCAGCCTCACCCAAGACCGTGGGACTAGGGACGATGAGGATAGCGCGAGTAAATTAGAAAGTATTAACAATTAGAAGTTGGTATTGATAATCTTTTGTTAAATATAAAAGACTTTCTGAGGGCTCAAGAGCTGGTAATGTCTCATAAGAAAAACTGTGTTCCCTTGTTACTAGAGACTTATAATCTAATGAACCAAAATTTAGGCGATGTTAGATATAAAGATGACTCTAATATGTACATTTTGAAGATGAAGTCCTACTGTGATTTGCAGCTTAAGACCTAATAGTTTTTATTTATCTAATTGTCTTTGATACAGAAAATACTCATTTTTTTCACTTGCTTTTCTACATTAAAATTAAGTAGTGGTGATGTGGAAACATTTTAAATTTTACTTCAGCCATAGATGCTGGTAACTCATGAGTCAGTGGGTCCAATTGCCCTGTACTTGTTACCAACCCAAAGCCTATTCACTTAATGAAAAATTAGTTTCAGCCAGTTTAGATCATTTTATTTCTTCATACTCCTATGAGAAGAATGCTAATTATAGTAACATATTGTACAACAGAAGCCAGCAAGCCGAATCCTAAGGGTCTCCGATGAGTCACCAGTCTGGTTTTCCTCTAGAGACCAGTTTATGAGAGGCACGATTCTCGGAGCTTTGCCAGACTGTGGGTGATGCTGCACACAACACAGCTGGAGCACAGCGATGATTCTCCATGCACAAGCTTCATGGCATGGCGCCATAGTCCACATCTGGCTCTCAGGGCACCTGTGCTTTGAGCTCACAGTCTGGTTCTGCAATCCAAGCTCTCCAGGAACTATTCCTTTCGTTCCAATTCTGAGTTGTTATGGAAACATGGAAAGCTGATGAGAATGTAGATGAATTCTCTACTGAATTGGCGAGTCTGCTGGACTAGACTTTTCTGTGTGGCAGCCACATTTCCCCACACACTGCCCTTCATCACTGCTTGGGATATGGCAGTTTTGTTTGTTAAAAAGTAGTAGCTAACTCAATTTTGATGAGTTTCTTTAAATGCTCTCCTGCCTAAAATGTGTGATTTAGTGTTTTTGGTAAACTAAAGATAAAAATAATTTGATTGTAAATTTCTAAAATTTTGAATTTTAGCTGAATGCAATGGCTAACAGAGCAGCCGGAAAAGGTTATGAAAATGAAGACAACTATTCTAATATTAGATTTCAGTTTGTTGGAATAGAAAATATTCATGTCATGAGATCCAGTCTTCAGAAATTACTAGAAGGTATGATTGTTGTACACCTTTTAGAAAACTTTGTGAGATAGAAATACAGTAGTGGTCACATAGGGCTTTGAATTCTCTGTCAGCCACACTCCTAAAGTAAAGAGAACATGGGATTGATGCTGATAATATACGTAAGAGGTAAAAGTATTATTTTAGTATGTAGTCAGTATAGAAACTGGTAGACTAGTCCTCTCCCATCCCCTCCTTCTTCCTTTCCTCCCCTTCTCTTTCTCTATCTCCCCCTTCTCCCTCCCTCTCTCTCTTTCTCACTCAGTTGCTTGCTCATATCTTTTTGAGAAGGGTTTTATTCGATTCATGGTTTCTGTGAACTCACTCTGTAGCCAAGGCTTGCCTTGAAGTCCTGGTCCTCTTGCTTAAGTGTCTCAGGTGTTGGGATTCCAGGTCTGCACAGCCACAGCCAGCACCATCTTTCCTTGTCATCGAGTCCTAGATAGCAGTGATGTTTTTATACTTATTGCTCACTTTGGCCTAGCCACATTTCAGGTGCTCAGTGGCCCCATTGTGGGTGGTAGCTGCTCTATCTGCACAGTTCTAATGGTTTTTCAAATCACTGTTGTTAGAAATCATTGAATATTCAGCACATCTTAGTTATGATGTAATTAAAAAAAATTTAAACATTTGCACTACGATTTTTAAGGTGATTGAACATTGCTTTTCCACCTAAGGACTGAACAGTGTCCCCCAAGTGTTATTCAGCCTCTAAAGCACTTCTCAGTTATTTGCATTCTCTTCAATTCACTCCCTTGAGATGTCCCGAAAGGATGAATGGGAGCTCTAGCCCCATCCTAATCGAAAACCTTCCTCCCTATTTCATAGTGAATGGCAACAAGGGGCTGTCTGTCAACGATTTCTACTCTGGTTTGGAGAGCTCGGGATGGCTTCGCCATATCAAGGCTGTTTTGGATGCTGCAATCTTCTTAGCCAAGGTAACTGTCTTGCATTGGTTTGGGGTTTGTCATGTTTGGGAAGGAATGGACTTAGCCTTGGTACAGGGGTTTGTTCTTCTCAAACAACCTCTGCTTGCTCTTCTTCACCTCTTTAATGGAGTTCACTTCAGTTTGAAGTGGTACCTAATACAGAGGTTTACAATCCCCAAGTACTTAGAAACAACATTTTGTTTGTTTGCTTTTTGTTGTTTTAATTGCTGTGGCCACAGTGTCAGTGCAGGGCCAGCTCTTCTTTATAATGTATACCTTCTGGTGTGTGTTTCAGTCCAAGCCTTGCTGATTTGTGTGAAGGGTGTTTTACAGGACTCTGAACGTGTCGTTTCCTCTCAGGCAATAGTGGTTGAAAATGCAAGCGTGCTGGTGCATTGTTCGGATGGCTGGGATCGGACTTCCCAAGTTTGTTCCCTGGGTTCGCTTTTGTTGGAGCCTTACTACAGGACGATGGAAGGATTCATGGTAAGGACTTACCATCTGCCCAGGGGATGCTTGGCAGTATTAAAGACAGTTTTATACTAAGGTCGTACAGCTGGGAGATGCTGCTGGGCATTTGACCCTGCATAGGACAGCTCTGGTTAAAGATCCTGGGGCCCTTGGTGTCGGCGCTTCTACGGCAGAGGACCTGCGCTTAGACTGATCTCCATTTGTGCCACATTTTTTTGGCAAAACACTTGAGTTCTAGGGTTGGTATGCATCGTCCCCGTCTCCCCACCACAGCCACCATCCTAAATTGTTACCAGCAAAACTGTTGATGTTTTCCCCCACATGTTCATTTACATCACCATGATGATAAGGGAAACACCACGGTGTCATTTTTTTCTGTGAAACCAAATTTCTAGTTGAACAGTTTTCTTCAAGTCAGGATTTTATCTTCTGTTATGTATTTGATTAGATTTACTTTCAAATTTTACATTTAAGCCAGCTGTATTAAGCTAGGCCTGCAAGCATAGCATTTGGGAGGTGAAGACAGGTGTCAGTTCACGGTCATCCTTTACTATGTTATCAGTGTGCGACCAGCCTGAGCTACCTGAAACCTTGTCTAAAGCCAAAACAAAAATTTACATAGAAATACATGGTGAGTATGTGACAGGACATTAGAGAAGTTTTTAAGCTTCTAATTATTAAATAGTGTCCTGTGACAAGGGTCAACACTGTTATTTGGCTCAACTATCATACTGAATCAAATGGAAATAACAAGCTAACTGGAACTGGGAAACTACATGGAAATGGTGCTAATAACAATACAATTAAGCTTACTTTGTGAATATAAGTGACAAGTGTTATTCTTAGCTCATTGCCGGGCAATTGGATGAAGCTGTGTAAGAAATGACCAGGAGCACAGCAGAGCCCTTTTAGGAGATATAGGTATGCGTGAGGGAGTGTGAGAGTAAGCCTGGTACCCAGGAATTGTAGGGTGGGAGTCTGAGGAAGAGGATGCTGGGATGTGTACTTCCCCCTGGGCACTGAGAGCTATTAAGTAATACAAAAAAGCTACAGTTGCTTGATGAGAGATAGATGCTCTGTAAAAAGTTACCTTGGCATCTTGAAGTCAGAAGGGAGTGGGATGGAGGCTGGGGGTCCGGGATAGCAGCTATTAGGCCCACTGAAGAGGGAGAATTGAAAGTAAGGCAGCAGAGCACATACAAGTAGACAGAGGTGACGGGCTCAGGGGACATGGCAAAGGAGGACCAGTGCAGCCATGGATTAATGAGAGTGGAGGAACGGAGTCCTCGCCTAAGTTTCCAGGCTGCTGAGTCAGCATCTGCTGGTCCCTGCTCTTCCCTGAGCTAAGGAGAGCAGCAGGCTTGAGAGGATACTAAGTTAGGATGCATAGGATGGTGGAGGCCCAGGGTGATATCCATATTCCCACCCGTGGTCACAGGGTGGAGGTGACAAAGCCATCCCTGATAGAGCTGGGAATGTGCTTGAGAAGCTGCATCCATGAACAGTTAAATGGATTTAAGACAGCACTGGCAATGCCACAAAAGATGAGCCTCTTGACAAGAGTGTGCTTGGCGGCTGTGTGGTAAGAGTGTAAGAAGTTGCTTCAGATCTGACTGGACACACTAGAGACGTGTTCCCTCACTGGCTGTGGTGGTGCATATCTTCAGTTCCTGCACTTGGGAAGCTCAGACAGGAGGATAGAGCATTCAGGCCAACCTAGGTTTTATATTGAGAAGCTGGTTCAAAAAAGAAAGAAAGGAAAGGAAAAGCTTTTATTTTGGTGGGATTATTCAGTAGAGAATCCATGACATAAAGACTCAAGTGTGTAGTTCAACCAGATATGGACATCAGCTCTGGGATCTGAGTAAAAGCTGTCACTTTTATTGACTTTGGTTTGTTTTCCAAGAGACGGAGTCTTGCTCTTCATTTTCTTACATGTTTTATGTAAACAATGTGCAAATAAGCCAAATGGCTTAAAACACCCACCCTCCTGTACTACTCAGAGTTGGCCATTATTAGAGCTTTAGTTTACATTCTCCTAGTTCCCCTCTCCCAGCCCTCTCCTATTTGAGGTCAGGGTTTCCCTATAAAGCCCCGGATGGTCTTGAATTCTCTATTCTCCTGCCTGAGCCTCTGAGTGCTGGGTCATACATGGCTTTTCCTAGCCTTTTTGGTGTCATTTTTATAGGTACAAAAATGTCATTCTGCCCTACCAGGTGTGCTCTTAAATACAACAGGAATAGTCTGTCCTGAGCCCATTTCGTGTGGATCTTCACTCTCCTGTATCCCTTACTCCAGTCTAGGGTCTGGCCATGTTTTTACCTGTAGTATTTTATCTTTTTATTTCTGTTCTTAGCAGAATTGTCACAACATTTTTTTACATTGAAAATAGTTTTATATATATATAGTTGCTTTTGCTTTCTCTCATTAGGTTTTAATAGAAAAAGACTGGATATCGTTTGGGCATAAATTTTCAGAGAGGTGAGTAGCAATTATATCTTTGCAAAATCGTACCATTGTGTTCCTTTTCTTGGGAATTTCGCATCTCTGTGGTACGAGAACTGTAGCTATGAATTGAATGGAGCCAGATGTAATGTCTCTGTTAGTTCTCATGGCCATTGAGCTTTTTCTGAGACAAAGACAGTCTTGTAGCAATGCTGTCCTTGTACTTCTGGTCCTCCTGCAGTGGTTACAGATGTGCACTAAAATGATGGTTACAAGTGTTTTTATATGTCTGTATTATGTGTAATGTATATATTAGTGTTGTGTGTTTACATTGGCAATACCTAAGTAGTGAACGTCTTTCAGAGGCATTTTTAAAAGCATGTGCTCTCTGCGGGGGCTAGGTGTGGCCATTTGGACGGTGACCCGAAGGAAGTCTCCCCGGTGTTTACTCAGTTCTTGGAGTGTGTGTGGCATCTGACTGAGCAGTTCCCACAAGCCTTTGAGTTCAACGAAGCATTTCTCCTTCAGATCCACGAGCATGTTCATTCATGCCAGTTCGGGAACTTCATTGGGAACTGTCAGAAGGAAAGAGAGGAACTCAAGTAAGTGGGTGATAAAATGGGCCTTTTCCTCCTGCACACCCCAAGTCAGCCCACCCTAGTCATGGCTGCAGAATGAAAGGCCTCCACAGTTTCAGACAGGCCTGAATTTACTTCAGAGTTTATCATCTGTAGTTTTGAAGTTAAAGTACCCTACTAATGTCTTCCCAGGTAATAGGAAAAATACATTTTGAAATATATTTTGAAGTATAATAGTATTCAAAAGAGTGCATGTAGGATATGTAGCCAGCTCAGTAAATCTCACTGCTTACCTGTGTGATCTTTCCTAATGAGATTGTGTTTTGGGTTTGGATTTGGAGTTTAGATTTATTACAGTAACAGTGAATCTAGATCTCTCAAGTGACATAGAGAGGGGCTGGCCCTGGTTGTAGGTGGAAACAGCCACATGCCCACACTTCCAGGAGAGCTGACAGCAGAACCGAGGAGACATGGGAAATTCTAAAGGTGTGCAGGGAGTAAGAGATGAGTGCATTGTGCAATTAGCTTTGCGTATTAGCCAGCTGACTTTTCTTGGGGCACAAAAATCTATTTTAGGAAAACCTTCTCAATTGGTACCAAACATCCTCAAACAATGAGAAGAGGAAAATAACAATGGATATTTCTTAGTAGTTGTTCTTATAACATACATCTTAGGGCATATGGCACTGGTACATGCCTGTAGCATCTGTAAGGCTCACCTGCTGTGTAGATGCCTCCTCTGCAGCCAGCTGTCTGTGTGCTTTAGACAAGCATGTAACTGGCATTTCAAATTCTTCCCCAAAAATGTGTTTCTGTCCCGTGTAATAGCTCTCATGGCCCAGTATGGGGTTGTGAGAACAAGGGGGAGCAGCTGCATCAGTGCCCTGTGGTGGGGCCGGGCATTCCTGGTACGTGAGAAGAATCCCCGAGTGGACATGGGTGAGAAACAGTGCTTGACCTGTGTTGTGCTCAGGACACATCTGTCACACGTAGTCACAAATGAGAAAGAAAACCTGGGGAAAGGAGAGCTCAGACAGGAGCGATTAGTCTACAGCTGGAAGTCACTGGAAGTGACGGCCTCGTCTGTAGAGTTCACGGCATGCTGTGCACCTGGGTGAGACTTCCGTGTTGTCCTTGTTCTCGAAGGTTGAAGGAGAAGACGTACTCCCTGTGGCCCTTTCTTTTGGATGACAGACAGAAGTACTTAAATCCTCTCTACAGTTCCAAATCTGAGAGACTGACAGTCTTGGAGCCAAATACGGTTTCTTTCAATTTTAAGTAAGTTGGCACCTTTGAAGCATTTATATGTGATTTTCTAAAACAAATTTTAGGGACTTTAAAAAGTATTTATTTTATTATTATTATTTGCATGAGTATTTTGCCTGTGTGGGTATCTGTACACTCTGTGTGTGTGTGTAGCCTATGGAAGCCAGAAGAGGGCGTCAGACTCCCTGTAACTGGAATTACAGACAGTCGTGCGCTTCTGTGTGGGTGCTGGGAACTTAACCCAGGGCCTCTGGAAGAACAGCCAGTGCTTTTCACCACTGAGCCATCTCTCCAGCCCCGAAAACTATTACATTAATTAAACATATTTATGGGGTGCAATGTGATTGTTGAATGACCAAATGAAGACAGCATTCCGATGCTTTTACATTGTTCTCTTGATTTTAATGAACAAACAGTGTATGTTTATAAACAGTGTGTTATTTTAGAACCTGGGTACAGCATGTCCTAATCAGACTGAGCATCATTACTGTGTGTGAGTTACTTTCAGTTGTTTATAGAGCTCAGAACAGGCCGTGTGAGCTGTTCCCACTCGGCTGTGCTGAGAGCCTCAGAGCTCACTATTCTATCCAATGGTGTTTGGTAAAAACTTCTTTGTCTTAAAGGTTTTGGAGAAACATGTACCACCAGTTTGATCGGACGCTCCATCCTCGACAGTCTGTATTGAATATAATTATGAATATGAATGAGCAAAACAAGCAGTTAGAGGAAGACATTAAAGACCTAGAAGCTGTAAGTATTTTGGGTTGTCTAATAAAACATTTGTTTAATGTACTGCATGAAGGTGTCTTCCATTTTGGGTTTCCCCAATTGCAGATGAAGAAAGTTGATTGGACATTTACTTCCTTCTGTTGAGAATAAACTTCCAAATTGTCTCACTTTCTCTTGGCCTGTTTGCCTTTTTTCGTTATGATTTTTCAGGGTTCCTTATTATACAAGGCACTAATTCTCTGCTCAGTTTAATGAAAATAGCTTTGTTCGGCCTATTCTCCTTTCTACCTTGCTGTTGTTATCTTTATGCTCTGTTATGTGTGTATTAAATCTGTCTCCATGATAAGATTTTCCTATAATCATTTCTCTGCCATCATATATTAACTAAATGAACAAATATGTCTGTCTGTATGTATCTGTATACATATACACATATATATGTTTAAATGCTCGACAGTTGTTTCTGTTTAGGGGACTGTCCTGTCTGCCACTGAGGCAGCTGTAGGGACATGTTAGTGTTAAGGCAAGGAGGGACAAGACAGACAGCATGACACAGTGGTCTGGAGATAGTTGATTTGGAGAGTGTGATGCCCTGCCAAAGGGGACTTTAAATCTTATGCTTAAAAAAAGAAAGAAAAAAATGTAAAAAGATTGTGTGACCTCCCAAAGGTCACTTTGCGGCCCTTAGTGAGAGAGACCCTCCAGGAATCTTGTCATGATCAGCAGAACCCTTAGCTGAATAATGTGTGATCATTGTTCTGTTATAATGACTTCAGGTTGAGCATGTCCTCTACATCCGAGTCCTTATAATATGATTGCTTGTTAAACTTAAGTATATGTGTGCTCTGGCATGTGAAAACCTAACGATCTTTCCAGCCAAATCTGCTTGACTCAATTGACAAATGTAAAAAGTTAATGAAGTTTTCTTTGATAAATTTTCTTTGATACATTTTAAACTATTGGGATTTTTAGTTGCTGAGTTTATAATTGTGTCTCATGTACAAGGGGAACATTTGCAAAAGCAGATTTTCTTCATTTAACCTAGACTGATCACCTAGTATCTGTAGTTACTAATGTTTTCTCCATGTTCTGTCTTAGAAAATTACACAGTGCAAAAATGGCATCCTAACGAAGGACTTGCTGCTTGGCGTTCACCCTGAATCGCCTGCCCTCAAAACCTCCCTGTGTCTGAAAGAGCAGAGTCTGCTCCCAGTGAACGACACGCTTCGCGCCATAGAGGGCAGCAGCCCAGCGGATAATCGGTACTGCGACTACCCCGAGGAGTTCTCCAAGTCGGAGCCTGCTGTGGTCAGCTTGGAGTATGGTGTGGCAAGAATGACTTGTTAGACCCTTCAGTGTTGCCTGGACTGACTGTCGTGTAAGAAATGTGCTCTGTACACGTGGCAGGGGGATTTCTCTAATGACTTTGGGCTTAACAGCAGGTGAATAGTTGAGAAAGGGTTCATGACTGCTCTTGAGAAGAAGAAGTCAGCTAAGTGCCATTTGTAGCAAGAGCGATAGTCATTTCTGTGGGAAGTGGGTGGTACTGGGTGCACTTACTGAAAAAGGTTTACACGGTACACCAGTGAGCGACAGGCTGTTGATTCAGATGTTAATTACAACCAAGCTCGAGCAGCTTTCCTTAAGTGTAATTTACCTCTGAGAAAACAGGCCTGACAGTGTGACCCCTGAATGATTGACGCAGCATGTGCTTTCAGGGCTGGAGATGTGTGACTGTTTGTGTATTTTGCCACGTAGTGACATTTTAACATCGAAGTGCCATGAGAAGTACTTCTGAGACAGCCTTAAAGTAAATTCTCAGCTTTTTCTTTTGGTGTTACAACCACGGACAAGATGTCTGATTTCTCCTTAGCCAGCCTTACTTCATGAAAAGAACTGCACTCTCATTCCCTGATGGTCGCACGCTGTGGCGCACTCCTGCTTAGAGAGCCTAGACTCTGGTAGTTTGCAATTGACCAAGCCCACCCATGTTCAGCGCTAAGGCCTCCGAGGGCTTTGTTCTGGTTGTCATTGGTTCTAGCTGCAGCTGACAGTTCATTATTTACAGCTTAGAGGACTGATTCCTTAGACTAGTATAAGCACATTTGGCATTTACTTTCGGATTACTGCATTCTCTTAATTCTTGCTTCGTGGTTGGCTTTAATCCTTTGATAACTGTACGTTTAAAGTGGCAAAGCTCTACCGTGTTCTGAGTACTAACTACATTTTGAACTGCCTGATCTCCTAGAACATTTCCCTGGCGTGTACCTGCCTACAAACTTTCAGGTGAAGTAAAAAGGGGCGGACTGGTAGTGGGGGACTTTGCTTGGTTATGTGAATTTTGAAGCAATCATTTTTATGTGGAATATGTTTCCTTTCTTTTAAAATATCGACGGAACAGAAAGGGAGCACTGAGGGGAGCCAGTTAATGTCCAACAAAAGCAGCTTTAGCTCTGGGAAGGGTTTGTTTTCTTTGTTACAGTCATTGTTTATTCTGTGCACTAGGGTGTACACATCTTTTCCAAAAATCACCTCCAATTGACAGTATTAGCAGCTGGCTTTAAAACAGAGTCTAATACCATGGAAGACATGAGGTTCAAGAGCACTAAGAAGTCTACATAAGTTATCATACATATCTCCTGATTACACCTGTATCTGTAATATTTCTTGTATTAGTTTTGAACATATGTATCTGTTTTTGAAAAAGAAGAAAGCTTTATTGTATGTGATTTTTCTCTAGTCCTGTTTATTTTTACAATTCACTTCCGTAAAACCTATGTAATAAAAACACTGCATTTTAAAAAGTAACAGAAATGTACTATAAAAATATAACATATAATCAATGGTGTTTAGACATTGGGGAAGGAAACTTAATCTCTGTGGCCACAACAGGAAGCTTTTGTGCCTTGGTTCTATCAGGTTGTGGTTTTAGACTCCTCTATGGCAGACTTCCTGTACTCATCATTTTGGTTCATTATGCTAATCTCCAGCTTCACATACACACATGTGTTTGCGTGCTCACACACAGATAACATCCTGGGTGACGTACAGGGCATATGTTGGCAAAAGGCTGTGTGGATGTCTTATAAAATTGGATTTATGTTCATTGTGTTTTGGGATGTATAGCATGTAAATTATTTCATGTATTATTTAAAGGCAATTAAATGTTCATGTTTTACTTTGAATGTTTTTCTTTTGGGAAAAAGCAAGTGAGGGTCTTAGAGGAGAGCCCAGTACTGTCACGTTACTAAACCAGCGTGATTCCTGGCTGTGTGCTGAGTGCTTGTCTTTTGCCCGCAGATCAGTTTCTCTCTCATTCCTCATGAAGGAAACTTCTCTGTGTAGCAGAGGGAGGCCATAACAGAAATCCACAACTGACCATGGGGTGCCCAGTCCCCATCAACACAGCTGCAGCACAGCCCCAGATGTCAGGCCTAAGGAACAAAGCAGAAATGGGGTGCACAGAAAGAGTGTAAGAGTTGGAAGAGCCAGGGGACCAGGCCGTCAGCTCTGAGAGTGTGGTACTTAGAAATGGCACAAACTACACCTATCGTACCATAACGATGTGGCTGCCTAAACAAGACCTGAACCCTGACAGCACAGCTGGCCTGGCAGCGTGGATGGGGAACATCTCACAGGATCACACTGACACAGAGCTCCAGGAAACTAATGATTGCTGAGAGAGGGAGACTCAGTCTGCCTCAGGAGTGAGCCCGGGAAATGGTTATTCAATTGCAAATGGCCAGCTCTGAAATCATGTACATCCAAGCAAGTCTAAACAGAAGACATGTGGCACCAAGTTGTAGTATTGTCTTCTTCACTTGGACAAAGAGTCATATACAGTATTACCTTACCATCATAGTGAAGTTTTTAGCATTTCATTTTCCAAAGGTTGTTGATAAATCCCTTGCATATGCAAAAATGCTTTCTGAATAATTAACCCAGGTGAGCGGTGGACAAGTCCAGTAGAGAGTGGTGACAGTTGTGGGAAGTCCCTTCCTCGGTGGTGTGTGTTCTGTGCCACTGCCTGCTTGCAGGGGAAGGCGGGGTTCACCAAGTAGACCCATTCGAGGTGAACTGTCTCAGGGATGGGCTTGCAGGCCAGTGTAGAGAGGAAATCATGGGCCAAGAAATGGGCAGCTTTGTTAGAAGGGTTTGGAAGCAGGTTTCTGGGTGAGAAGCAATGTGGGGAACCATGAGAAAAGAGATGGCATGATCTCCCTCTCCCTCCTTCCCTCTGTCACTGTTAATCTGATGAGACGGATGTGGGAGGAGCTTCTCTTATGAAAATTTTCTGCTTGTCAGCGTTTCTGAGTTACCCACGTAACCATTTAGGTATGTTCTGCTGCCTGTGGGCCTCATCTCCAGGGTGGGTATGACCATAGCCCACCACATATGTAGATGACAGTGTCATATTGCAAAAAAAGGTAAGATCCCCTCACCCAATGACTTTTAAGGACATCACTTCCCATTTTATTGGCCAAATCTTAATTATTGTCTTTATTTTTCCATGTACAAGTCTGAGTGTTAGCACAACTCAGGTATGTATGCAACTCTTAAACTTTAGGAAGTCTGTCTGGAAGAAAGACAGCCTACAGCCTAGAGCAGTTAAAGACTGTACATCGTGTGCTTGAGATATGAAAACGGGAAACCTGGTGTTTCTAGGAAAGTGAAATGTCCCCATGCACAGCAGCAGTGGGGTTCAGGAGATAGGCTCTCAAGTCCCCATCTCATCCATGGGTTTATGTTGGGACTCGGGAGTGGTAAGCGTTGGATAGGAATGTGTGTTGGAATTTAGCATTGTTAGGACTGGAGATGTGTTCAGTTTCCAGCAACCCATGTTGAATGACTCACAACAGCTCCAGGGGTTCTGACTCCCTCGTCTAGCTCTCCCATGTACCCACAAACACATGGCGTGTGCACATAGGCACACACACTCAAACGAAAGGACAAAGTTGGAAAATCATCGCGTTTTTCTTGCCGCTCTGATAAAATACCCGAAGAAGCGACTTGAGAGAGTAAGGACTTATTTTGTTTCATGGTTTGAGAAAATGCAGTGAGTTCCGGTGGGGAAGGCACGGCAGAATTCACACCTTGTGGCTATGGCAGGAGTGTGAAGCAGCTAATTCATGAGTGAGACATCTTCAGCTGGCAGGAACAGGGCCGACTATAGTCCGTTAGCCTTGCTCCTACTGCCCAAGGTCTGCCTACTACACTCTATACCCACAGTGTTCTACAAACTCCCGAAGCAGTGACACTGGCTGGGGACTGCTCACATTCTGGCTGTGACAGTTTTGTGATACCCAGTGAAGTGACCGGCTATTGTGAATGGGTAACCAACTGTGACTTCACCCTTTTAACCAGGGGGATGACATTTAGAAACTCAACTACATTCTAGTGTGCTTCTTGCTAAAGGAGTATCATTGCTTCACGTATTTAATATTTTCAAGTATCTGGTTGATCTAGATAGAATTTGTGTTTGTATATACAAAGAAGAATGGATCCAAACTTTTTTTCCCAAAATAACTGATTTTTAATTAACTATCTTCTTGTTCACAATACATCACTTCTATGTAATTCTGGAATCTTCTGTAGCATTTGTTTTTGTCTATATGCCAGGGCCCTGTACAGCCAGGCATGGTGGTAGAAACCTGCAGTCACAACCCTCTTGACACAGAGACAGGTGGATTTTGAACTCAAGGCCAGTTTGGACTACATAAAACTCAGCAACAACAACAAAAAAATCAAACCAAAACAAAGCAAAATGCCCCATATGGTGACACAGTTGTTATCAAGGCTGATTTTACCTCTTCTCTCAGGGTCTCGGGGCTTTCTTTGCCATCCTTCTCATCCCATAGAGCAAAGTTGCAAAGACAGTTGGTAATGCTTTTTTCAAGAATAAGATACTGATCCCATGCACTCAGGAGATGGAAGCCAGAAGAACATAGTACATTTGTGGCCAGCCTGAGCTACATAAGACCATGTCTCAGGAAAGGAGGCAGGGGTCCAGTCTGGAATAACATGTTGAATTTGGCTTCCACATGTCTTTAGTGTCTTCAATCAGAACAAGTTTCTGGGGATGTGGTTCAGTTGGCAGAATGCTTTTCTTTTTATATATCCTACTACAGAAATACTTGTATATCCTTGGTATTGCTGCTCTACACAATAGTAAAGACAGGCAGCATAGGAATGGATGAAAATGATGAAACTGGAAAATACAGTAAGTAAAGTAGCTTAGGCTTTGTAAGACAACAGTGCATGTTCTTTCTCCTTTCTGGACCCCAGCTTCTTTTCTATGTGTGATGTGGGGTTCCCCTTTGTATGCCGTGAATATGTTTTATTACCATTGGTTAATAAAGAAGCTGCTTTGGCCTATGGCAGGGCAGAGTAGAGCTAGGTGGGAAAACCAAACTGAATGCTGGGAGAAAGAAGGCAGAGTCAAAGCAGACACCATATATATGCCAAAGGAGAAAGATGCCAGAACCTTACCGGTAGGCCACAACCTTGTGGCGATACAGAGATGAATAGAAATGACTAATTTAAAATGTAAGAGCTAGCTAGGAATGTGCCTGAGTCAATTACATATGTGTGTATTTCTGTAGGAGTGAGTGTGTGTCTGGAGCTCAGGAAAGAAGAAAGGGGCGCATGAGAAGGGGGAACCATTCTTTAGTGTGGGGAGGGTAGTGGAACAATGACAGATGAAAGGGAAAAGGAGAATACTGGAGACGGAAAGGCTAGGGCAGAAAGCGGGGATGATGGAGAATCAAAACTAATGGTTATGAAAAAGTCACATACCTGATTCTTGATAAGTTAATCAAATCATAAAGGAGGAAACACACACAAAAAAATTGAATAAGGGTAACTGTACCTTTATCAGTGGATAAAGCTGCTCCCAGTAGCAGGGTGGTGGTGGCACACGTATTTAATTCCAGTGCTCAGAAGACGGGCAGGCAGGTCTCTGTGAGTTTCAGGCCAGCATGATCAATAAGAGCTAGGTCTAGGTTAGTTGGGCTGTTACACAGAGAAACCCTGTCTCCAAAACAAACAAACAAAAACAAAAAGCAAACAAAAAAGCTGCTCCCAGAAGCCATAGTTTATTCAATGAAAACCCCAGTGCCAAGAGTGGCCTGCCTTCCTAGGAGTTGGTCAGAGTGACCCCAGAAGCATCCAAAACAATACAGGCAATTGGCTCTCAGAACCAGCAGCAAAACCTACTGCTGAAGGTACCACATGCCTTGGTTACAGGACAGGAAAATCAAGCTGACACTGGGAACTAGGCACGGATGCCTCTTCCCTGCTGGCTAGCCCCCACAGTGCCGGAAGGTGCTGTTGATTGCCAGGAGAGCACTGCCAGCCTGGACCTGGTCTGCAGCAATGCTGACTAACCAGGCAAGCCACGTCCACTGGGGCCACAGAGATTTCAGTGTTTTTAAATTAATGCATTTCACAAACGCCTGACATGACTACCATGTATTACTAGGAGATGGGTACAAAAGAGGACAAAGAATGAAAAGTTCCTATCCTTGGGACACTCTCTTTGTAGGGGCAGCAAGGAGGAGGGAGGACGCAGTATGATATGATTGTCACCCTGACTGTATTAAGTAACATCCAGGGTGTCTGGTGAGACACATCTTTGGGCGTCTGTTGGCATTCCTTGTATTAACTGAAGGCAGAGCACAAACCTTGAATGTGAGTGGCTGTATCACATTAGTGCCAGTCTAGATGAGAAGGAAAAGGGAGAAAGCTAACTGCTGGCTAGTTTTGTTTTGTTTTCTGTTCCATTGAGATGTCAGCAAGCAGCCACCACAAGCTCCTGCCAACTGGCCCATGCCTTGCCACATGGTGAGCTGTCTCCTCAGGCTGTAAGCCCAAACACACTCTCCATTAGGTTGCTTTTTGCCAGTTATTTGTCACAGAAGTGGGAAAAACATTTAATAAAGATGGGGCCCTCCTTGGCTGGAGGGGGAATCCGCTGGTTCACTATTGTGCCCTGCTGATATGGATGGGCACCTGTGCCTCTAAGCTGGGCGCCCTCCATCTCTAACGGCAAACAGCTTCCTTGAGATGACTCAGCCATGCTAAACTTCATCTTCTTTCAGTGCCCGTTTCCGTGTATATGGAATTGGTGTGGAGCAGTGACGTCAAAGATGCGATACTTGACCTCAGCTTTGTAAGACAGGGGCTCAGATCTCTCCCACATCAGCTGAAGGCAGTGGCGCTCACAGGAAAGAAGAAAGGGTGTTGCTTGGTTTTGTTTTGTTTTGTTCTTGGGTCAAGGTTCCTCTCTGTAGCCCAGGCTGGCCTCACTCCCATGTGCCCGGCTGACAGGAGTGTGGCGTCATACCTGGCCACAAGTCTCTCACATTTCTTGCGTTTCATTTGGGGTTACTCATCGTGTTCTGCTGATCCCAGATTGTCCTTGAGTGGATCAAGAGGCTTCCTCTGAAGAATTCCTTAAGGCTTTGTTCTTTAAGGAAATTCTGTCCAGATATATGCAAGTGTTGGCTGCTTTCACAGCCATCACTTCCGTCCAGCCCAAACGTTCCTGTCCTCTCCCTCCGTGAAGCTTCTTCCCAGGAGCAAACTGTTCTTTCCTTTTTCTGATAATGGAAAGAAGGAAATCAGCCTCTCTCTCTCTCTCTCTCTCTCTCTCTCTCTCTCTCTCTCTCTCTGTGTGTGTGTGTGTGCACATCTGCATATATGAATGCATATGTGAGTGTACACTTGTGTGTATATGTGCACACACACGTGTATGTGTATGCATGTACAAGTGCCCGTGGAGGGGCCAGAGGTCAGTGTCTGTTTTCTCTGGTTGGTTTCTCCACCTTGGTCTTTGAGACAGGTCTCTCACTGAACCAGGAACAGTTAGAGGAAAAAGCACAAGAAGAGGTGAAATATGAAATATAAGAGATGATTATGATAAGTGGGTCAGAAGGTGTTCACATGAGCTGTCATAGGGATGAAACAGGGTGGAGGAAGATGCTGAGAGCCATCCAACCCTGGCCAACGATTTGAGTCAGGTCACTGCGGTGGGAATGTCAGTGAAAAGTTTGGTTCTTGCTCATTTACAGCAGAAAACGATGCAGTGTATGATATCCTGGAACAAAAGCTAAGTCCTGTCACCAGGAATATAGAGTTTCCTACCCTCCATCACCGTTGGTCTCCATAGCAACTTCAGCGGGTTGAAGTCAGCTGTCTGGTACATTTGATTCACATAATCATATTTGGTGCTGGTATTTGATATTTCAAAATCATAAAACTACCTTACTAGTACTACATGTGTCAGGTGGCTGGGAGGGGAGCCAGTTATCGCAGTGACTTTCAGAAGATGGTTCCTGATCAGCTGTCTTAGCTGTATACTAATACTTAGATGTATTGTTAAAATGGGGACTCTTGAGCCCAGTCCCAAATCACTTGGTCTGAATGTTGGCACACGTTTTCAGCTCAGCACTTCGAGAGGTCCACAGGTGACTTGGTATCTTTTGTTGTGAGCCCCATGGTGATGGAGGAAGGTCATTGGTTAGTTAATAAATAAACTGCTTGGTCTCATAGGTTAGAACATAGGTGGGTGGAGTAAACAGAACAGAATGCTGGGAGGAAGAGGAAGTGAGCTCAGATGCAGGGCAGCTCCTCTCAGAAGCAGACGTGATGAAGCTCCAACCCAGGATGGACGTAGGCTAGAATCTTCCCGGTAAGCGCACCTTGGGGTGCTACGCAGATTATTAGAAATGGGCTAAATTAATACATGAGAATTAGCCTAGAAGAGGCTAGATGTAATGGGCCAAGCAGTGTTTAAAAGAATACAGTTTGTGTGTTGTTATTTTGGAGCATAAGCTAGCCAGGCGACCAGGAGCTGGGGCGACAGGAACACAGCCCGCAGCTCCCACAACACCATGGTGTCTAACTGGCCGTGGATACGAGTTAGTTGTTGCCTTGTCTCTCCCCATACCGTCCCCATATGTGCAAGGGCTGTAGTTTTTACTACTCAGACGTTAAAAAAAAAAAAAATCCTAACCCAAGGCTTGGGAGATGGAGAGCAAAGTGGTTACTGAGCAAGCATGAGAGCCTGTGGTTCACACTCTCAACAGCTATAGAAAGGCCTGGTGTGGTGGCAGGCACCTGCAACCTCTGCACTGCGGGATGGAGGCCAGCAGTTCCCGGACACTCACTGACCCACCCCTTGAGACAAAAGTAGAGGCTCCAGGTTCAGTGAAGAATCACGGCTTTGACAGTCTTAGGTGGGGAACAATCAAGGAAGACACTTGTCAACTTCTGGCCTCCACTCGCACCCTCACACTCACGTGCACGTGTGTGCACGCACACGCACGCGCGCACACATACACACACACACGCTGCTTGAGAAAGGCTACCCAGTGCTTCCCTTTCAGTTGTCCATGTGTAGAGAGACAGGAAATACAAGAGAAATTGATTCTGGGTAGCCTGCAATGGGGTCACCATGGGAATGTAGGTCCAGATAGAGGTGGTTGATAGGATCACGTGGAGGAAGATGGAAATGTTTTCACACAAAGCCCGTTCTGCCTGCTGTCCCGCAGACCAGTCATCAAGGCTACACATTTCACAGAGGAATTGCTCACTGGGTGGCCAGATAGAGAGCTGTGGGAGCGCGGAGGCTCAGCTCCCACCCTGAGGACAGGGCAGGAATGTTTACAGGAAGAAGCAGCAGGACGGACTGTCTGAAGCACAGGGATAAGAGAGGTCAGCGGTGCAGGGTTCTGCCAATGTGCAAAGTTGCTGGATCTTCAGAGGAGCATGGTTTCTTTGTTTGTTTGTTTGTTTCTTAAATGGCTGTGTTAGTGTGCTCTAAGGGTGAATGTTTCGGCCCCTGAGGTCAAAGGTCATCCATCAGACTCTTGCACAGAACTAAGTGAAAGGCGGGAGGTTTCAGTTGATTTGATGCAGACAAAAGTAGCCCTTAGTGCACCTGATAGATACCATTGAGATCTACATGTTTGGGTACCTTCAGCTGCACAGAAAGTAGCCTCTAAAAAATGGGGCTGAAATGGGGGATTAAAGCTACAGGAGCAGGGCTTGTCCTTGGTTTCAGTTAGGAGCTGGAGATGGTTGTCACTGAGAGAGAAAGACAGTGACCAGACTTAAATGTCTGGACCCAGGCATGAGCACAGGAAAAATCAGGAATGGAGCCAGGGCTGCCAAAGTAGATCAGTACAGGTTGAGGGGGAGGGAGTCCGGTTTCAGGTGTGTGGTGTTGGCGACATCCAGGGGGCACCGAGGAGGGCTATTTTATGACACTTGGGATATGGAACTGGTGTTAGGGGAAGAGACCTCAATTACAGATGGAATCCGGAACCCACCAGTTTACAGTAGGGAATTAAGCTAAGGAAGTGTGTACAATTTCCCGGACATCTTAGAATAAGGCAGGTGATCTGAGTATCCGAGTGTGCAGTCCTGGTAGGCAGACCGGGAGCTGGGGCAGGCAGAACCCTGGAAAACCGAGAAACTCAACTAGGCAGAAGGTTACTAACAATCTCAAATGCCACCTAGTGGTCATTTCATTTTAACACTAGGTTAGCAGTCAATTGTCTCATTGCTTTGGCAAAATACCTAACAAAAACAATTTGGGTAAGAAGAGAAGGTTTGTTTGGATCACAGTTCCAGGGGACACAGTCCATCATGGCAGGGAAGTTATTGTGACATGAGGTAGCTGGTCACATTCAGGGCATTTGGGGGTGTACCATCCCATTTCAGTTGACCTAATTTATGCCCCCCCCCCACACACAGAAGAAAAAGAGGAGGAGGAGAGGGGAGGAGGAAGAGGAAGAAGAACCCCTCACAGTCATTCCCAGATGCTTGTATCCTTAGTGACAATCACTTGCTCCTAGTTGACAATCAAAATTAAGCATCACAAGCAGGGCTTCTTCATGTCCTCACTGTTTGGTGAAATCAGTTCCAGCAATAAGTAGTAGAGACAGAAAGAAAATTTCCACGGCTTTGTAATCCATAGAGATGAGCAGATAGGATGAATATGGGGAGAAAACCATGCCTTAACTTACCCGTGTAACTTTTCCACTATGATTATATGAAAGACCGTCAAAACAGAAAACTTGACTGAGTATGTCCTGGAGATTGGATATGGAAAAGAAAAGATACTTCATGGGGAATTGTGTTTTGTCCTGAGTTATAACCTAAACTTTTTTGTCAGGAAGGATTGTTTTTTCATTCAAGGATTAAACACAATGCCTAGTACTCAACAGTAGGCCTATACTATACTCAAGGATGTATGGATGGACGGGTGAGTGGATGGATGGAATATGGATGGATGGATGGATGGATGGATGGATGGATGGATGGGCAAATGGACGGGCAAACGGACAGATGGGTGGATGGATGGATGGATGGATGGATGGATGGATGGATGGATGGGCGAACGGACAGATGGGTGGATGGATGGATGGATGGATGGATGGATGTTGGATAGGAGGATGAGTGGGTGGATGAATGGATGAATTACTGGGTGGATGGATGGATGGGAGAATAACTGGCAGATGAATGGATGGGTTGCTAAGTGGATGGATGGATGGATGGATGGATGGATGGATGGATGGATGAGGTGGGTAGGTAAGGGGACTGGAGAGATGATAAATAGCTAGGAGGATGTAGATAAATGACTCCAGACATCTCAGGGTCATTTATCGCTAATTTAAAATGAAGTTAAAGGAGAAGGAATTAAAGAGAGCCATGTTAAAATATCGATGCACACCAAATATATTATTCTTTTAATTCTTAACTAGCCTGGGCTTTTTCAGCTCACTAGAATTTCTCTTTTAATACTTCCTTCCTTCCCTCATAATTGTAGACAAGTATTTAATCCATATATCTTAGTGCCTTGTATAATTGGAAATGAATTGGAACTTTAAAATGTGAATGTTGACCACAGACACCAAGGAAATATTGGATAATGGAGATGTCTTAACAGTGCTACAGGCCCCTGTGCTGTCTGACATAAAAGCTGGCCCTTAGCAAGCCTGTGCACTCTGAAGCAGCCAGCAGGGCCTCAACACTAGGAGGCAGGCCAAGTGGTGCTTTGCCAAATGGTTCTGAAAATGGGCAGCGTTAATAAATGTTTCATGTTCCTTCTTCCTATGCAGCTGCTAGAGAAGAGGCTTCCTCTTTGTGAAAAGCTTAGGTTTGGCTGTTTTCTCAATTTTTCCCATTGACTGTTTTGACCCAATATATATATTTTTTTTTGCCCTGCCATTTTCTCCCTTACCCTTTCCCAGGGCCTCTGACATCAAAGCCTCTCATTTAGCATTCCATTTTGAGTTCCTGGGGTTTTGATTTGAGCTAATAAAATTTATAGCAGTTGCCCTTCCAGAACTGTAATTTAATGGGTAAAATATAAAAGGAAAAGATAAAGCTGCTTCCACCGGTAGAGCAGGGCGAATGGAGAGGAACCGAAGCCCTAGTTATTTAAAGCCACTTCCTTGTGCATTTAATGCCTTTGCTGCGCACTGGCTTCTGGTGCATGTTATCTGAACACATTTCTATGTCCTCCACACTGTAAAGTGGTGTGTGCGTTAAACACGCAGCAAAGCACCTGAACAAGTGACCAACTCATGCGTCATTCTTAAAGAATACCTAGTGAATGACCTATGGGTCAGATATTGTATAAGGACTAAACATAGAAAAATAAATAGAACATTGTGATCTCTGCCCTACAGTCTCATGAGATAGCATGTAATACAATGAAGCCGTACATGGGATCTGTCTGTCACATTTACTCATGATGGTTTCCATAGAGACCCAGGAGAGAGCACTCCCTGTGAGCCAGGGGAGGACATGTGATAGGAGTCAGGGAGATTGTAGGGGTACAGCTGCAGCTGGACTAGGTAGGTAGGGATCCACTCATGGAAGAGGAGGAACATTTAAGAGGGAGAGGTGGACGAGCACAAAGGACTGAGATAGACCATGCCAGTCCAGTGCACTTCAGGTGCTTTGACGGCTGGGACCATCACGTTTATGGGGTGGAAGGTGGGTGATGAAATCAGGCACAAGGGGGTGGCCGTATTCTGTGGCCTTTCCTCTGCGAGGTGTGGGAGCTGGGTTGTAAGTCTCATTGACCTGGAGGATTTTAAAAATGTGTGCACGTGTCACACATGGAGCTTTTCACCTTAGAAAGTCATTTTGAATAGTTGTGAATTGGATTGACAAGTATGTACCCCTTCTTACATGGCTGTGGAACAATCTTTGTACACTGTAAATATGTATTTCTCTCGTTAATAAAAAGCTGATTGGCCAATAGCTGGGCAGGAGGAGATAGGGCTAGACAGCCTGACACAGAGAGAATGCTGGGAAGAGGAGGGGTGGAGTCTGGAGTCTCTGGCAGACACAGGGAGAAGCAAGCTGAGCATGTAGTAGTGAAACTACACCACTATACCACGCCATGTAGCAGAGTATAGTTAAGAAATATGGGTTAAGTTAAATATAAGAGTTAGTTAATAGCAAGCCTGAGCTATGGGCCGAGCATTTGTAATATTAAGACTCTGAATAGTTATTCAAGAATGGCTGCAGGCACAGGAAACTCTGCCTACACTATGCCACTCTCACTTTCCCAGCAGTGGGCACTTCTGCAGCTCGGGCACACCCACACCAAAGCTTTATTCAAAGGCGTGACTCAAACTTCGTGTTCTCCACCCTGGGTGTTTGTCTTAGTTAGGGTTTCTATTTCTGTGAAAAGACATCATGACCACACAACTCTTATAAGGGAAAGCATTTAACTGTGGTTGCTTACAGTGGTTTAGTCCATTATCATCATGGTGGGACATGGTGGCATGCAGGCAGACCTGGTGCTAGAGAAGGAGCTGAGAGTTTTTGCAGGCAACAGGAAGTGGTCTGTCTCACTGGGCATGGCTTGAGCATGTATGAGACCTTAAAGCTTACCTCCACAAAATAATACACTTCCTCCAACAAGACCACACCTATTCCATAGTGCCACTCCTTTTGGGGGGCATTTTCTTTCAAACCACCACAGTGTTCTTCAGAGTCCTAACCCAGCTCAGAACTCTAGGACATTTGACCTCCTCAGGAATGATTTGGGCAGTGAGTAAATGTTCTCCTGGCTCACCTTCAGGAAGGAATGCTTCAGTAAGGCCGCTGTGGGCAACTTTCTGTTGCTTCAGCATATTCTGGATATAATAAACAATTTAGAAGCAGGGATCCAGTCCAGCCCCCACTGCTTTTAGACCTGTGGTAGGGATATTGGGTACACATCACAGCAAGGACATGTGGCACATTTTTTATGACCAGGAAAAGGGAGGGGGAGGAATGAGGAAGGTACCACCAGGGTCCTGTGGCTCCCTTCAAGATTATCTTCCATCACCTAAATGCCTCTCATTAAGACCCACCTCTCAAAGCTCCCACGCTTCCAAATAGCACCTCCTCCAGGCACCAAACTTTTACCACATGGGCCTGAGGGGCTGTTCCCAGAAAAACAATAGCCAGGCAGCCTGTTGTGCTTGAGGAGGTCCCGAACAGGATCAAGGCTCAGGTGCCCTCAGAGGTGGTCTTAGTAACCCACTGCTCTATTGATGCCATTCTATCCTCTTCCTCCTTATTCCTGCTGCCAAAGCAACTCCAGTCTTCCAGGTTCTGCTCATCCTCAGCTCTGGGGGAGGGAGGAAAGGGGTTCTGACTGGACGGCAGGTGTCGGAGGGGCAGTGAGACGACACAAAAGTAACACTGTGTACCCGATGTCAGGTAGGGAAAGGAAGGAGGAGGGTTACTGTGGTGGTTGTGGGGACCAAAGAAACAAAGGACTTAGAGACCAATTTGATACGAGGGTAAGGAAGAAGACAGACAGCTCTCGGGGATGGTCACATGATCGCCCAAGATGAGGATTAAAGCTGCGAGAGCACAGTGTGCGCAGGGGCTGACCCTGGGCTCCTCTTCTCACGGAGGTGCAGGCAAAGTGTGGAAATCAGCAGTGTTGACTGTAGGAGTGTGTACTCAAGGGTGTGGAGCTCAAAAGAGAGGGCTTTGCCCGGCAGTTTTGTGATTCCCGAGTGTACAAGGCGCCTGACTTCACTAGGGACCAGTCATTACACAGCTATAGCTCTTCCTACATTTGTCGGTGGTTGACTGTGCTCCCAAATCCCTGTTTTTCTACATTTCACTTCTATTTCTTTATCACTTATTTATTTATGTATTTATTGCTTATTTCTAAGAAAGTACCCCCCCCCCTTTTTTACAGTGTCTTTGCTAGTCCAGGCTGGCTTCAATCTTACTATATAGATATAGTTGACTATGGACTTCTGATCCTCCTGCCTCCACCCCCCAAGTGATGGAAATACACATGGAAACAGGCATGTATTACTATGCCTGGTTATATGTGGGTCAGACCCAGCGCCTTCGGCATGATAGGCAAACTTGCTATTAGCTGAACCACATCCCCAACTCATTAAAAAAAATCTGTATTGCTATAGTCTTAATACTCAGTTTTGTCTTCTAAAAAACAAGGGCTCAAATAAAGCTTGTAGTCCCCACCTTTGTGGAAAAAAAAGGCAAGAGGGGCAAGCTGGATAGGAAGCCAGCAAAGAGCCCACCTGTTCAGCAGCGTGGGTGTGAGTTAAAGACGTCTGTCTGAATGTAGGGAAGTGGGTTGGCTTTGCCGTGTAACCCATGTCCTTACTGTGCCCCACTTGGCCTTTTTTTAAACTAACTTCTGTAAATCTTTTCTATTTTGTCTCAAGACAACGGGGTTCATATAAACCTAGAGCTTCATTACACTGTAATACAGTGGCTCTTTAGTGTTCCCAAAGGCACGTGTGTTAAGCACTTGGCCACTGTTAGAAAAAGGAGAAGTGTTTAAGAGGTGGGGCATTCCCTTGAAGGGGGTATGAGATGTCCATGCCCATCCTTCCTGTGTCCATTCACATTTACTAGTAATAAATGCATGGTCACCAACAATGCAGCAGTATCACATAAAGGAATCAAAGCCCTTTCTCTTGGTTTGTTTAACTGAGAATGGGCCCTGATTTGAATTCTCTACTTTACCCTCGCTGTGTCTCCCATCACCCTTGTCTGTCTGTTGTATGTATCTGAATCTGTGCCTGCCTGAAGGATGTCTTGTGAACCTGCCCTTGTCCCTCACAAAGGCTTTGCTTTCTCTTTTGTTGGATTACACAGAAAGCATCACGTTGGGGGAAGAATGAGGAGTGCTTCACAGCAATCTTCAACAGACATTTTTAAAATAAGAGATTAAGTCACTCAACCTAACCAACCCCAGTTCTCACAGATGACAAACAAACACTATTAAGCAGTATCAGTATGCTGCTTTCAACATTCACGGATATTCATTTTGTAAGATTGCTTTTGACCTATATTTGATATTTACAGCAAACGTCTGTCTCAGGTATTTCATCACAGCAATGAAGAGCCAACTAACACTCAGCACATAATGAGGCGTGTAAAAAGATGTTTCCCACCATGAGTTGACCGCTCTTTAAGGACAAGGACTTAAGGCTTCTTTCATCTTTGTAGCCCCAGACACCCATGCCAGGCACTAAATCACAAGAAGAAACAAGTATTACACCTACTTAAAAAAAGATGTCAACAGATCTAATTTTAAAGATCTTAACTGGTTACATCTGAGATTATAGAAATGGTGGTCATTCAAACCCAAATGTAGTTCAGAATGTGCCACCTCACACACGGGCGGGTTATGTTTATAGTCAGGCGGAAAGAAGAAACAAACAGAAAAGAGAAGTGAGGTTGTCCCTCTGTGCTTCCTTCACTGAGTTTGTTGAGCAGTTGGCGGCTTTGACTGACTCAGCGGCTTCATACAAGAGTAGGTTACAGTCTTTGCATGACGTCATGTTAGGTTGTAGTTCACGAGGTACTTAAAGTATCAGCTTCAACCCAAACTTAGCACACCCGAGGGACCATAAAAGGCAGGACAAGAGGTGCCCGGGTGCCCTGGTTGCTGGGAGAATCAGCAGGTGCTATAGTCAAGTTACTGAGGCTAGCTAATGTGTGGTGGAAACCGAGGGATGGTACGGAAAAACCACTCCTCGGGCTTAGGAGGAAGGGAAGGCTGTGTGTACAGAGAGTGCCATGGCCTCACCTAGGAGGAAAAACAGGGTGGGAGGGGGCACTGGTAAGAAGCAAACCCCAGTTGGAAAGAGTGATGGGCAAGACAGTGAGTAAGAGATGCTGGTGTCTCTGTGGTCCCTTCTCTTGCCCACGTTTTTTTAGAACATCTTCAGTAGAGCACAGGCGATGCTTTTAGTCTGTCAGGATGCTCGCCTGAACATGTAGTCCACTAGAACAGGCGTGTGCACGTGTGTGATGTCACTCAGCAGCCTAAGACACAGCGGACAATGAGTTAGGGGTTGTTGTCCAGAAAGTCAAGACAAGAGATTTGGAAGGGAGAGCAACCATGGACATGTGAAGGACATTGGAAGGCATCAGAGATCTTAGTATATGACAGGTAACTTGATTACTTACAGGTCACTGGGGGAAGAACCAGCTTCTGAATTATAGGCTGTGTTGGTGTGAGTCTACAATTAAACCACACTTAGCTTCCACTGGTCACTTCATTTCCCCCTGAAAGCTGCGTTTTCTGCCCTTGGGTTTGAATTCGTATGGGCTCTGATGAAACTAAAGTCATAAATAATTGGTTCTCATCTGTTTGAATTACTGTATACTCATGCACTTGTGCATGTGTGTACATACATGTGTGTGCACATGCGAGTGTGTGTGTGTGTCTGTGTGTGTGTGTCTTGCCTGAGGTTAACCTTGGGTGCTGTTCCTCTGGAGCCGTCTAACATGTTTTTAGAGACAGGGCCTCTCTCCAGGACACAAGGCTCACTGATTAAGATGAACTGGAGTCAGCGAGCACCAGGAATCCTTCTGCCTCCAACTCCCCGAGCCGAGGTTACAAGCATTCTCCGCCATGCCCAGCTTTGTACATTGGTGATAGAGCTAGAACCTGGGTCCTTACTGTGTAGTTAGCCTCAATCTATTCTGTAGATTTCAGTTCATAGGTTTGACTTTTAATTTACTTCGTTTCTATAATTGTACATTATAAAATTGAGGCTAACTACACAGAGGTTCCTGATGGGGGTACACTAAAAATGTGGGTTCCCTGGGAGGCAGGAGACAGGTATGTGGGATGGGTATGTGGGATAGCCTTCATAAGTTCTTAGGGACTTAAGGGGATATATGGGAGGCTATCTCCATCTTATAATCCCCATCTATATGTCCATATCAGTGACACTCAAGTAATTTGAAATCAAATTAAGCTAAATTATACTCACAGAAGATGAAACTACACCCAAGTCTCAGGCATGCAAAGCCCAGTCCCTATGGGGTCACCCATGTCTGCCCAAGCTAGACCGTCTGGGGGTTCTGAGAATCTCTCAGCTACTAGGGGGTTCTAGGGCTGGCCTAGTGCTGGCACCAGAGTTCTGTGCAGGGTTTTTTGGTTTTTTTTAACTCTTATTTTAGAATTCTCCAAAGAAAATCCACACATGTGTGT
Organism: Chionomys nivalis; assembly: GCF_950005125.1. Classification (NCBI taxonomy): domain Eukaryota; kingdom Metazoa; phylum Chordata; class Mammalia; order Rodentia; family Cricetidae; genus Chionomys; species Chionomys nivalis. The sequence continues at coordinate 52,744,402 of NC_080097.1, read as the reverse complement.
AAGAATTTTACTGCTATGAAAATATTCAAATGCTGGGGATGTTTGCAAAGGCGGAGAAATCTCAAAAGGCGCTGAGCTCAGAAGCCGACAGCCTCTTCTCAGTGCCTGCCATGGACATTCTTCCTGGGGTCTCCAGCTTCTTCCCTGCTTGGCAATGGGACAGGCTTCCTTCTCTATTCATTGAGAGTGGAAATGGCACTGGAAGGAACACCTAAGCTTCTGCTCCTCGCCTCCACTCTGAGGACCAGGGTCCGCTGCTCCTTGTATCTGGCTCATGGTCTTAGTTAGGGTTTCTATTGCCGTGAAGAGACACCATGACCCTGGCAACTCTTCATAAGCAAACTGTTTAACTGGGGCTGGCTTGCAGTTCAGAGGTTTAGTTCATTATGGTCATGGCAGGAAGACATGGTGCTGGAGAGGTAGCTGAGAGTTCTACATCCAGATTGGCGGGAAGCAGGAGGAGACTGTGAAACACTAGACCTGGCTCGAGCATCTGGAACCTCAAAGCCCATTTCCAGTGACACACTTTCTCCAACAAGCCGCACCTCCTAACAGCGCTACTCATTCAAAGCATCACACTCATTCAGAACTCTTGGTGTGCTTGGTTGGCCCTGTTTCACAGCACGTTTGGCCTCCGGCTTCCGGGCACCTCATCTCTACAGCGCGTGGCCGTGGCTCTTACTGTCCCTGAGCTCTGGCTGTCTGGACCTTTATCCTAGCACAGCGGAAGCTAGCAAAATATATGATATTTTCATTGAAGGTAGAGTTCTGTTTTTATTGTGGGGAGTTTCTCAAACATAAGCAGGTTAAAACAAGATGGCAATTGTTTCTGTTGAACCTTGACCTGAAATAAATGTGAGTCATTGATGTGAGACCAAGACACAGAATACTGCTGATGTCTGCTGAAATTAAGGCTTTACTGCCTTTCAGGTTTGTGGGATACGTGGAAATCTGTGTTTTAAGGAAAGCAATGAGTTAGTGAGCTAAACCTAAGATCAGAAATAAGGAAAAGCAGAAAGAAAAAACAAAACAAAACAGAGAGAGAGAAAGAGAGAGAGAGAGAGAGAGAGAGAGAGAGAGAGAGAGAGAGAGAGAGAACAACTTCAGGGTTAAAAACATCATCACTGAATTCTTGAAAAATAAATCAGAAATCAAGAGCCCAAGAGCTGTTTCTTAGACAACCATGAGTCAGGTAAACTTTCAGAACATCTATTCAAAGGGGAAATGACAAACTGAGCCAACAAGAGAAGGACAACACCGTAACTTCCCAAGACAGGGACTGCCACAGAAGCCTGCTCTCTCGGTTCTCCTGTCTCCCGACCAGTCTTCAGGTGTCAGGACCAATGTGCTTTCGTGGGAGGCGTGAGGAGGTGAGCACGGCCTTTGGGAGCTCATTAAACCAAGTGGGTCTGCCCTTATGACCTGGATAGTGCACTGGCAAGCGGCTCAGGAGAGCGCCATGGCCCCTTCCCCTCCACCGTGTGTGGGCAGAAGGGACCTGCCGTCTAGAAGAAATAGAGGCTGAACATGGGATTTACTGGGTGTCCGACCTCCAGAATGGTGGGCAATACATTTCTGCTCCACAACTCCAAGTGACTTCCGCTGAGGATAGAGTGTGCTTCCAGCACGCAATCCTTCTGTTACCCTTAGATATGTCTAGCCTGGACTCCACACCCTGGAGGCCCTGTGTTTCCACTGTGCCTCTTTGCATCCTTTGTCACTGCTAGTCTTTATTCCTGCCCTTTATTTTGTTCTTTAACCTGCCATGTTTGCTCTGGCTTGGGAACCATGGTGCTATGGGGTTTACCTAGCCAAGAAATGCTCATCGCCAACCTTGCCAAGTGGGCTTCCCTTAGGTCTTTACTCCTTCCCTGGTCAGAGATCTTATCTATGGCCTCTGGGACAACAGCCACACTCACCTGTGGCTGCTGTCTAGCATCAAGCAAGCTCAGAATAGGACTTTGCCAGTTTCCCATAGCACTGGGGTCAGCAAACTCAGCCAGCATCGGACAATTAAACCCCTAAGACAAGTTCTCCAAGGCAGAACAATAGCCCACCCCACCTCTAGACATAGAGACAAAGCAATGTGCAGTGATAAATATTGAGAGTAATAGACAATTGACTGTGATCATGTAGGACCTACTACAGCAATAAAGGAATTGCTATTTAAAAGTATAGTCACAAGTCAATTATTTTGAAAGAATAAATTTTACTTTATTAGATTCTGGAGAGATACTTAGGAAATTTAGGGTTCTTGTCTCATCGGGACTGGAAAAAATCTGAAAGTTCTAAGGCTAAAAAGGGGCATTTCTGCAAAGAACTTGTGTGTGTGTGTGTGTGTGTGTGTGTGTGTGTGTTGGCTTTTCCAGACAGGGTTTCTCTGTTTAACAGTCCTGACTATCCTGAAACTCCCTCTGCAGACCAGGCTAGCTTCAAACTCATAGAGATCTACCTGTTTCTGTCTCCCAAGTGCTGGGATTAAAGGCGTGCACCCCACCACCCAGCAAACAAAAGTATTTCTATGAAAATCAAAAAGCAGGGCCCAGGACTCCACTATCAATATTTGCTGTTGCCTGAAGTTCTTAGCTGTACAATTAGATGCCAAAAAGTCATAAGCACAGAATTATTAAAACCACTTGGAAGGAGAATGGGCCGCCAGCATTATCATCTACCCAAGCAAAACTGATCATCAATTTAAAAAGCATTTCATCTGGTCAAGACTCAGCAAAGTTCCTGGATGTGAGTCACAGATCTGAAAGTGGTTTGTGTAGCCCCATGCCAACTGCCCCCTTCTTTACTTAGAAACAAATAGTTTATCATGACCGAAAACTACAGCCGCCCCATCAAGAGAAGATTATTGCCTGGGGATCTGGTTCCCTCTCTTCCCTCCTCTGGGTAACTTGTCACATGATGGCAACCCACAGAGTTGTTATTTATCTGCTAAAAACTAATCTGAAAGGCAATAGCCTGCTAAGGCAGGTGCTGGGGGGGAATAGCACACAGCAACATCTTTATGCTTTGGAAAAAGCATAGTTGGGAAAAGGATTAGCCGGAAAGAGAATTACCTTAGAAGTCGATAGCAATTGGGCAAGCTGAATAATTTAAGACCATTAAGTGTTCCTTTTTGGAAAAAGAAATCAAGGGTTCATTGAGCTCTGGCAGGAAATGCATCATAGGAAGCTGTGGAATGGAAAGGAATCAAAAGTGCCAGGCAGCGACTCTACTTTTTGGGCAAAGGCACCTAGGAAATCAAGAGTTCAATGTCCTTGCCTCTGCAGTAGCAGTTACTGCCACTCAGAAAGAGCTGCACCCACCGAGGAAGCAGAAGGATGCTGTCTGAGCACCTCCCTGCAGTGCTGGCATCTGTTGAAAATTTGGTCCCTGGAAGTGATGGAAATTTCAGGCCTGCAACCTAGCTGGAAGGAAGTAAGTCCCTGGGGGCGTGCCTGGAAGAGAGTGTTGGAAGTCGGCTCCTCACACCTGTGGCTTCCTGGCTGCCTTAAGGTGAGCTTCATCCTCTGCTATGTCCTTCCATAATGCCCTGCCCCACTTAAGGCCACATCAGCAGAGCCAGCTGACCATGGCGGCAGCGTCTGAGTGTGTGAGTCGGAACATCCCTTTCCTCCACTTAAGCCACTTAGGGAATTTTGTCACAGCAGTGCAGAGCTGACACATCTTTTTCCTTAAAGAGGGTTTTGGGGGTAAAGTGATGGCTCAATGGTGGAGCGCTTGCCTTGTAAGCATGAGGGTCAGAATCTTACAAAGCCAGGCATGGGGGTGCACTTAGAATCCCAGTGTTGGAGAGGCAGAGAATCGAGGATCGGTGGAGGTCTTTGGTCGGCAAGCTAGCCTACTAGACTGGCTGCAGAGCAAGGACAAGGTGGATGGTGCCCAAGGACGAACAGCTGAGGTTGTCCCCACTTCCATGTGCTTCCACGTGCCTGCACACACATGAACGAGCACACACACATACACGCAAGATAAAATGAAAGAAAGGTGACTTCTGTCTTTGAGGTCCTCTTCCAGCCAGTGAATTCAGATTCCAGGTGTGCTATAGGCTGCTAATCTCAGACCATGATGAAGCTTTGCCAGATTTTGCTGAAATAAAGGACAATGTGGTGGATTTCTGTGTATTGGGATCAGGCTGCTAAGTACATTCCCTCAGCAAGGATGATTCTTCTGCATGTGAGCTTGTTGTCTCTCTATATTTTACTATTATAATACTCTTTCTTTGATTATGGTTGTTGATTGCTTAACGAACTTATTTGGAGTAGTGGAATGCTACTGTCCAGTCTGCTTAATTCTATTTGCTATGCTTCAGGACAACACATCTTTCTTTCTTCTATTTTTAATTTTTTGTTCAAATTATCCATATAATTTTATTTTATTTAGCATACACTAATGTGCTTGGTTCTTCAGCACACACTGAGCTGGGAGTCTGTCGGAGCAGGATCTTACTTTATTGCATCAGGGCAGGATCTTATATAGGGCTTGGGATGGGGTAAGGTGGAGTGAGGAATAAGGGCCAATAATACCCTGCCACATCAGTGGCGGCTGGGCAGAGGCGGACCTAGATCAGGCTGTGCTGAATCACTCTTCTTCAAACTCAAGTTAGGCTCAGGAAGTTACACTGGGCCTCATGAGGTCAACACTAAAGATCTACAGGGAAGTTAGTAGTACTTAGGTCAAAGCTAGAAAAATGTCATTGCCCTCATTAAGATACATTTCGGGATTCCTCTGACCCTTAAATCTCAGATTAGGTTTTAGAGTCTCTCTAAGAAGATAGAGCAAGGAGACAGATGAAACATTCGGAATTCCAAAGAAGAAAGAAGAGAAATGAACTGGAGGCCACGGAGCTGTCAAAGTACTGTCTTCTCAGGCATCTACATGGTCAACTGTTCACGTTGGCCAATTCATTCATGTTGACAGAAAGTTCTTGTTTGTTTATTTTAATTCTCTTTCTCTCTCTCTTTGTGTGTGTGTGTGTGTGCGTGTGTATACGTGTGCACACACAGGCTTGAGTACACAGGCACATTTAAGTGTAGGTTCCTGTAGAGGCCACAAGAGAGCATCAGATCCCCTGGACCTGGAATTACCGGTATTTGTAAATTGCCTGATGGGTGTGCTGGGAACTGAACTCTGGTCCCCTGAAAGAACAAGAAACACTCTTAACACCAAGCATCTGCCTATCCCTCAGAAATTTGTTCTTAAATCACTTCAGAGATGATGTAAAATTTTGAATACATAGGGAGTTTGCTATGATGTTCCTGCTGCCTGGTCATGGGTCAAGTTAACAACACTTATGACAGGTTGGTTTTCTCAGCTTGTGTTTTGTCTCCTGCCTCCTTGCAGAGCTGAGCTGTGTCTGGAAGCTTGCAGCTCATTAAGATTCATGGCTCATACCATTGCCTATGCAGAACATTGTTAGCACCAAATACATGTCCATTGATTGGGTAAGTGGGAAGATGCTTCCCATTGCCCAGAGGCCCCTGTTTTCATCCTCAGATCTAGATCCTGTGTATGGTGGGGTCTCATGTAAGCTGCTTAAACCCTCTCAGGAGACAAAGACTATGGGGATTTTTTTCTTTTGATCCCCGTTTTCTACCATGCCATTAAAACTTGTAAAGGGCAATGACAGAATCAATAAACATCGTCCCAGTTCCTGGCAGGTCTCAGAAGTTCCCCAACATAGAGTCCTTTTAAAAAGTTCCTGAAGTTCGTGGAGTGGAATCTAAACCCCCTCCTGTACATGGACCCTTACCACAAGCCTTTCTCTTTGGTGCTGTACTAGAGAATGATGAAAAGGATCTCTGTCCCCTTTGGAAAACACTAGCAAATACAGAACCAAGACTGAGCTATTACCACTCTGCATGTCTGAATCCCAGACTACTGAGGGTGGCTGTGATGGGAGATTAAACAACAGGAAGCAGTACATAAGGGCCATCACACAGCACGATCAGCCTCAGACAGGAGCTCCATGGCTACCGGGTCAGTCTTGAAGAGCAGGGCCTGCATTGTGCTCAGGTTGGCCTCTCTCTGAACTGCCACTCAAATGCAGTGGGCTGGAAGCAGGCAACCTCCTTGGCAAAGCTGAGTGAAACTGTGTGGGCTATCTCCCAGCATTCCCAGCATGATCTTCTCCAACATGTTGGGAGCCGAAACTCTGGCGAGGCAAATCCTCATCTCTGGCAACAGTCCTGCCAGGGGTGTGCTAAATGGCACCGCAGCAGAGAGGACTCACTATTACCATCTCACTCATGAACACAGTTATCCTGCAGGGAGGACCGGGTAACTCCAGTTCCCTTGCTGTTCTTGCCAATGCAACTTAGGATTGATTTCCCAGGAGAAAAGGGAGCAAGCTGTGAACTACAGATTTAAATCAGATAACTGTCTAGTTAATCTTTCATAATTAATTACCCCAACATACAGGACTTGATAATTTCACAATCCCGAATCCCAAGTCAGAGGTAATTAAGGTTTGCTAAAGACATTAAGTGCATTTGATTCCGTTTGTGCCATCTTGAGAGAGCCAGGTGGCAATGCCCATTTTCTATTCCTTGGCCTCCTATAAATTATACTATTATTTTAGCTTCGATACATGTGATGCGCGTGCATATGAATACGTGTGTTCAAGTGTGTGTGCATGTGTGCTCATGCGTGTGGAGAATAGACTGGTATCTGGTGTCTTCTACAGCTTCCCACCTTATATATTGAGGCAGGGTCTCTTGCTAAACCCAGGACTTGTAGTCTAGCTGTTTCTTTGCCTCCTCAGGCTAGGATTACAAACCCCAGCCCTCACACTTGTACAGCAAGTGTTTTATACTTCAAACCGTCTCCCTGGCCCCTGCTTGACTTTACATCTCCCCACCCCCAGTGCTGAGGAATTTTCACTCCTCAGGTAAACTTTTGATTTTAGATAGTCAGGTTTATAAGACAACTGTAAATGTGCCTTAGAGAATCCATGTCTTCTATCCCTCATTTCCCCCACTATTAGAATTTTTGTGACTTTGGGGAGGAGGGTTGACAGAAGTTATATATAGCCTAGACTGGCTGTGAACTCCTGATTCTATGTCTCCCCTTGATGTCCTGGGATTATAAGTATATGCTACCACTCGCGGCTGCTATCTTACATCCTATAGTATTTATGTTACAGCTACAGCCTATTGCTGTTCACTAAAACGTGTGCTTTATTCAGTTGTCATTGGTCCTTATCTGTTGTTCACATTTCAGGAGTCTGTCCAAGTTCCATGTCCTCATTCTCTGTGACAATTTTTGTCTCTCCTTGTTTTATGGCCTTTATAACTTTGAGGAGGAGTGGCCAGGGTTTTCATAGGAACTGCTTCTGCTAAGCTTGCCCTATACTTTACTCCCAATGAGACTAGAGTTTTTGGGAGGAATCCCACAGAAGGCAGAACTTGTCTCTCATCATGCCATGTCAGGGTTCATGCAACCAGCAGGACTCACTGTCAGTGCTGATGGCAGTCACTGGGTCAGAAGAGTGATGGCGAGGTGTTTCCACTGTTGAGTGACTTGGGGCAGTGAGAACGCATTTCTTTGTAGAGAGAGTGGGCACATGAGCAGTCTGGGAGTCTTTTGTAAGGCATACTCACCTCAGCTCCTACCTGACCATTCTTTATTTATATTAGTAAAAACTAACATTTTGTTTCTTTGTTTTATATTTTGGATAGTAAAGAGTTATCATCTGCTGTGTGACAAAACTTACCTGTGGACACACACACACACACACACAGAGTCTACTCACCCCATATAGGGAGATCAAAGTACCGATACCACCTAAGCCCAGCTTGGTGAACCAGTGAATTTTATTGGGCATGCTCACAGGACAGAAATGTCTCAAAGACAGCAGCGTCACCAAAGCCCAAGCCAAAGCTCATACAGGTGATAAACCTTGAAATGCAATGCACAGCCTGCAGGCAGCTCAACAGGTTGGAGAACTCCCTTTCCCAGTAACTCAGTTGAACTAAACCTCTTGCAGGCAAATCTGCTGCTTTCTACTTGTTTCAGGCCACTGGTCTAGTTTTTTAGAGTCTTCTTTGCATCTTGTTTTGTCTAAGAGACTCTTAGCTTTATTATTTACTATAGGAGGGAGGGGCCTAGTAAATATTGTCAGTTTCAGGGACTTCCTAAAGCTATTTTGAGTTGTTTATCTCCCTTTGCAAAATGTTTCAGTTTTGGAGAAAACAGTTACCAGCATCTTCTCACTGGTTTTAATTGTCCCATCTTTAAGCTTTGGTCATTGAAGCTATTTTCGATTGCAAATGGCTACACTGTAAATGTGTGCATTAAATCCATCCGTTGGAAACTTAATTTCCAAATTTATATGTTGATGGTTTGGGGGGTGGGGCCTTTGGGAGGGAGATGGTTGAGATGAGATGAGACAGTGAGGGGGTGCTCTGGAGATGGCAATGCGGCTGCATAAGAAGAGGAAGCCCCAAGCCAACATTTTTTCCCTGTCTCAACAGATGCGGCCCTTCACCATGCTGTGGTATGTTAAGATGACCCTCCCTGGATTACAGCACCATGGTCATAGACTTCCAGAACCACGTGCAAAAACACCCTCTATTGTTTATAAATTACCCAGTCTTGGGTATCTTGTGATAGTCATGGAAAACAAGGCCAGGTCAGAAACGCATCTTTGTGGGAGCTTAGCCTGTTTGGACGCTCACCTTTCTGGACGTAGATAGAAGGACCTTGGTCTTCCCGCAGGGCAGGGAATTTGGACTGCTCTTCAGTATCGAGAGGGAGGGGGAATGGAGTGGGGGGAGGAGAAGAGGAGTGGGGATAGGGGGAGGGAAGTGGGGGGAGGGCAATATTTGGGAGGAGGGGAGGGAAATGGGAAATGGGGAGCAGGTGGAAATTTTAATTAAAAAAGAATAAAAATAAACAAATAAGTAAAAAAAAAATTAAGCCTGTTATATAGTATTATCTCTGGCAAACATTTGCACCCCCCACGGGACATACACACACACAAACACAAAGAAACAAAGAAAGAAGAGAATTGTGGTTAAAAAAAAAAAAAAAGAAAAGAAACGCATCTACTATTAAAAAAATTTCCAAGTGTGAAGATTTGAATGTCGATCTGGAAGAAGTCAGTGGCTCTAGAAAAGGTAGCAGCAGAAGGGCAGCTTGTCCCTCAGACACTGGTTTCTATCCCTTCCCTTCTTGGCCATACCAGCCACCTATATTTTTAGAGTGGAATCCAGGCTGGCCTTAGGGACTTCCTAGTCAACAGCCTATTGCCATACACCCTTCCCCCTTATCTGTGACCGCATGAGGATGAAGACCCCAACTTGGACCACATAAGCTGGTTTCTCTAAGTCGTCTTTCCCAGGAGACCTTTTATGTCTGCCATATGCTGTTGGGATTAATGAGTCCTGGCCTTCAGTTGCTTTTCCCTCCTAGAACCTTCTATTATAAGTTACTAGAAGCTGTGCCTAGTTAGAGGATCAGAGGATCCCCTGTTGACCATTAACTGCAGTGTATTTAAGTCTACAGGGTGTTAAGAAAGATGGACTTTCTGAACCAGCGTTGAGAGCCGCGTGTGTCAGTCTATCTCTGCGTCTGTGTCTTCAACCTCCAGCCCCTTCCCCGAAGCTCAGTAACTGGGTGCCAGCGCACAGACATGTGGATTAGTCACGAGCTCCTCCAAGTCTCTGCTCTCTGTTTACCGGAGGCAGTCTCCTCCTGCTAGCCCGGGGGAGACTAAAGGACAGCCACCATTCCAGTGCAGTAGGACAGTGGCCACTGGCTGAAAGGAGCATCTGCTGGGCTCGGGCAGCAGTGGGTGTGTAGGAGCTGGTACTGAGAGCACGAGCTCTGAGGCAGGGGAGCTTAGAAGAGACAGTATGCCTTATTCCGCCTGCCCAGCTGTGCCCGTCTCTGGGATTGAGAAAGGCGTCTTGCAGGCCGGCATCTGAGCTCCTCTTCATATCCTTTTACTGGTGAAACAATGGCTGGCTTCCTTCCTGAGGGGAAACCTATCACTGCAACCAGGACAGGGACTTTTAGCCTTTGCTGTTTGCTCCTAGTTGTGGAATTGTCTTTGAAAACTCGCTGGCTATGTCACCTGCTATAACTGAGTTTTGCTGCCACACAGATATGTCTTCTCTGACGCCATCTTTGTAACTGTGACTAGTTCCAAAGTAGTCCTTCTGGGATACTGTGAGGTGATAGTGGCACTCTAGGGGAGTGCTGATTCCATGGACCTGGAGTGCCCTGTGAGCGGAGGAAGGACTGCTCACACAAGCCAAGCAGGATGACAGTTACGAGGAGTTCTGTGTGGTGTATGAACTCCTCATTCCCTTTCCAGTCTATGCAGCCAGTCACATCGTGGTAGATCTGGGGCTGACCACCATTGACGTTGCTATGCTGAAGTCACCACTGGGGGCTCTCTGGAAGACTGGGGTGGGGAGGGAGCAGTTTCCCCAGCACCATGTTCTTTGGGCCTAGAATGTCCCCAAAAGGTCCCTATACTGAAGGCTTACACTCTAGGCTATGGCACTATTGGGACATACTGGAACCTTTAAGACATAGAGCTAAGTGGGAGGAAGTTAGGTCATTGGGGTATATCCTTGAAGGGAGTATTGAGACTCCACCCATCCTCTTTCTTTGACTTCCTGGCTACAATAAAGTAAGCAGCTTTCTCTAGCATGCATTGTCCATCATGATGAGCTGCCTCCGGCCCCAGTCAACAGTCAATTGACTGCAGATTGAGACCTCTGAAACTGTGCTCCCAAATAAAGCCTTCCTCCTGGTACATGGGTTGTCTCGGGTATTTTGTCATAGCAATGGATGGGAAGCTAGGTGTTGCATGCCTTTCCCTGCAAAGACACCGAACTGGAGAAGAGCAGGCAGAGGGGAACACCTCAGAGAGGCCTCGGACATTTTCCATGAAACGATTGAGCACACACTGAAGTTGAAGCTGAGGTGACTTCATCTGGCTGGGCTAGCTAAATCCTGGTCCGTTTTGATCTTCACCCTGCCTCCCTTCAGTCCTGGGGTTTTCTGAGCACAAGCAGCTGAACTGTGAAGAAAGCAGAGACTGTCTCTGTGTGTGGAAGGGGGAAATGTAGGAACTGCTCTGGCAAGCTACATTTTCCAAATGCACAGTTTGTGTCCAGGATAACACCCCCAAAACCTTTCCACAGGTTCTCCTGTACCCAGCAATCTTCTCATATCAGCAGTAAGCTGTGCTTCTGTGCTTCCAAGAGAAATGTCATCTTCAATCATCACCCCATGTAGGGGACTCTATGGGTGTCAGAATAGCCACAATGTGATGAATGGAGCCTGGGGCTACAGACCAATTTTCTGCAGCCTGGGACCTGCCTAATGAGCTCCATGCTATATTTATGACCCTCATGTTTCACTTTCAACCAAAAAGCTTAAAATACTCCATAAATATTATTTTATACGGCGATGTGGAGAAACGCTGCTCGGGAAATATTCTCAGTCACACCAGTGCTCTCGGCCAGAGCTTGGTGTGAACAGGACGTGTAGTCGGGTAAGCCAGGGTTTCTGCTGAGAGCCACTGCAGGTAGAATCTGCCTCCTGCTCTGCTTCCCTGGCCTCAGAATACTGCAGGAGAGAAGCCTGAGGGGGAACAGAAAAAGCCATATGACACTTTTGCATGGGTTCAATTCTCGAGACCACCCTGCGGCACACAGTGATGCACCAGCTGTTGGAGAAAGCCAGAAAACCTTTCCCTCAGGAGGGATTACATTTTATACCAGGGCAGAGCTTTCTGGTGTGTGGAGTACCAATCCCTCTCCTTTGCCCTTCCTCACAGCCCAGGGATGGGCAAGCCTGTGCCTATGGTCCAAAAGAAGGAACATTTGGAAGGCACTGAGGATTTGGCCCAAGGTCCTGTGGCCAACACGTAGGAACCAGAGATGTCACCGCTTCTTAGACTACCCAGAGAGATGGACAACGCAGAAGCCCAAAGACCTCACGTGGGCAGCTCCTTAAAATGCATATGTGATCGTGGTATTTATAATTGCCATCAAGCTCCAGGTGTCAACTTGGCACAGCTGGGAGGAGGGAAATCTCAACTGAGGAGCTGCTTCCATGAGACTGGGCTATGGGCATGTCAGCAGGACATTTTGCTAATTGTTAATTGATGTAGGAGGGCCAAGCCCACTGTGGGCAGTGCCATCCCTGGGCTGATGGTCTAGGGTTGTATAACGAAACTAACTCAGCAAACCAGGGGAGCAGTCAGTAAGCGGCACTCCTTCATGACCTTGGCTGCAATTCCTGCTTCCAGTTCCTGCCTTAATCTTCTGCTCTGGCTTCCCTCCGTGCTGGACTCACATCTGTAAGCTAAAACAAACCCTCTCCTTCTCAAGTAGGTTTGAGCTAGTGTTGCATCAAGGTGACAGAAGTGAACAAGGACACCATCCCATCCCTTCTCCCCAGAGTGCAGAAGTATAGAGTAATTGCACTGTTCCACAGTCCCAAGGACACCATCCCATCCCTTCTCCCCAGAGTGCAGAAGTATAGAGTAATTGCACTGTTCCACAGTCCCTGTTTTTCTGGAAGTTTCAGTTATCCAATCAACCGAAGCCTGGGCATACAAATGGAAAATTTCAGGTGTCATTCATAAATTTTAAATAAATGTTATTATGCTATACTGCACTGTATGGTTCCTGCACTTCCCTTCTGTCTCCAGTAGGGGATGATCTTGGTTGGTGTTCTATTGCCGTGAAGAGACACCACGACCACAGCCACTCTTATAAGAGAAAGCATTTAATTGAGGTGGCTTACAGTTTCAGAGTTTTAGTCCATTATCATCATAGAGAACTTGGCAGGCAGCACGTAGGCAGAACAGTGCTGGAGAAGTAGTTGAGAGCTCTACATCTGGGCCCCGTAGACAGCAGGAAGAGAGAGACACTGGACCTGGTTTGAGCATTTGAAACCCCAAAGCCCACCCGGTGACACACTTCCTTCAATAAAGCCACGCCTACTCCAACAAGGCCACACCTCCTAATCTTTCTCAAGCAGTGCCAATTAGAGCAAGCATTCAAGCATATGAGCCTATGGAGGACATTCTTATTCAAGCACAGCTGGGCATCCCTATTCCCCTCTTCTCCAAGTCACAGAGCATCTTTTTAGTGTCTTTGTCGCCACTCACTTGTCCTCAGGTTCCCCAGCTTTCCCCCCGCCAGGAGACCTGAAAGGCTGGAAGGCCCATCTATAGGTGCCTATCACATGTGTGCAATAAATGAGCCCTTGCATGAATTTATTTTTGTCTTTAGGCACACATTGTCCACTAATGGCAACACCAGCAATCACAGTGTTTGGGAATTTAGAACTGGAAAATACATCACCACCTGAAACATATTGGTCCAGGCTCAAGATTGAGCCATGGCAAACTAAAGCTGAAAAAACAGTAAGTGCCCAGACATGATTTCATGTAACTCTTCAGTGCCCTAAACGAAGAAACTCACTCATCTGATTGCTTTAGGTAGGGAGAGAGTCTTCGTGAAAATGTGTCCCCATCAGGGACCCTAAGAGGATAAACCGGAAGGCTGGCTCTCCTGCTGAATACGGAGGTGCTCTGAGAGCAGCCTGTTTGGCCCATCAGCAGGAGTCAGCCTGCGTTGAGTGGTAGCAGCAGGAGTGGGGTGCAGCCTGTGTGGCCCCGCAGTACCTCATACCCTAAGCACTCATGTCTTGGCTGTTGCCTTGAAATGCTTCCCATAGGCTTGTGTATGTACTTGATCCACAGCTAGTAACTTATAAACGGTGTGGGGTGGACCTTGCCAGGTCAAGGAACCATGTCTCTTAAAGGGACCTTTGCACCTGCATACAGACTATGTAGTGAAGTAGAAGCCACAGGACCCTGGACTGGCCAGGGTGCTGCCTGGGTTCATCCTGCCAGGTGACAGGGACCAGCATAATGTCTGAATCCTAACAGCAGCGTCATTTTTTTTGAAGACTGTGGAACCTTGAGGTGGAGGAGCCTGGCTGAAAGAAGTACTCACTGTAGACTAGCCTTGAGGTTTAATAGCTCAGCCCCTCTTCATTTCCAACTGCAGACCGAGAGTCATCAGTCACTTGTAGATTCTGCTACAATACCTTTACCAAGGTGAACGGAATCCTCTCTAACTGTTGGCCCAAGAGCACATAAGAAAAGCAGCTCACATAATCTGACAGCCATCTATCTTTTTGTTTTTGTTTTGTTTTGTTTTTAAGGTGCTTAAACAGTTCAATCTATAGTGTGCTTCTAATTTGGGTCCCATGGAGTTTAAATCCTCTTGTCTATGACTTCTTTGTTGTCTTGCTTAAGATGCCCTGGGCTCCCCCTGTAGACTTCCTGCCCCAAATCTTTCATGAGTTGTTTCTCTCAGGAGGCCTGACTCTTCTTAGTGAGAAATGTTATTTAAAGGCCAACTCTACACGAAGAAGCAGTTCCCTACAAATCAATCTAGAGCTTTGAACTTCAACGAAAACGGACAGGTTTAATTACAAAAACGAGACACTGGTGGAAAGACTTCCAGCAGACGAGAGTCTAGGGCCCTACCCTAATTCACATCTAGCTCGGGGAAAATGAACTAAATATGTATCCTGGAGGGTTTTTGTTTGCAACGTGTGTACCTGGATGGGCTATAATGGAAATGAAGTAAGAGAGCTCACATATTAAAATGCCATGCTAATGCAGGTTCACCCAGTGGGGTGGTAGAGCTGGGCATTGTCTTCTCTGACCCAGAGGAGTCTTGTCTTGTAGGGCACTACAAAGGTATGGAGTACAAGAAATTATCCAAGGATAACGGGTTCAAAATAACAGCTGAGAGTGGGCCCCAAAATTCTGCAGCTGACCAAGGGCCAGTGGGAGCACACACTGATAGGCAGACCCCCACTTCTGTGAACAAAATATGTCTGCAGCGGGGCTTCCACCCTGCAGGATTGATGGTCCCAGTCAGACAGCCCATTAGTCATTTTGGTGCATGGGCTGTCATTGATGGTGATTACACATGAACTCAGCCCAGGAGACACTGGAATCCTGAGAACACCTGGATTAACAGTCAACCTTTTAGAATAATTAACATTGGATTACACTGAGTAGGAAAAGAAAAGGGGGACTTACCACATGTCTGGCCTCCATTAGACACTGTGGTTTTGCTTGCTTCTTCCCATAAAGCTGAAGTTGAATCTGATTTTTACCGAGGGACTCTACCAGACTTTTAAAGGAGCTGTGGGTGTCAGGAATACTTCCATGTGAAGAAACATATCTTCAAAAAGAAGCAAGGCTATGAGGGATAAAGGTTTTTGGTTGAAGTCCACTAAGATTTGGGATTCTTTGTTACTAGGTTTTTTGGTTTGTTTTTTTTTTTTTTTTTTTTTTTGCAATGAAATCTCACTGCTACATACATGGTGCCATTTTACAACAGTAAACAAATACTATCACTGTTGATATAAATAAAAATACAGAATGGTGCCCGGCGGTGGTGGCACACGCCTGTAATCCCAGCACTCAGGAGGCATATCTCTGTGAGTTCGAGGCCAGCCTGGTCTACAAGAGCTATTTCCAGGACAGGAACCAAAAGCTACGGAGAAACCCTGTCTCGAAAATCAAAAAAAAAAAAAAAAAAAAAGATACAGAATGGTCTCCAAAGTCAATGAATTTGGAAGGAGTAAATACTGTAGTATTTGTTCCAAGTCAGGTGGTTGCCAGATACCCAAGTTCCCACCTAAAGCACTCAGCTTTTGAACATAGTTGGGCACAAACCCCACTTGTGATGGACAAGTCACCACCCCTTGCCTACAACCTATAAAGTCTTGCTGTTTTCGTTTTGATTGAGGCATGGCTTCTCTTGCCTCAATCTCTGGGACTGGAGAATCTGTCTGGAAGTTGCTTTGCTCAAAGAAATTTTCTCTTAAGCTTTTTCAATTATTCTTGATCTGGTTTACTGCATTGGCAGAGAAACCCAAGGGGGGCGTATAAAACCTATTATTAGCTATCAAACTTCATCAAAGAAATCTCTCTCTACAGCAAATGGAGATCACCCCAGAGAATCACAACTGGATACAACACAGAGATCAACAGACTGTGGGAAACCCAAGTCCAGCAGCTACATCTACATCACAGCTCCTACACCTGAGGCTCAGGGAACATGACAGAAAAGGGGGCAGGAAGATGTAAGAGCCAGAATGCCAGGCAGTGTGCTGTGAAACAGTCTCTGCTAGAAATGGTTGCAAAAACAAGACCAGGAGCAATGCACACTCCCAGACCTTAGCACAACAGACGCCATGATGGACATACCATCAAGTCTTGGAAGCCAGAATATAAGCAGCACCACCTGCCAAAATGAGAACAGAGCCCTAATCCTTCAAAGTCCACATTTCTGTAGTTCTGCTTCTGGCTCACTGAGGTGCGTCAACCCAGGATGCATTTGTTTTCTTAAAAGCTCATCCTGAGAAAGGCTTGGGGCTACACTGGGATCCTGAACACCCAGAGCCTGCCCACTAACAAAGACTTTCTGTTGGTTTAAACACCTAGAGTAATTGCCTGTCAACTAATAAAGACTTTCTATTGGTATAAATACCCAGCATAGATGCCTACCCACTAATAAAGACTTTCTATTGGTTTAAACACCCAGAGTAATTGCCTGTCAACTAATAAAGACTTTCATAGCCGGGCGGTGGTGGCGCACGCCTTTAATCCCAGCACTTGGGAGGCATAGGCAGGCGGATCTCTGTGAGTTCGAGGCCAGCCTGGTCTAGAAGAGCTAGTTCCAGGACAGGAACCAAAAAGCCACGGAGAAACCCTGTCTCGAAAAAACAACAACAACAACAAAAAAAAAACCCAATAAAGACTTTCTATTGGTATAAACACCCAGAGTAGTTGCCTGCCCACTATTAAAGACTTTCTATTGGTTTAAACCTGTTTCCAAGTGATCTACTCTGGTGGGTACCTCACAATAGATAGATATGTTAATACGGGAGGAGGAAAATTTGTGGGGTCCTCTCATATGCAAAGAAATACAGTCAAATAATGGCCACGGAGAGAGGGAGGATTAACCTTTCCCAAGAATGATCCCCTTACTGGTTGTCTACTGCAGCTAAAATCATATATATACAACAAAACAGGCTCAGCCACCAGTTTGTATTTATATGTATATATAAATAGATATATTTGTAAATACATATATATAAAACAATAATGAAGAAAAGGGAACTATCAACCTGAGAGTGGGAGGAGGACATGGGAAGGGGTTAAAGGAGGGTAGCTGGGAAGGGATGGAGGGAGGGAATGAAGGGGGGAGCAATGTAATTCTATTTCAATTAAGAACAGAGAGAGAAAGAGAGAGAGAGAGAGAGAGAGAGAGAGAGAGAGAGAGAGAGAGAGAAAACCCATAAAAACACAAACAACAGGAAAAAAAAACCAAGTAAACCAAAAAGTGCCCAAACAAAGGGACATGAGATGAAAAGTCTACACGAATCCCATTGGAATCATTTTGTGCCGGTATCTGCTGCTGTCCATGGGATTCTACCCTGGAGTACAGTTTGTCTACCCAGTGAGACTCCACTGGAGAAGCTAAGCTTTTCTTAGCTAGCAAAAAGTCTACACAAACCCCTTTGGAATCATTTTGTGCCGGTATCTGCTGCTGTCCATGGGATTCTACCCTGGAGTACAGTTTGTCTACCCAGTGAGACTCCACTGGAGAAGCTAAGCTTTTCTTTGCGAGCAGATGTGGCTTCATTTTTATTCTGACAAATTTCACAGTATTTTGCGAAACAACAAAGCAGAGCACGGATGGTAAACAAACCTTGCTTTTCCGCTCATGCTATTCTTGTCTTTTGACACACGTGGCCACATAACTTCCTACCTCCCTTTTTTCTTTCCCTCCTCCTTTCCTTCTCCCTTTCTTTTCTTCCTCCTTATTTTTCTTTTCAAGCCTTTTAGAATGCCCTTCTGTTTTGTGCCCATCCTGTGAGCACTGCAGTGGGTAGGGATGGCAGAAGGTGCCTAGGAGCCTTGGGAGACTGAAGCCCCTCTTACCACCTCTCTGCTTCTCCTCCCAGATGGGACACCTATGCCTCTCCCACCTCACCCTACAGTGGTGCTGTTTCCTACTGGACTGGACTGTGTTCCCCGTTGCCTCTGTAACAAGTTATATCAGGGAGGGTGGTTTGGGAGTCATGTTCCCCAGGGAAACACTGGAGCTGTCTGCCCAGCTCTGCAATTGGGTTGGCACTGCAAGTCACACTCAGCAGAGTTCTTCAACCAGAGGCTCCAGTCAATCTTGATTCTCCAAGAGGGTACACATTTTTATATACACAAATGTACCTTAAGAGATCGACTCATAGCCAGGTGTAGTGGCCCACACTTTAATCCCAGCAAGCAGCAGGCAGAGGCAGGAAGATGTCTGTGAGTTCAATGTCAGTCTGGTCTACATAGTGAATTCCAGAACAGCCGGAGCTATGTTGAGACTCTTCTTGAAAACGAGCTATATGTTGAGACTCTTCTTGAAAAAAAAAAACAAAAACAAAAACAAAAAAAAATCAAGAGAGTGGCTCGTGTCATTGTGGGAGCTCACAAATTCAGGAAGTTCAAGGCAAACGGGCTGTAGCAGGTCCCAGTAAGGATAGTTGTGAATCTCAAGGTTGGAGGCCAACTATGGTGGAAGAATCCTTCATTGGGGCTGTGTGTGCTTTCTGAAGGACTGCCCTGAGTGAGGTCTGATGATGTGTGTACACACGTGTGCAGGTGTCATATGTCAGCAGCATCCCCCCCCCCCTTGATTTTTGAGGCAGGGTCTTTCATCAGCCCGAGGTTTGCTGATTGGCTAGGCTGGCTGGCCATTGAGCCCCAGGAATCCTGCTGTGTCCACCTCCCCAGTGCTGGAATTACAAGTGTGTGCCGCAGTGCCTACCTTTTTAATATCTGGAACCAAGCTTGGGTTCTTGATTTTATGTGCAAGCACGTTATTGACCAAGCCACCTCCCTAGCCCAAGTCTAATAACTTTAATGTCAGTTTAACCAATAAAAATAATCTCTTCACTAAAGACATCCGTCTTCTGCCACCCCCAGGACCCACATTCCAACATCTCCAATGGCGCCTAAGACAGTAAGTGGACCCGGGCTTTATGTGTATTGCAAGTTTTTCCATACACATCAGCATTAAAATTTACTTTGTAAACTAGGCACAGTAAGAAATTGATAACTATAAGCAATAATATGTAGGACAGTTTCATCAATATATTGTAGTACAATTGCCAACATCTCTACGTTTGTTCTTTGGGCTATTATTAAGTAAAATAAGTTACTTGAACACAAGCCCTGTGGCTCTGTGACAGTCTGTCTGCAAACAGAGATAGCCACCAAGTGACTAATGGGCAGGTAGCATATATGGTGTGGACAAACCAGATGAGAGCTGATTCACGTTCCAGGCAGGATAGAGCAGAACTCTTAAAGGTTTTTATCAGCTTTCAGAAGGCATGTAGCTGCAGCGTACAGCTCTTCCAGCTCTGGCTTTTCACTGAATGCATTTAGACCACAGTGGACAGTGGACTTTAGACAGTGGAAAGCACAGGGGGCAAAGGCTTAGACGGGGCAGGGGTGTAGGCACTGTGATGTGGAGCAGGGGTGAGGGCACTGTGATGTGGGGCAGGAGTGTAGGCACTGTGATGTGGGGCAGGGGTGGGGGCACTCTGTTGTGTGGCAGGGGTGGGGGCACAGCGATCTGGGGCAGGGGTGGGGGCGCTGTGATGTTGGGCAGGGGTGGGGGCACTGTGTTGTGGAGCAGGGGTGGGGGCACGGCAGTCTGGGGCAGGGGTGGGGTCATTGTGATGTGGAGCAGGGGTGAGGGCACTGTGATGTGGGGCAGGAGTGTAGGCACTGTGATGTGGGGCAGGGGTGGGGGCACTCTGTTGTGTGGCAGGGGTGGGGACACAGCGATCTGGGGCAGGGGTAGGGGTGCTGTGATGTTGGGCAGGGGTGGGGGCACTGTGTTGTGGGGCAGGGGTGGGGGCACGGCAGTCTGGGGCAGGGGTGGGGTCATTGTGATGTGGGGCAGGGGTGGGGGCGCTGTGTTGCGGGGCAGGGGTGGGGGTGATGTGTTGTGGGGCAGGGGTGTAGGCACTGTGATGTGGGGCAGGGGTGAGGGCACTGTGATGTGGAGCGGGGTGGGGGCACTGTGATGTGGGGCAGGGGTGGGGGCACTGTGATGTGGGGCAGGGGTGGGGGCACTGTGTTGTGGGGCAGGGGTGGTACTGTAATCTGGGGCAGGGATGGGGGCACTGTGATGTGGGGCAGGGGTGGTACTGTAATCTGGGGCAGGGGTGGGGGCACTGTGATGTGGGGCAGGGGTGGGGGCACTGTGATGTAGGGCAGGGGTGGGGGCACTGTGTTGTGGGGCAGGGGTGGTACTGTAATCTGGGGCAGGGATGGGGGCACTGCGATCTGGGGCAGAGTTGGAGGCTGTAACCTGGGAAGTCTGCCTTGGCTGGGTTGACACATATTGGCAACCACTGCGAGGCCTTTGCCAGAACAAGGGGCAGCCATCAGCCTAACAGGAGCACTCTGTGGAGCAAAGGCTGTTGTCCTGCCAGTACACTGGGAGCCGGGTACTGCCCAGAATTTCTCTGAACTGGAGACTTGCTCAGCTGGAGATAAATCTTGAGCATGCACTGGGTAGGACTGTCAGTAACTCAAGCAAGCAGGCAGAGACCGCTTTCTAGGCTGAGGATTCCAAGAATGACCAAGAAGCTTTTTGTTGGGGTGAGCAAAGACCTGCTCAGCGAAGTCACTTAGGGGTCCTCAGTGACATCACCAACCTGAACACTGTGCACAAGGACACAAGGGCAAGGACTGGTGAAGAAGTGAACGGTGCTGGAGCCGGGACCATGGTGCCCTTTACCCTGGTTAAAGGCGTGCACCACCATGCCTGGCTTTTTTTGAGCAATGTTTTAATAGACTTTATTTTATTTTTTTATAGTACCTTTAGGTCCAAGGCAGAATTCAGCTGGAGACACAGAGATCTCCTTCCTTATCTGTCGGGACTGGCTGACTTGTTCACACATTCCTGAAAGGGGGGGAGTGATGATCGAGGAAACAAATAGACAAGAGGCAGAAGATAGAGTCGGCAGGGCTTCTAGTGAATACGGTAACAGCCTCAAGTTTATTACTCATAGTCCTTAGAGACCCCAATCAAAAAAGGAGGGCAAAAGCCTTCCCTCCCCTGATACAAGGAACAAACAAGTGTAATTACCTCCTCACACCTCAAGGACACCTAGTAACTATGTCCTAAGTCAAACATCCTGTTGTCTGGTCATTGAGTAGCAAGACGTCCAATAGCCACACTTTTGGTCTGTCAAACATCCTGTTATTTGTCCTTGAGGAGAAAGAATAGGTTTGAACTCTGACCTTTAGTCAAGATGGAATGGATTCAAAACTGTGGGCTCCCACACCTACCCCCCACGCAACTCACCCTACTGTCAACATTGTTTATATCCGATATGCCTTAATCACCCGTGGATTATAGAAGGTCCAATTTTTAAAGACATATCTTTTATTTTCTGTGTTTGAGTGTTTTGTCTGCATGTGTGTGTATGCATGGTGCTGGGGGGAGGTGCTCAGAAGAAGGTGTCGAATCTCCTGGAATTGGAGCTACAGATGATTGTGAGCCACCCTGTGGGTGCTGGGAGCCAAATCTGGGTCCTCTATAAGAGGTTTGAGAGATGGTGGAACCATCTCTCAAGGCCCCATGCAAAGATTTATTCTGACTCCCTTATTTCATTCTTCTTTTTCTCAGCAGTTTTTATCTAACAGAGATCATGCATGTGTGTATGTGTATATACATACATATTTATAAAATACATACATGTATACACACATGTATATGAGTTAGATGTTTTAGGAGACAATATAAATTGCATTGTGTTTTTAATATCAGATTCCACTCTTTTTTGCTACTGGCATACGGGCCATAGCTGGTTCTCACATCTTACCCTTTCATCTTGTGATTTGCTATAATCACTTATTAGTTCTAGAGGTTTTTATCACTTTTCTCACATTTTCTCCATAGAAGACCCTCATCACGCCTCTGACGTTGCCATGAAAGATCTTAATTTCCCGGCATCGGTCACACATTAGATATGTTGTCTGTGGGTATTTTGTAGGTTTTTTTTCTAACCAAGTTAAAGAAGTCACCCTGTATTTCTAGTTTGCTAGAATGATGTGATTTTAATTTTTAATTAATTACTGTAGGGTATATCTGGGCCTAACCTGTCTGCCTCTGCACCTTTACCCACAGGGTGAACAGCTTAGCCCCAGCACATCCCCCTGTCTCATCTCATCGTGGTGAAGAAGCAGTGCAGCCGTAGACGCTGGACGAGGAAGGTACCTTTTCCTGCGTATTTTGTCATGACAAAGGAAATGGCCTAACCATTGCTTTGTCCTCGTGGCTCCCAGTAAATACCCTGGTGGGTTCTGTAGCTGCGGGTTCAACCAGCCACAGAACAAAAATATTCTTAAAAATTCTATCTGCACTCGGCAGGCACAGCCTTTTCCTTTCTTTATTTAGTAAACAATTTAGTATAAAATCCATTTTTACAGCACTCTTATTACATAGTATGCCATCTAGAGCTGCCTTAAAGATGATTAGAAAATACAATTTTTTTGATTTTGTTTTGCAAATTCTACACAGTTTTCTTTAAAGACTACAACACTCATGATTTTTGGTATCCAAAGAAGGTTGTAGAACTAATTACCCACCAAGATATTGAAGCACAACTACATTTGTTGACGGAGTGAATGTTGGTGCTGCTGTCTGTCAATTAGCATAACTTTTATATGATATATATTAGAGACATATATAATAATGTATAGTTGTAATATAAGGTTGGGACTCCTGCCTCAAATAAACTATGATCATCCATGTAGTTATACATTCAACAGTGACTAGAGGAGCTATGTAGAGCTTGCTGGATACTACAGGACATAAAGGATACAGACAGACAGGTTCTGTCTCTCTTGTAGAAATTTTAATCCAGTCATGAATGCAGACAAGTAAGGAATAAAAATGAGATGGGATGCTTGCTTATAGAGAGATTCCTTGTAAATCACTATGTGATTTTTCTGTTAATTGCAGAAGATAGACAGTGCCTGGTGGCGTGGGTTCTCATATTGGTGCCATATTCCTGCTGGGAGATTATGAAGGCGTGAGATTTGTGCTTGTTTTCGAGACTGATCCCATTCTAACCTCAAATTAAAACAGGAGTAAGAAACGGTACTCAAGAGTCACACTTAAGCCAAGCTCATATAACTCTTAAAGACGCCAGCTTATTTATAGGACTGAGGCATCTGCAGTCTCCAGAAGACGTGGGTACACCGGAAACCAAGCACCGCCAGTTCACAACCAGAAACTGGCTGCAGTCAAGGGCTCCCTGTCTGCCTGAACTTAAACCCGATGCATCTATGAAAATGCAATGGCCCTTCCCTCCTCTCTCCCCAGACTTTTCTCTGCTGAGGGCTTCAGAGCTCCAGTGAACAGCTCTCCATCTGGACTGCGGTAGAGATGGTGGACAGCACAGAGCAGGGCATTGTGGCCCAGCTGATGGCCTCCCTCTTTCAGGGGCCCAGTCCAGCCCCCAGCAGCACATCTGTGGCTACAATGGTCTCATTTCACATTTGGGCTCTGTCACAGGCATCATCATGGGTATTGAAAATGTTCCCGATGGATTGTAAACAAGGCCTGTTTGACAAGGAGTATCAATATAATAATGGAAGAAAAACACTGCCTTTTTCTGTTTTTTTTTTTTCTCTTCTAGTTTTGAATTCTTTACACAGCTTTATGAAAACCCTTCAGGTTTGTCAATCATATCAGCTTCCACCTAAATATGCAAAGGGTTCCTTGGTTAGAAGCATTGTGGAGTACGAGGTTAGAAGAGGAGGGGATGAACTGATGTGAACTTCACTAACCGGAACTTGTTTCAGGGGACAGCTCCAGATGGCAGTGTTTCCAATCCATAAGCATCCACTGAAATAAGCATCAGACAGGACATTGCAGAATAAGGAATGACTCGCATTGCTTTTGGTAGCCAGCCTGAGGCTGTAAAAATGGGAGTGTGAATGATTTAGCTTCAAGGTGTTGCAGTTTTTGTATTTCAAACGTTGAGTTTGGTTAAGGAAAGTCACTCATTCCCTTTGCGCACACACACACACACACACACACACACTTTTGTTGCCTGGCTCAAACATCCTAATGAAAAGGGAGACATGTGGATACATGTGCCGTGGAGTCATAATTACCCATTCATCTAGGACTGGACCGAGCTGGACCCAGAGCAGATTAAAGCGAGCTGACTCCATTAGCTTCATTAGAGAGCTCCAAATTAGATTTTTTTTTCAAGTAAAATTGTCAGCTGAACAGGGCCAGCAGCTGTTGCCCAGATCCAGGCGTCAAAGGAGATGCCCCCTGAACCACTGTGGCTGAGTCCTTGCCCCTCCCAGGCTGACCTCCAGGAGGACTTTAGAAAGCCCCTGGGGTTATGTCCTATCGTCCCAGCTTCCATGGCCCTATGTAGCCACTTAAAACATTATTTCCAGGCAAGACCCCCTACTGACCTCTCTTATGACTTGGACATGTGCTGGGCTCTGTGCAGGACCAGCTATATAATTTGCTAGGTCTAGTGGAAAACACAACACAAAGCTCCTTGTTCAAAGGTATTAAGCATTTCAAAACCCACCAGCGGGTCATGGGTCTATCTCTGACCCTGGGCAACTTGACATCTGCGGTGAAGCCAACCTGGCTTTCTGTCTGAACCATAATTACAGTCTACATTGTGGTCATCGTGGTGATGTACAGATGAGAGGGTTATTACCAGGCGAGGACCTTTCTACTCTCCTAGATGGGCACAGACAGTATGATGGAGCTCACAGAAGTAGCCACTCACGGAAAGAGATGTACTATTGCTAACCAAAGACTTCCAAAAGGCGCATCAGCCTAGGATTGCAGCATCATCAAATGTCTTTGAGATGCTCAGTCATGAAGACATAAACACTAGCCACAGAGTTCTGGAAACCTGAAGGTGCAGAACTGCGGTCTGGTGCCACACTGGGTGATGAGGATGCACATAAACGCGGTGCAGACAGAAATACTCATGGGAAGATTGTTCTCAGCAACAGCAGATTCGGTTATTGGGCAACACCTTGTCTGGTGAAGTAACAGTTGACCCAGCCAGGCAAGACACAGGCCATCTGCAACATCCTTACACCAACTGAGCTGTCAGGGCAGCAGCAGGTCCCCCGCACTTCTGAGGTCTACCGAGCAGCGACATGAGCTTCCTCTGGACAACTCCCCTGCGTTTCCTTCTTCCTCTAGCCCTCAGCTGTAAGCTCTCTCCTAGCAGAGCCCTGCACACCCTCTCCTTCTGTCTCTGTTGGTTGGTTCTCTGGCATTCTCCAAAGTCCATGCTTCTTCATTGTTATCTCTAAGAATATTTAGGAAGTCAGCTCTCTCTGCCTTCCTGAGTTAGGAGGGTGTCTCCTCGTGTCTCCAGTGCACATCTACTCTTGTGGATGAGATGCAGCCGAAAATCAGTCAGAAACAAATAGACCCCTGGTTGTCCTAGCCGCCTTTAGCTAGGATGATGTCCCAGCATCCTTTAGCTCCCTCTTCTTTATCCCCAGAGAAAGATGTACCTACTATCAATTATAGCTCCCTTCACATGCCTGGATATGTGCTCGGGCTTTCCTTGTTGAGTCTGCTTCTGTGTCTTCTCTCACAACCTAAAGCGTCACACACAACTTCAAAACCCACGTCCTCCGTTTGTCCTCCCGTCTTGTCTCACACGCCAATGCCAGTGCTGGGTCTAGGAAGGCCTGATTCCCACAGTAGCTCAGCAAGACTCCATTGTCAATGGCTCAGTGTTGTGAGGCTGCTCTTAGGAAGCCCCCCTGATCATCACACCTACAGGGGCTCAAGTCCCTGTGCGTGTCGTCTGGATTGTCCCTCCTTGTATCTAGTCACAGTAAAAACTTTCCCTGCTAGGTTTTGTAAGCTTTGTAGCCCAGGCTGGCTAGGGACTTGTGATCTTTCCCTCTCAGCCCCCCAGTACACTTCCAGACTCCTGACTTAGGGCTTGCACCGTATTTTATTCCACTGGGCTCCGTAAGCAGTTTTGAATATTAATGAACAAATGTCAAAGAGGCAATCACAGAGGTCACATGGCGCCCTCTAAATGGCTCTATTGACGGGCTGAATGTTAGGCAGAGCTGTCACTAGTGATGAGGCGGAGAACAAGGTCCGCAGGCATGCCACTGCCTCTGATGCTGCCACCTGCACAAGCCGTCCCCAGGTCACCAAAACAGACCCTACTGGGTCCCTTTATATATACTCTATGCCCCAACTCCACTCCCTCCATGGCAGTCAAGTAACCTTCTTAAAGGCTAAATCAGTTGTTGTTGCCTCTGTTTAGAGCCTTCTAGAGCTTCTGTAGAGGAAGTCATAACCTGATTGGGAAGGGAGATTAGTGTTTTGACACTATCCACATTCCCATCACAGTGTATAAGAAACTGGGATTGCTGGTGAAGAACTCACAAATCTCCCCACATTGCTCTGGTGTCTGGTTCCCACCTGCAACGTGTTTACCTGCGAACCCTAGTTGGGGTAAGGATCTTCCCAAACAGGAACTTCTTTCTGGATCCTTCCCTCTTCCTTTGTACAATCCCTCTCTGTGCTCTCAGAAGGTGCCCCCCTCATCCCTCTTTCTCCTGTGGGGTGTATGTCTGTGGACCACCCCTGTCTTAGTTAGGGTTGCTATTGCTGTAATGAAACACCATGACCACAGCAACTTAGGGAGGAAAGGGTTTGTTTGGTACACTTCCACACTGCTGTTCATCACTGAAGGAGGTCAGGACAGAAACCCAAACAAGGCAGGAACCTGGAGGCAGGAACTGATGCAGAGGCCATGAAGGGGTGCTGCTTACTGGCTTGTTCCTTGTGGCTTGCTCAGCCTGCTTTGTTATAGAACCCAGGACCACCAGCTCAGGGATGGCCCCACCCACAATGGGCTGGGCCCTCCCCTATCAATCACTAATTAAGAAAATGCCCTAGCCAGGTTGTGGTGGTACACACCTTTAATCCCAGCACTCGGGTGGTAGATTCAGGCAGATCTCTGTGAGTTCGAGGCTAGCTTGGTCTTCAGAGAGAGTTCCAGTTCCAGGATAGGTTCCAAAGCTATAGAGAAACCCTGTATTGAAAAACAAAAACAAACAAGAAAAAAAAAAAAAGAAACAGAGGAAAATGCCCTACTGGTTTGCCTACAGCCTGATCTTATGGAAGCATTTTCTCAACTGAGGTTCCCTCCTTTCGTAAAACTCTAGCTCATAGCAAGCTGACATATTAGACTAGCCAGGATGCTCTCCTTCAGGGGAATGCTCCAACGCTCTATGAAGATTCTTGCTCCCCTCCCACTGTATTGCTCCTGCTGGCAGATGAGGGAGAGTGAGCAGCATCTATGTCTCCAGCATCCCATGAGAACGAGAGGAGTTGATGGGTCAGCCCCATGTAAATACAATTTCCCATTTACAAACAAGAGGACACAGCAGCATCATTTTCACAAATGCAGGAAAGAAGTCCATCCAGCGTGTTAGGATAACGGACCTCCCATGATGGTTTAAAGACGCTACAGAACAGCATCTGCACACACCATTTATGAGAAAGTTCTGGCTCAATGCTATTGGGAAAACCATTTTCCATCCCGGCATGCTGTTGGAGAAAGGAAGAGAAGGGAGAGGTTTTCTCTGTCTGTCTTCAAGCTCTGTGTCTATCGTGAAGAGCTTTGAAAACATGCAGATGCTTTAAGGTTTGTGTAGCTCCAAGGCTTCCTCTGAAAATCCAGGGAAACTACTTTGGACAGAAAAAGGAGCTCCTCTCTCACGTTTTTCTGAATCCATGCCTGTCAGCTGCACTGTGGTGTGTTATTTACATCTGGGACAATGGGCTTGCGTTAGGCAGAAGCTAAGTGCTTAGCAGAGATTAAGAAGCAGTTTTCCTGGTTGACTCCCAAGGTTCTCTTAAGCAAAATCTTGCTGGTGTGTCACAGAGACAGTACAGAAGCAGGATGAGGAGATATCAGAAAGCTAGGCCGATCTGCCTTTTATCAACACTTGAACCAGCTTCCACACTGGTGCTAGTAGTTGTCAGTGCAAGGCAGGAAGAAAGGGCATCAGCTGGAGCAGGGATGTCTGCTCCTGGAGAGGGAAGGGAACCACGCCCACTTTTCCCACGCTGTCTGTAGCCCACCTCTTGATTTTTTAGAATTTTTAATTTCATTTTGTTTTGGTTTCGTTTTCCTAAATGGTAATATAATTCTCCCAGATACCTTGGCTTCAAATATCTACATGACTACTGAAGGCCTGGGAAGTAACAGTGTGTAAACAGGACAACAAAAATCACCCTGCAACATTTGGCTTAAATTCCCTTTGAAGCACATTGTTTTTCCATAGTTAAGACTATATCGGGGATAGCTTTAAGATGGCCTCACTTGTTTCCTCCTTAGCTCATGTTATCATAAGCATTTTCCCATGTCACAAAAAAATTCTTCATTCGATAATGCAGGGGGGAAATGTATATTATTAGTAACTGACAAAAGAATTCCTTTTAGGGCAAAACTTAGCTTTTGAAAAAAAATAAGAAAAGCTCTGGGGAGAAGCATGGGGACTAATTTGTTAGTTGCTCCAGGGAACTGTGAGCCAGAGGGGGGTGGGAGATGGTGCTGAAAAACAGTCCCAGGCACCACCACCGCCCATCACCGCATCATGAGAAACCGGAAGGCAACAGAGAACCGAGTGGCCCTGAGCAGGGCATGGCAGAGCAGAAAGAGCCCTCCGCAATCTACAAAGCTAATGCAGGGGATATGCATTTTTCATAAATTGTGGTTTAGAGAAATAGGGCATGTTAATCAGAGCACAGGAAAGGCCTGTCTCAGCTGGTGTCAGGCCGATAGTTCCGGGCTTTGGAGAGTTGCTCTGAGTGCCACGGAACATCCAACACGTCTCATTTAAATAACACGTTGTGTTTGGATTAGTTCTTTGGACTTCAGAACCATATGGTAGAGGGCACAAGCTTTTTGAAGGGATGTGCCAGGTGAACTCCCGAATGTCATCAAGAATGTGTGGGTCTATAGTCTTGCAGATAGCTGGCTTACTGTAGTCACTACAAAGCCCTTTGTGGCCCGTAATGTTTCACATTCGCTAGCAAAGTGCCCCTAGTGGCAGAGATTAGAATTACAGTGAATAGTTTGGACTCCTCTACTGGAACTTGGGCTTACCACACCACGTTAGACAAGGCTGCAGAAAAGTGTGGATAGCCCCTGTCACTATGATGTCACGTCTGACCCAGATTCCTAAGAGGATCAAGTTCAAAGAGATACTGACGGATTGGGGGCTACCCCCACAGAGCCAGTTTCTGGAGAGCTGGGAGGGCTGGAAATGGGTGGGCAGCGATGTGTGAAAGATACAGCAAGCAAGGTGAGCCTCTAGCCTGGAGTGCTGAAGCCACAGTTTGTCATGCCCAGAAACCCAGAGTTCTGGGGGCCCTTCAGACAACCCTAACGCTACTATTACTACCAGGATCATGGGTGGCACACAGGGAAAGGAAGATAACACATTTTGACATCTGAGAGTCTAGGACTGGCTTTGTTTGTCACCGTGCTCCTGAGACAGGTGTCTTAGTTAGGGCCACTGCTGCTGTGATGACACATGGCCAGCAGCAATTTGGGGAGGAAAGGGTTTATTTGACTCACATGTGTACATCACGGTCTATTACTGGGGGAAATCAGGGCACAAACTCAAGGCAGAAAGCTGGAGGCGGAAGCTGATGCAGACAGAGGCCTTGGAGGGGTGCTGCATACTGGCTTGCTCCTCATGGTTTGCTCAGTCGGCTTTCTCATACAACACAGGATCACCCGCTCATGGGTGACACTGTCCATACTAGACTGGGCACATCACCCCACATCAAGCAGTAATCAAGGAAATGCCCCTACAAACTTGCCTAAGGCAATCTTACAGAGGCATTTTCTCAATTGAGGTTTCTTTCCCCAGATGATTCTAGGTTATATCAGAATGATAAAAACTAGCCAGTATAGCAAGGTACGAAAATGTGGCTCTCATATATAGTTAGGTTGGTGAATCCAGACATGCATGAACATCCTTACTAGTTTGCAAAAGTTGCAGATCCCTGGATGAATCTTTATGTGAAGAGAGGTCTTTGGTAATGCAGGATATTGTGGCGCTGTTGTTGAATGTGGTCCTTCAAGCAAAGCACCCGCCATCTTTACCAGGTCAGCTGTGCCTGCTTGTAAGCAGCCATCGGAAGCAGGACCATGGATACTTGATGTTCCCTCATAGAGGAAGAACATAATGACGTCTGAATCCTCATCTTAGGGTCCAGCCACTCTCCGGGACACTTGTATGGGATTCTGTCCTTGCTGCACATGGCCTCTGAGGTCTCTGGAGGTGCTAGAGTCTATAAGCTGGGGAAAGTTAGATGAAGGGGCTCCATCTATGTAAATTTGGGGAAGCCATCATCAACACTGGGGGAGACTTTGTGGTATGGTTGCTCTGGGATTACCCAGGCTTCTGTGAGTAACTCTTCATTCATGTTCTGGGATGAGCTCTGGTGGAATCCTAGATTGTCGCTGGGCCATTATGACATTGTTTATGTCTGCTCCAGAGAGGGTTCTCACAACAGGAGCCTTGAGAAATACTTAGATGAGATGTGGGACTGGTGCCCCATAATGACATTAGAGATTTCATAAGAGGAAGGAACGACCCAGGCTCTTTTGTTTGTCCTATTTTGCCATGGAATGTCTCTGCCATGTTGTGATGTAGGAGTAAGATCTTCCTTAATGCTGGGAAGATGCCAGAGCCATCTCTCTAAATTTTAGACCAGACTATGCATGTGTAAGGGACAGTCCAACCGGTGAACCTTGGAAGTCCGTGGCCAGTGATTCTGCAGAGAGGCTATGGAACCGTCTAATCTGCCGCTTCCTAGACCTTCATTCTTAGACAAAGCATATAGTTTCTGTGTGCTGATTTCCTCATCTGTGAAATAGGAAATTCAGTCTCCTGTGACTACTGTGTGGTTGAATGAACATAGGAGAATTACCCAGAACAGCCCTGGCCTACATATATCACCCAATCTGCTTAGAACCAGGACACCATGGTCAAGGCAGCTCTTATTTTTTTTAAAAAAGAAGAAAGCATTTAATTGGGGGCTTGCTTACAATTTCAGAGGCTTGGTCCATTATCATCGTGGCTGATCCATAAGTGGTGAGATAACTGCGGTTGGTATGAGCCTTTGAAACCTCACACTACACATCGGGACACACCTCCTCCACAAAGACCACACTTCCTAATCCTTCTAATCTTTTCAAATAATGTCACTCCCTGGTAACTAAGCATTTCAATATATTATTAGCTTGTGGGGGCCATTCTTATTCAAGCCACAAGGACTAAGGGAGAAAGCTGTGAAGACTTACTAACACTTATCTCAATTACCAAACATTTCTGGTGGAATCAGCGAACATAGAGAGAGCCCTGCCTGGAGGTGGTGGAGTCAGCTTTCTTGAACACACTTGATCACGAGTGGGTAGTGTCAGCATCTAGAAGATGAAAGACTTGGGAGTGGGGAGGGCCTGTCCATTTTCAGTTATTGAACAGACCCTTCTACATTGTTCTCCCTATAAAGTCAAGGTGAATAACAGACCCAGGCTGGTGTGCCTGCCTCCCCTCTCCCAATGTTATTCAGGGTTGAAAAGGAACAAGGTCTCAAGGAACACGATCCTCTTGTCTGCTTCTGAAGTCGCAACTCCATAGCTCTGATGGAGCCCCCATTCCTGACACTCAGTGAAAGGGTCACCAACTGTTTAACAGCTAATGAAAGCAAAACGGGCCGGGAGTTGAAAACTCCCTGTCTTTTAGAGTCTCATAACATGCCCAGATCTGTTCCCCAGGGCCCTGGAGATAACCCCAAAGTCCCATGTAGTTCAGCAGGGTGCTCTTCTTCCACCCTAATCTAGGACATGGGGAGAGATAGCAAGAGGCTAGGAGGGCAGAGCTGCTAGGCCAGACAGGGCTGGCCCTGTGCTGTTCACCATGGGCACCAAAACCAATGGTCTTAGGGCTCTAAATGAGGACAGACTGACCTACAAAATGGGGACAGGTGGTTACTACTACTTACTCTGAAGCCCCACATGGGGTATTTTAATAGTGCTTTCCATCTGTCCAACCTCCGTGCTTAATCCTTCCTAATCTAGGCCGTAACAATTGGGTAATCAGACAAGGACACTCCAAGAAGCCCCGGCCCATAGCTTTGCTGTTCTTTTTGGCTGGAGTTGCTTTTTTTTTTTTTCTTCAGTGTGAAGTACAGCTGACCTACAAATTTCCTGCTAGAGCTTCAGTCTTCTGCTAAATACAAACAGACGCTTGTGAGAAGGAAGGTCGCCCAGAAAGCATAGCTCTCCTGCTTAGGGGAAATCTGAGTCACTATCCCCCCAAACATAGCGGACTGAGGGCTGCTAGGGGTAACACAAGATCCTGGTTTCTGCTACCAACTAAAATGAAGGGGAAAAAAGGACCCTAGTTAACTTGGCTAATGAGCTCGCTGGTGTGAGCCCAGGATGAAACCCAGAGAGAATACATCTGCTGAGATTTCTGTCTTTTGAAAAAAGTAAGCTTGCTGGGGCAGACATGAGAGAAGCACAAATGAGAGACCAGCAAATCCAGATCAGGGTCTTACCCCCAGAGCCCATGAGGAGCACCCGGTAGGTGGTTAGGATGTGGGCCAGAAGGAAGCCTGGCTATTTGGGGATTAACCCACCGTGGAGCAAACAGAGTCCAACTCCCCACCCCCACCCTCAAGGAGACAAAATAACACCCAGGCAGCTGAGCCTGGTTATCCTGGCCTAGCGTCTGATGGAGGAACAAAGACGCTGCCAGCCTAATGAGCTGAAGGGTTACATGTTGCCTCACCTGGGCCAGGCTCCTAGTGCTGCCAAGGGCAGGCGTCTTCTGTGCTCTTCTGTGAAGAGCAGCACCCAGCATGCAGTTGGAATGAATGGACTAGATGGAAGCCCTTCCCAGCATACCCTGGGGGTGGGTGTAACCACAGCCAGGCATTTAATTTAGCTTGTTTCATACAGGTACTAAGTATATTACCTTTAACCCAAAATATTCCTCTCCAAGGAAAAGGCAAAATTCCAAGCTGGGTGTGGAATTCCTAAGCCAGACCTGTGTCAGGTTAACCATGGAGCCAATGACTTTGGAAAAAGAGAACAGCTTCCTTCATAACGGGGCCAAGGGTATGGCACAGGAGAAGGAGTCTCAAGTAGGTCTCCTTAGGAAAAGGTTGGGGGCTGTTTTTAGATTATTGATCACACTTCATCAGGAAGCCATCTCCGTGACCCACATATTAGAAGTGTTAGTTGTCAGCAGGCTCAGCAGAGCACTTGCCTAGTGGGCGTGGTGCCTTGTAGTCAGTTCCCAAAATGCCTAAGCTTATTGGGAGGCAGGGACAGGAGTATCAGAAGTTTAAGGTTATTCCAGAGGAGTACATATAAAGTCCGAGGCTAGCCTGGACTACACAAGACTCTGTATTTTTTTTTAAAGTGGCTAAGGTCAGAGTTAAAGAGTTTGCTGAGCATGTGCAAGGCTCTTGATTTGATCCTCAACACTGCTAGATAAAAAAATAAATAAAGGAAGGAAAGAAGAAGGAAAAAAGAAAAAAGAAAGAAAAGAAAAAGAGAAAGAAAAGAAAAAATATGTACACATAGTTTCTTAAAAACCAGTGACTACGGGAGGTGGAGACAAAATGTTTATCTGGAAGCTTAGAACATGTGTTTTTTCGGGGCGGTGTTTCCTTTGCTTTTAGCAGGTGGTAGAGACTGAATAGGTTTTGAGGCCCATGAAGAATAAAAGAAAGTATGTCTGCTGAGGAGAAGGAGAGTGGGATGTCTATCAGGGTCTGGTCTTATGTGCTTGCCCCTCCCTGGACTTTGGTATATGACTGGGTCAGAACGCATTTCCCTCCCTCTCTTTGTAGCCCTGTCTAGAACAGGGAGGTGAGTGTTGTGGTCTGAATGTTTGTATACTCCTCAAACTCAGGAGCTTAAATGCTAGACCCCAAGGTGATGGCCCTTGGGGGTGATTCAGTCATGACCTAATAATATAAAACAACAACAACAATAATAATAGAGAGGAGATATAAATAAATACAAATAAGATAATAAATGCAATGGCCAACAACTCAGTCTGCGGTATTTTGCTATAATAATATGCGTGAACCAAAAAAGTAAGAAACGGGCCTCTGCTGGGTTGACGCCTGTGATTTGGGCCTGTATCTGACACACAAGCTACCGAAACCCTACATAACATATCAAATGACTAAGGGAAGTAACCCACCTCCCATGTGACAAGATTGGTAGTGCTCACTACCCCGAAGACTACCCATCAGCCCTGATGGAAGTGATAGAGCCACTTGACAGCAGCCCTGTCAGCCACCACTGAGTCCAGTCAGAGTCAGTTTGCGGGAAATGACCAAGCTGACTGACACTATGCAGAAAATGGTCTCTCCATATGTGACCTATCACAGAAATTTGCAAGACTTGGGAAGGACACAGGATAACTGTGGTCCCAACTGCCACGTGGGGTGCATGGAAAATCTCTAGCTTCAGAGGTGAAATGACGTGTTCCAGGAGTCGGATGCAGAGCACACGAAAGCGAAACAAGAAAGTGTTCAGGGAACATGCTTATAGTAGTTGGGACCTATGCTATTGTTGTTGGGGTTCGGTGATGAACCAGGACTGGGGGATTCACTGGAGCAAGAAGACAGAGGTGTAGGAAAAAGACGAGACTTAGCTTTTGGAGGTTGGTGTGTGTGTGCGTGTGCGTGTGCACGTGTGGTGTGTGTTCTCTTTGTATGTGTGAGGTGCAGGTGTCTGCTTCACTTAACTGTGGCATTAGGTCTGCTTCTCTGAGCATTTGTAAATGGAAGGGAGCTGGTATGCTGTATTGGCTGAGTGTTCAGAATCCGCCCCCCCTCCCCCCACTACGCTATGAACCTGCTTCATAGGAAGATAGTAAGAGCTCAGCTGAGGTCCTTAAGAAGGGCTCTGTTCTGCATCCTCTGCCCTGGTAAGCTCCAAAAGAGGAGGGAGATGCTCTCTCTCTCTGAACTCAGAGACTCCAGAGCAGGGGGGTTCTGCCACTGACTGAGAAAGGGGGCAGGAACTGCAGAAGGATCTCAGGATTGTCATTGGGATGGAGAGCCACTTGCTGTAATGGCTGGATGCTAGGGTGGAAGGTGAGGAGCCTGAACAGAGGGCCTCCTCTATTCCCGCTGAGGGGTCCATGCTTGAATATCTGCTGAGTGGGTTGAATCGAGCCTCTGGGTAATGCTGGCTTTGTCAGAAGTGGGGCTAGAGGAGAGTTTTCCTATAATGAGCCAATGTACCCCATGGAGCAAGGGCATAGACTCTGCAGACCTTTCTTCATTCCACTGTATAGAGCCTAGCTCTGCAGCCCCTTCCAGCCTCGCTCCCCAGCTCCTGGCTGACCGTGGACTCTCCTGTCAGGCTTTCTACTTGCTTCCATCGGGATCACCTGACTTCTTGACTTTCGCAGTCCGCGTGACTGCCTTCTACCGCTGTTGCTTGCCGCCAGGGCCCTGGCATCCTGTCTGCACACCCTCTGCTATCTGACCTCATTTGCTGGAATTTTGGCCTCGCCTTGGAGCTGACAGCTGAAGGGACCCCATCCCACCCCACGTTCTAAGATGGAGTCATTTCTGACAGCATCTCTGACAAAACAGAGCAGGAGCAAAGGGAAGAACAGACTGCTGGGGATTCTGTGAGGTCTTTTTCAGGCTTAGGCGCATGAACAGGAGACTTGTCAGAGCTCCCATCAGTATGTCCCTTGTTCTCCTGGATAGTCCTGGGGCACCTTATGGCTCTCACGGTGTACAGAAACACCTGCTCCTCTTAGTCGTCACCGTTTTCTTTGTGTTTACTTGGGCTGGCCATGGTGACACATTGCGAACACATCCAGAAAGGCCATCTACAGACCAGTTATCTTCCAGGGGAACTTTATACCAGAGGAGCCCATGTTTGGTGTGAATTTACCAAGGGATCACAAGGATTTGAACAATAACCAGGGTCAGGATACAGGCGTAGGACAGTCTCTTCTGGGATCGACAGTCACAGCTAACCCTACTGCCACCTTGAGTGTGTACTGCTGACCTCTAGAACTACAGGATGATAGAGCCCTGATGTCTTTAAGTCTCCAGACTTGTGGTCGTCTGCTACGGTAGCTCCCGGAAACAGACTGCAGCTGCTAGAAAAGCCAGACCTGTCACCCGCTGCCTGGCCTGTGTCCCCTGGGTGCCCACTAGAATTGTAGAGAAGAGCTTCTACTTGTATTGGCTCACTTATACTTTTGATTCAGGTACAAAACCGTGAGGACTGGATCCAGGTGACATCCTGGTCTTGGGCATATGGACACTGTGGATACTGTCCCACACAAACCTTTTGGGCTGGACCTTTGATCCTCGTCGAGATGACCGCTTCTAGAGCACACCTTGGAGAAGCATCACAAGCAAGAACCAACAAGAACAGAAGCTGGGCATTTCCACCTAGGGTGGGATCCAGACTGGCCAACTGGTCTTCAGGTGACAAGTGCTGGATAGTCCTGGGGCACCTTATGGCTCTCATTCCCAAACCTCCTTGGTTAAATACTTTAAACACTCGAGGCCAGTTGAACGTAGAGTCCATGAGCTCTTCCATCCTAAATTCTGACCTGCAGCGTCCCCCAGCGTCATCCACAGGGACTTTGAGGGGAATCTTCAGCCAGCCCTTTGCATGTGGTGCTCTTTGGGGTTCACCGGACAGAAAACTCCACTTGGCAAGCTTAGGACAGGGCCAGGGGCTCGGCTGGGTAGAAGAGACTCCATAAGGAAATAATGATAGCAACCGTGATGATGCGAGATCGCGAAGGTTGTTTCTCTCAACTTTTTTTTTTCTTGTTCTGAGTGCCCCCCTTCAAAGAGAAAAGTTCCAACTCAATTTGAATCCTCCTGTGTCCTGCTCACACTGGTTTTCCGGTAAAATCTGTGACTCGTCCATTTGTGGAGACCCTCCTTGTTTTGGAGCAGTTTTGCTGCTCAGCTGTTTCCCGCAGTCCCTCTCTTCATCCTCTCCAACCTCACTCTCGAAATCGAATCTCCACGGAGGGAAGTAATGAAAGGAGATACAATTAAAAAACAAAAAACAAAAACTGGGGTACTTCCGGTAAAATCATCTTGAATCTCTTGTTTGTCTTTTGAAAAATACTTCTGTTTTGTACAAATATGGTCTCTGGCCCCACTTTGTGAAGGTGGTGAGCCTAGGGATTGATTTTTAGGGCCTTGTGC
Organism: Chionomys nivalis; assembly: GCF_950005125.1. Lineage (NCBI taxonomy): Eukaryota > Metazoa > Chordata > Mammalia > Rodentia > Cricetidae > Chionomys > Chionomys nivalis. The sequence goes on along the minus strand of NC_080097.1, from coordinate 52,706,972 downwards.
AAACTAGAAAACTCTCCTAGTTATATCCTGAGCCTCTTCTGACTTTTCTTGTAGAGACGGGGTCTCATTACATTGCCCGGGACTGGTCTTGACTCCTCTCTATAGCCCAGTCAGGCCTTCAGCCTTCAATCCTCCTGCCTCGGACTCCCATGTAGCTGAGTTTCCAGGCCTGCACCACCAGGCCTGGCTGTTGCCCATTTCTTCGCTATGAAGAGCAAAGTGCAGTTTCAGGTCTATAGAAATCTTTGCCTGGATTCCTAGCCCTGGTCCTTTATTCTGCCACTCAACATCGTGCCTCTAACTCTAACCCTCAGGCCATCCTGCTGCTCCTGCCCTCTGTCCAACCTGTGTGGTGGTTTTCATGAATCCCTGGTAAGCTGCTTTCTCCCACCTGGGATGTCCCCAGTCAGTCTGGAGCTCGCCTTGCCTGTTGGCTGCACCGGGCTAGCAGATGGCCCTAAGTGCCCAGTTTCCTTCCTCCGCAGGTAGATGACTTGGCACCAAGACGCCTTCCCTCACTGAAGGCTGCTTTGTCTCTTTCTCCCAGTGTCCTTGGCCAGTTTTCTCCCTGGGGATTGAAGAATTCTTATGTAGATGAGTTGCATTTGGCCTTTCTGGGTAGTGGACTGCACTCCACTGAATAAGCAGGCCACCTACTCCAACTCTTAGGCTCAGAGACCTGTGATTTTTCTAGACTGCTTGTTCTTCCTGGTCGTGGTCTGAAGCAGTTTCAGTCTGACATAGTTACCTATATAGTAACCCACATATCTAGCCAGCATGGTGTGTGTGTGTGTGTGTGTGTGTGTGTGTGTGTGTGTGAAGAACCGAGACAGACTTCCAATTGTCCTGCAAAAGCTTTCAAAGAAATAACAAATGACTTTCTCTTTACAGTATACCTCACCTTTTGCATGGCAAATAAGGCTCTTTTCCATCTTGTCACATGGGCAGTTAGAATATCAGGAAATGGGTCAGTGAGATAACTCAGTAGGTAAGCCAGGCAAGCTGATTGTTGGGACCCACCTGGTAGAAGATGACAATTCCCGTAAGTTGTTCTTTGCTGTGGCACATGTGTGCCCAAACACACTATAAAAGAAGTAAGTATTTTGAAAAGAAAAATCATATTTTAAAAAGCAATAGTGAGAAAAGTCTGTCTCACATCCCTGTTCATGGAGGGTTCTGTTATCAAGTGGAGAGAGCTGGCAGGGTTAGAACTCAGAGCAGAAAGCTCCATTGAACCCAATCTCAGTTTCAAGCATTTTATCAAAATGAGGAAGGGCAATGTACTGCTCTGAACTCCACAGCCTAAACGTGAACCATGGAAGCTGCCATGGCCGACAACGGAATCTGCTTAATATAAATAACTCGTAGAAAATAAATACAAGAGAAGTAGGAAAGACTGGCATTTGTATACATATGTAAATAGTATTTGTAAGCAAATAACATTTAAGAATGTTATTAAACATTATAAATTTTTTTTTCAAATCCCTCCCTATTTTGCTGATAAGCCCTTGATTAAGAAAAGTTACAATATTATCCGACATCTTCAAAGTCAGAACACAGGAAAGTTCCCCAGACAGGGTTGTTCTCTGCAATGGAGTTTTTTTGACTCTAGACACCTGTCTGTTTTGTTTTTTTTCTTGTCCTATTGGGGAGGATGGCAAGTGGGTCCCAGGGTGTTTGGAGCCAGGGTAAGGGTGGGCACAGCAGGGACAGACATACTTACCACACCCCTGAATGGAAAAGGAAGGTAGAACCCAGGCCTCCAAGGCCCACTTGTAGGGGGACCAGAGCCTTCCAAGTTCAGCTCTCAGTCTGCTTATTCTATTGTGACCAATTGTAGGCTGGACAGTGACTTCTGTGACTTCAGCCCTATGTCACTGGAGTGTGGGATAAAAGCTTCATGATTTCCCAAAGACCAGGGACTGTTACTATACTTTCGTTACTGAGAGCTGCTAATTGCCACCTGACAGATGGCTGTTGCTTCTGTAACAGGAATCAGATCCACACCATCCGAATGCAGCATCAACCTGAAGAACACAGCACAGGATCCAACACAGGCGTGGACAGATTGGCATGGTTCTTTCTGGCCTTAAAGATCACATGCTAAGACCTATGTTAAGGACCCGAGAGAGACAGGAGGCTGCATGAATTCTGAGATAGATGATAAAAGGAAACGGCCTTGTTCTTTTGGGGCGTGGGCGAGCATGTGTTGATGTCTGAAACTGGGCTCCCAGAAAAAGCTTGGCTAGAGCAGAAACCTGAGAGTCGAGAGGCACTGGGATCCGAAGCCCCATAACTGCGAATTTCATTTTGTTTTTCCTTTCAGCTCAAGTCTGTGACGAGGGCTCTTGCTACAAAAAAACCTATGTGGTACCTAGGGTATTATATAAGCCCTCGGCAGGAGGGGAGATAGTCGGGTCTGTGCGCTTCAACCGCCGCAGTCGTGGCAGCCACGGCGCGGCAGCAGCAGCAGCAGCAGCAGCAGCAGCAACAGCGAGAGCCGCTCAGGTTGATTTAGAACGCGGGTGACAGTGGCCTGGCGCGAGTCTACGGCTGACGACAGCCGCTGATCCCGCTCGGTTTCCATGGAGACGGGCAGGAGCCGCGGCGGCGGCTGCGGCGGCGGCGGCGGCGCGGCTGTCAGCGAGCGCGGCGGCGGCGGCGGCGCGCGCGCGGGGGTCTGCAGGAGGCAGGAGCAGGCCGGGGCCCTCGTCGCAGACATGGACTCGCATTGTGAGTGCGCCGCGGAGACGCCCGCCGCAGAGCCGCCGTCGGGGAAGATCAATAAGGCTGCGTTCAAGTTATTCAAGAAGAGGAAATCGGGGGGCACCATGCCCAGCATTTTTGGGGTCAAAAACAAAGGGGATGGGAAGAGCGCGGGGCCGGCGGGGATGGTGAGAAGCAGGACCCACGACGGACTTGCGGAGGTACTGGTGCTGGAGGGCAGCAAGAAGGAGGAGCCGCCCGGCGGGGGCGACCACGGTGGGGCCCGGTCAAACCCCGGACCCCCCAAAGCCGCCGGGCCTGGCCTGGGCTCCCTGGCCAGCAGCTCGGTGGCCAAGTCCCACAGCTTCTTCTCCCTGCTGAAAAAGAACGGGCGATCGGAGACCGGCAAGGGGGACCCTGCCGAGGCGAGCAAGGCTGGCGGCAAACAAAAGAGGGGTCTGAAAGGGATCTTCAGCAGCATGCGCTGGCACCGGAGGGACAAGCGCGGCAAGGAGGAGGAGGAGAAGGCGGCGCGCGCGGCGGGCCCGGGCAGCCTAGTCCTGCCCGGCTCGCTCACCGCCAGCCTGGAGTGCGTCAAGGAGGAGCCGCCCCGAACCGCGCGCCGCCCGGACAGCCCGGGCCAGGACGCCCCGCGACACGCAGCAGGTGAGCCCGAAGGGGGAGAGCAGGCGCCCGCGTCCGCCGAGCGCGCCCCGGCGCGGACCTGTCTCGAGGCCGCGAGCCCCGCCGGCCCTGGCGACCAAAGCGCCCGGGGAGAGGACGCCGAGGGGCATTGGCGCGCGGAGAAGCCCGGGGCAGCCCTCGAGTCGGGAGCTGGTGAGGTCCAGGCGGCCGAGGATGCGTCCAGGACAGGTGACGTTCCGATAAAGACTGTCCCCCTTGTCGACTCCGAAGGTGGCAGCGGCCGGGCGTCTGCCGTCCCTGACCCTTCCTCTGTTGATCCACCCTCAGACCCGTCGGCAGATCGTATTTGTTTGATGTTTTCTGACGTGACTTCACTGAAAAGCTTTGACTCTCTTACAGGCTGTGGAGATATTATTGCAGACCCAGAAGAAGAGGCAGGTCCCAGCTGTGACAAGCATGCCCCCGGGCCAGGCAAGCCAGTGCTCTCTAAAAAGAACCCCAGCGAGGTGGCCTACCAAGGAGGAGGGGAGGAGATGGCCAGCCCAGATGAGGTGGACGACACCTATCTCCCAGAATTCTGGGACATGTTGTCCCAGACCGAGGACCAAGGACAAGGGCCCCAAGAGGGCGCAGCGAAGGCGGCCACTGCTTCAGACACCAAGCTGGCCTCTGAGACCTCCAATGATGTCCGGTGCGGGGAAGTAGCCAAGGACGTGTCCTCTGTCAAGCGCAGGAGGCTCCACAAGATCCCCATTGATCCTCAGCAGAAGGAGGAGCTCAAGCACCCCGAGAAGGAGCATCAAGAAGGCGTTCCTAACAGCGACGAGGGCTACTGGGACTCCACCACTCCTGGTCCAGAAGAAGATAGCGCCAGCAGCAGTAAGAAGGCCATCATTCCCAGGGATAGCGACAGTGGCGATGCCCTCTATGATCTCTACACTGAACCCGAAGGAAGCCCAGCTGCCGTTCCCGCCACGGAGGACCCACCCTGCTTATCCCGGCTAAAGCCGGTGTCTCCAGGCACCATCACCTGTCCACTGAGAACACCAGGCAGCTTGCTGAAGGACTCTAAAATCCCTATTAGCATCAAACATCTCTCCAATCTTCCGTCCAGCCATCCTGTGGTGCACCAGCAACCAGCCAGGAGTGAGATGCCCAGAACAAAAATCCCCGTTTCCAAAGTGCTGGTCCGCAGGGTCAGCAACCGGGGTTTGGCTGGGACCACCATCAGGGCAGCAGCATGCCATGACATTGCCAAAAAGTTGTGAGGTCTCCAAGGCCAAGGAGGATGGATGGGCCATGTGTTAAGGAATACAGCACTCCCTCGGAAACCACTGAAGGAAGCTCGCTTTGCCCAAAGCAAACAATTTAGGACCCACCCTTCTCCACGTGGCCTAGCAGTCTTTGTTGGAGACAGGGATAGGACACCCTGGGAAGGGAATGTTACACCTGGAGTTCAGATAAGTTCCTGAGGATTCTTTTCTAGCACTTTCCTTTCTCTTTTAAACTTAAAAAAAACATCTGTTTTTTTTTTTCTTCTTTTCTTTTTAACTCGTGGATCACTCAGAAGTAGCCTTCCCTTGCTTTTGCAGAAAATAAGATTTAACCAAATCTAGTGAAAATATCACACCAGGTTATCAGGCTGTTCTAGAGTCAAGAGGGCCTTGAGGAATCACTTAACAACAGGATTCTTGCCTCTTTCCAGGAAAAAAAAGGGGGAAAAAAAAAACCCTTTGCTTATCACTGTGTGGGAAACACCTGCAAAGCTCAAAGATCCCTGTAGTTATGTGATGGGAAGAGGGGAATGTTGGCTGCAGAGAACCTCACAACGTCCAGTTGCCAGATACACAAATAGGTAAACATCTGTCTCTACGAAAACAGAAAGATTCTAGTTTGGTTGGTTCAGATCACTTGTCTGAGGAGAAATAAAAGGCTAATGATTAGTTTATGTGGTTTTTTTGTTTGTTTGTTTGCTTGTTTTTGATTTTTGGATTTACTTCTTCCTCTTGGTGCAAAAATGAGGATCAGGGAATGATCTCACTAAATGCTAAATACCCAGTATTTTGTCATGTGTGAACTTCAACCTTCTTACGTGTAGGTAATGCATATTTTAACAGTTTGCCTCATGGTTAACATTTTACAACTCGTCAATGATGTAGAATTTAGAGTCTGGTCTTATAGCTGAGATATGATGACAAACCATTGTGATTCTTTATGCACTGTAGCCTGGGGCAGGGATACTTCTGATTTAGGAGGGTTCTTTGCATATATATCTATATAGATGTGCTATATATACATATATATACATGTATATATGTATGTATGTATGTTACTGATGCCCTTGAACAATGCATTACCTGGCCTTGGTTAACAGTCCATTTCTCAGCCCAAACCAGAGATTTTACCTTACTTATAAAATGTTGAATCCAACCATTTCCCCAAGGTTAGAGGAAGTGCGCAATGAACATATGAAGAAGTAATAGAAAATACAAGTTTGAAACTATTCATTTGGCTTCTGCTGTATAAACCTGTGCCTGAGACAGCTGTGTGCTTCCTGTGACACTGCCAGGCCTAAGCAATTCTACTAAGTTATTTTTGAGAAGTGGTTTGATTCAATACGTGCTTTCTAATATTTAGGCTGAAACGCCAATGCCTTGGCAGTTTGAACAATATAGTGAAGGGGTTCCTCGAATGCTCTTAGTGTCTGATGATTAAACTGATGTCTTCTGGAGATACATTTGACTAAAGGGCTGGAGCTTCTCCCAGAGGTGCTGCGGCCCATCAGGAAGATGGCACATAGCCCAGCGACCCTGCATGTGTGTGAAAGAGATGAGCACAGTGTGACTCGAGTTCCAGAGAGATGCCTAAGAAAAGGTCTGCTATTTTGTGTTTTAAGATTTTAGTTCTATTTTGTAAAAGAAGAAAAGAAGCTAAATATATGAAAACTTATTTTAATAGTACGAAGGAAGCAAAAGTAAGTGGACATCAAGGAAGACTTGATAAGGCATAAAGGAACCTGTTCCCATTTTCAGTTTGTGGCGACTCCCTTAGAAGAGGGGGTAGAGGTCTGCTGCATCCCTGAGTTAGATTACTGACTTTTACTGTGTTGTCTCAGGTCCTTGATGCTATCGCCAAGCAATGCATTAAGTTTTAATGTCCCTGTGTCTAGAGATGAGACCCTCCAGGTACGCATCACTCTCAGTGTTGGCCTCATTCTCAGAAACCATACAAGCATCTCAGACATGCTCAGGAATCCATCTGGATAAAAACTACCAGACAGAAGACATCTCAGAATAGCTGGGGATTTGACAATATTTTGAAAGTCACTTTGCCCTTGAGAAAAAAAAAAACTTTAAATTTGATTAGTATTGATAAACATGTATAACCTCCAAAATGTTTGTTTCCCCCTAGAACCAGAGAGGATATAAATTATACTTCAAACAGGGAAACAAAAGAACTTTCTCCTTGTGCTTTTTCCTACAAAGATTAGGCTCACCTTTGCACGACTGCATGGCTGGGTTTTGTTTGCGCTTGTTCAGCTGTGTAGGAAAGGTAGCGTGTGAAGAATGGCTTCAGCCCTTGTCAGAGGAATGGCAGGTGGTTGCTGAGGCCCCTGAAGCCACTCCTTCAAGTGTTCCCAGTCACCCTCTATGCCATCCTCACTTTAGAAGTGAAGGAAAAGTTTAGCAATATTTACCTTAATTTCCCCTGGCAATTGACCAGTTACAAAAGACTTAAAGGGCTTTATTTATAAAATTCTTTTCGCCACACTTCCCTCTGCCCCTGATTTTTCCACTTTATCCTGTACGTTTAAGACCAACACTCTGCCAGTCCAGTAAAGGACTTGACAGTGAACTAAATGTCCTTAGTCGTTAGCAGGTAGCACAGTGGTCAGCTTTCTCCAAACGCAGAGTAGGGGTCAGAGCTGCTTTCTTGGGCCAAGGGTTATTTTGTCTTATCTGTGTTTAAAAGAAATTTCTAGATTTACATGCGACTGTTTGTAAATTTGTTATCTAATAGTCTTCTGAGAATTTGACAGACTTCATTTCTGACTTTTTAAGAGAAAGGTCAGACATGAGCACATGGGGATTTCTTGGTATGTACAGTTCTAAGGTCCATTGGGTTGGCACTCTTTGGCTAAAGAACTGCCCCAAATCAGCCAAATCAATTGTGGGGCAGGAATTTGTCTGTTTAATGGCTCTGCACAAGTATCTTTAATATCTAACACACACACACACATACACACATACACACACATACACACACATACACACACACATACACACACATACAGACACACACACACACACACACACACACTTAAAGCCAATTTAGTCCTGTCATGGCTCTCCTGGCAGTGGAGGCTTTTATTCTCCTCCATCGTGGAGTGGGAGACATTTCATTTACCACAGCATTTCCAATAATCACTAGAGGAAAGAAATTTTTATGACTTCATGTACTAACAATGCAAGGCAGACCATCAGGACTCCCTTGAGATGCATTTTGCACAAAACTTACCTGCCTTCTGCCATGCAAATTCAGTGTTTCATCCATGCAGACGACGCCTTGCCCAGCTTAGAGGGCTTGCTCTCTCGTCTCAGTTCTTCACTTATTGAAATTAATATACAAAGAGCCCTTTGATGACTCTGTTGTCGAAGTCAAAGGCTCTATCAGGTGTTAAGATTTCTTTGGCCAAACTTTCTAAGACTTTCCCTCTTCCCCTCTCTGATCTCTCTGGGGAGGTCTTTATTGAGAGTGTTACCTAAAGAGTTTGACTCCAGTGACTTTATTTCTCCTGTTTCCACCATAGTTATCTGCCACCCTGGGGTAGTGCCAATATCACACTCCCCATGTTGTTGGCCTTCTGGACTATGTTAGCATGTTTGGGATCATGAGACTATCACATGTTGTTGGCCTTCTGGACCATGTTAGCATGTTTGGGATCATGAGACTATCACATGTTGCTGGCCTTCTGGACCATGTTAGCATGTTTGGGATCATGAGACTATCACATGTTGTTGACCTTCTGGGTCATGTTAGCATGTTTGGGATCATGAGACTATCACATGTTGTTGACCTTCTGGGTCATGTTAGCATGTTTTGATCCTTGCTTTTTCAGTCATTGTCAATGTCTTCCTTTCACTGGGAGTGTGAGGACTTGGCTCTCTGTGCTTGGTCCCTACTGAGACATAAAGAGTCATCTACACTCTGCTTCCCTCATGAGTGTCAAAAAAAAAAATTAACACAAGAATTTTCCCGTTGCCTCTCCTTGTCACCAGGATGGCCAGTGAGAAGGCTCTGCATAAGAGAATCCAAACACCTCAGCTAACCTTGGTCCTACTCTTTCTGGGCCCACTAAGAAAGGTCTCAATTATCTGTGTAAAAATATCTTAGTCAAAATTAACTGAGTCAAAATATCTTAGACATTTTGACTCGCTATACAAAAACATTGATGAACCAGCGAGGGATGAACAAGGTCTTAGCAGAGTGTCCCTTAGATGCTGTGTGGCAGAGGGGCCTGCTCAGGAGGACCTCAGGGTGCTTAGTGTTTCCTCAGAGTGATCGTTGATTGTGTCACTTGGGTCTCTGCTCTCAAGACTTTTCAGTGGCTCTCAGTTCTAGAGCGCTTCTCTGGCCGTTCCATTCTGGTGATGGTTCAAGAGAAACAGTTTGTTGCAACAAAAGCCACTTAGAAAAGAAGTGATTGCTCTGCCTGCAGAGAGATGAAGCCTTAGAGAGGTGGTTTGGAATTGAATTAGGGAGAAGAGTTCTTTCTTGAATGGAAACAGGGAAGGTTAAAGCATCACAAAGCCTCCAGCTGACATACAGCAGCTTTTATGATATTGACTTGAATACAATCCAAAGCATATTTCCAGGATAGTCACAGCATCTAACAATTTAAAAAATCCAGTCCAGTTGGGGGCTTACATGTGGCTGTGCTGTTATTGGATTTTCTTCAATATTCTTTAAAACACTTTCATTTGACCCATCTCTTCTTTGCATGTTTTGCATTTGTACTTTTTGCTTATAGTTTTTATGTTGGAGCAGAATGGTGGTAAATCAAGTCATACAAAATCTTCTAGTGGCCCAGCCCTTGCCTCTGTGTGCCGGTGCTCCTGGGAGCACTGAGTAACTCCACTTTCTTAACAGGTGTATGAAGTGACATTGTCTCCCTGATGGGACTTTGATTCAGACAATCTGACCCTTTCATTGCAGGCTCTCTCTCTTTCTCTCTCTCTCTCTTCCCCTCTTTCCGTAGTCTCTGAGGCAGGGTAACTGTTTAGTGTCCTATGTAGTAACACAGGAGCTAAGAGCTGCTGACGTTACTGACCTCACTTCACTTCTAACAGGAAAAGCGAGCTCACATCCAAGCTCATGAAATTAGCTTTGTGTCTAAGACATTGGTGCTTGGGTCACATACAGGGGAGCCTGTAGCTCCTTGTTCCTCTGTGCTCCAAAAGCAAACAAATGGCTTCCTTCTCTTTGGAGCACCCTCTCCTTCCAGGGATTAGCATGGAAAGTACAGACACAAGTCTCTTCTGTTGTCATGGCAACACCTCTTCCCCCGATAAGATTTTGGCCATTCCAGGCACGCCTCACTTGCTTTCCTACCTTAAGCCTGAAGTAGCGTTGCTTTGAGTAATTTGTGTTCCATTCATTGCAGTAAGAACATTCAGCATAAAGCCTGTCCTTTTCAGTTTTTACGTGTACAATCCAGTACATGTGACTACAGGCACACCACTTAGAGCAGGCCTCTAGAGTTTCCACACGCAGGAGTAAGGAGCATTTTCTTGCTCACTGATCAGCCATGCCCCCTCCTCCAACCCTGCTAACCACCATTCTGCTCTCTGATTCTAGGAATCGGACTGTTTTCAATACCTCAGAGCAGTGGGATTTGGTAGATTTTATGCTTGTGTGACTCGCAGCTTCACTGAGTGTAACGTCTCCCAGACATCATGCCTACCTTGTCATATGTTCAGGGCTTCTCCCTTTCTGGATGCTGATCCAGTTGCGCTGCCTGGATACTGTCTTTTATTTTTCCAGTTACCTGTCAATAGACATGATATTATGTCTTGGCGGCCGTGGATAATGTCCTGCTGTACATGAGAATGGAAATAGGTTTTCAAGATCCTCACCTCAAGCCTTTCAGATAAATACCCCAAAGTGGAATTGCTGGGCCACACAGTAATTTTAATTTTAAGCCTCTGAGGACCTTTTATCATGGTGTGTTTCCCACGGCAGATGCAGCATTTTACACCTCTAACATCAGCACACAAGGGCCCAGCTTCTCCACCATCAACTGCCTGTCTGTTTTCTTCTCAAATGGAAAGCAGCTGAATGCCCCTTTGCCCCGGTTCAAATCTGTAGTCTAGATGTAAGCACCTGCCATCACAAGCCATCTGTTCTGTTTCCCCAGTGGCCCTGGAATCTTGATCTACCTTTCCAGACTCATTAATTCGCTCAACTGGTACTTACTGAGCACATCTGATCATTTTGTGGTTAATTCTACGATCGCCCATAGGCTAGGCTTCCTATAGTGTTAGAAAGGAAACTCTCTACTTTGTTTTACACCCTTGTCTCGATCGCTCACAAGAACTATGTAAGACTTGTTTGGGCTCCATTTTCCAGACGAAAAAACTGATTCTTGAGGAGGTTGAGGATCACTGAGGCCTGAGTCACACATGGAGTAACGGATAGCGTTTGAACCTGACCCCATAGCTCTGCCTTTAATTAGAGATCTTTGTTCGGCCGTCACACCCCTTTCAAATTACTCATTTTAAGGTAGAAACTGATTGATGTTCTCAACTATAAGATTCTGACTCCATTTTTATGGTGGTGGAAGTCATTTAAATGATTCTTTCATGTAAAACTGGACTTGGGTTTTAAATAGCCATTGATGACCTTCATAAAAATCTATGTTAGTGTCCAAAAGGTTGATTTTTCCTATCTAGGTCAGTTAAAACTGGGGGCCATAGCCCCCAGTTATTTAGATTGTACGTATGAACTGTATAATCTTATCTCTGTTTTGCCAAGAATATAGCTAGAAAAGCAATTTCAGTGGGGAATCCATTAAGCCTTGTTTCCTTTCTCTCTGATCCCAGGGGGTGCCTTTCTCAGTGTTTAGGGGAAATCAGTTTGAAATTGCATCAATATCACAACTAAAAAGATTATTTTACTCATATATATGCTACCTGCCTTTGGTCAACTTTTTCCGACTCAGTGAACGGGACACAGTGGGAGAATCGATGCTGGTCCTTCTTACGCTGTTGAACTGTAAGCTAGGAGGAGTCAGGAGTTGTATGTAATAATTAACTTTCTGCTGGAAATGAGAACACACATTTCAGATGCAGTTGTGGTGCCTGGGTCTTTGAGATGCATCCAACCTTCTCAGAGATCTTCATATCTGGATCACTTAATAAACTAACGTAGAAATACTAGAACATGTGGCCCCAAAGCACAGGGTCATGGAGGGCAAATGCAGCTCATCGCTGTGTACGGCGTGTACGAGGCTGGTATCTGTGACGCGGCCTCGGAAGCCAGGTGGAATTAATGAGAGCTCTTAACTGCCTAATAAAGAACTGCTGACCATTTTCACTGCTTCCAGAATAAATTTAGTGGAGCTGATCTGATTGATAGCTAGAGGTGGATTCCGGCAGAATGTTGGAGAGAATGACTCTGACGACGTAGAAGCCCTGTCATTTGTCATCAGCGGCCCAGCATGCCCCTGATGAACTTCAGATTGTCTGATCCCCAGGCAGCATCTCAGAGTGATATTAGGAAGTGCAGGCTGTCGGGCAGCGGTGACTAAGGAAATCCAAGCAGAAACTCCCTGCAGGACAGCCTTCCTGATGGAAGGGCCTTCCTGGCGGGAGAGCCTCTGAGGACAGGGCTTGGCTGCATCACTTTTGTGCACAGGAGGAAAATGGCTAGGAATTGGTAGGCTTATATATATTATTTTTATAATAGAATGTTAATCCTCTGAAAAACATCAAAAAAGTTAGTCTTCTAGAAAGAACTCTATGCTTTCCAAACCTACTTCAAAGAAGGGTTCTAAACACCGATAGGGTCCTTTATCCTTCGCTACTCCAATGGTCTAATGGGATAGATGAATCGATGTTTATATTTTTAAACCTGTAAATATTTTTATTTTGAATATTTTGTATATTTGTTGATATACTTCCATTTTGTGCATATGTACTATTGTGCATGTTGCTGGTTTTGACAGCCACTCTTTTAACAAATGTAAGCAGGTTGGACGAATGCACTCTCCGCTTCCATTCACCTTACACTGAAAATACAACGTTGTCACGTTAACTGTTGTGTTTAAATCCTGTCAATAAATTCTGTCGCTCCTTTGCAGTTAAAGCAAAATCTCTTGGCTGTTATTTTTCCAGGATCATTTTTTTTTCTTTCCCCTAGACTTTTAAATTTTTAGGACATGTATTAAGGACACTGAGGAATGTTGTGTGCGTTTACGTGAGGGCACGTGAGTGATCACACATATGTGTGATCTGTGTATGTGTGTGCACATCTATAATGTACCTCTGTGTGTGTCGTATGCCTGTGGTATGTGCGGTGATGTGTGATTTGCGGTGAAATGTATGGTTTGTGTGTGTGTGTGTGTGTGTGTGTGTGTAATGTATGTTTTGTATGTGTGACTGAAATGTAAAGACCAATAGGAGACCCACACCTCTTCCCACACTTTGTAAACAACTGAAGAGTGTTTGCTTTAGGCAGCTGCCTTTTGAAAGTGCGCTTGTTATCCGGCCCTGGCTCTTGAGCCCTTTGCTGGGGAACTCTCCCTGCCTGTAATCCCCTGTGAGACCAGCTAATCTGTGCAACTCTTAGGTAACAGTCAAATTAAGGTCACAGGTGTCTCTCCAGAGCTGTTTTCTGTGTACGTCGTGTTTGGTGGCAGATTTCCAGTTCCTGTGTATTACACGTTCAAATTCACAGAAGCTGAGTGAAGAAAAATGAAGTTATAGCGTTTCGTGTTTGGAAAATAAAAATGGAAGGCCATGAATGTTGTATTGAAGTATATATCTTTTAAAAAAGGCTTGTTTGGACCAGGGAGTCTTATAATTTTCTTAAAGGACAAGAAAAGTTCACGCTTATCTGCAGAACATAATGCAGAAGTAATCTGAAAGGCAAATCTGATTGCTCGCCGCGCAGATACCACGGAAGAGCAGTAATAGCGGACAGCAGGTTTACGAGCATCCCAGGCCTTCCTTCGGCCCCTTCCTTTCCTCTCAGCCCATTGTCTTCCTTCTCAGCTTTTTTTTCTAATTTGGAAGGCATGTCCCTTCCATAAGGCAGCGAGTAATCTAAAGCTAAGGTTAGACTTTCAAGTGCTGAAACCAGCAGTGAGGTCGGAGAAACAAATCTCTCCATCTGGTGTCTGTTGTTGTAACGAGATGTCTGTAGCTGGGCAGTTTATAGAGAAGTTCACTTAGCTCACATGTCTAGAGATCTACGAGCATGGCCAACATCTACTCTGTGAGAGCTTCCTGGTGAACAGCCTCCTGGGACAGGAGTGTGAGAACTTCCTGGTGAGCAGCTTTCCTTGCTAGTAGTGTGTGCAGGAGTGTTGCTCAGTAGCAATCTTTCTTAGACTGCCAACCAGCTCCCGAACCAAGACCCAGATATTTATTACACTTATGAATGTTCAGCCTTATCTTATGCCTGTCCCACTAGCTCTTAAAACTTAATTTAACCTGTTTCTCTTCATCTACATTTTGCCTCGGGGCTTTTTACCTGTCTTTCACTCTGTATGTCCTACATTTCCTGCTTCTTCAGTGTCTGACTGGCTGGCAGCTGCCTGCCTGGCTGGCCCTGGGTCTCTCTCTCTCTCTCCCCCATTTTCTCCTCTTCTCTCTGGAGCCTAGATTCCTCCTCCTTCTTATTCTCTCTGCCTGCCAGTCGTATCTATTCTCCTGCCTAGCTATTGGATGTTCACTTTTTTATTAGACCAATCAGATGCCTTAGCAGACAAGGTGAAACAGCAACACATCTTGACATAATTAAACAAATGCAGCATAAACAAATGCAACCCACCTGTGCATAGTTGAAGTAATATTTCATGACAGCTCGGAGCAGGTAGGAGACAGATTCAGACTGGGCCCATTAACTCACATTGTCACCCCAGCACTCAGGGTACCGAGGCAGGAGGATCACCAGAGTTCAAGGCCAGCCTGGCAGACCAGCTAGAGAAAAATGATAGCGTAAACTCACAGGCATATGAGAAATGCCAGGGTAGGACTGGTGAGATGGTTCCGTGGTTAGACGCTCTTGATACTGTTTCAGAGGACCTGGGTTTAGATCCCAGCTTCCAACCAGGCAGGGTACAACTGCTTGTAACTCAAGCTCTGGGGGAACCCAATGTCTTCTTCAGAACCCACATGCATGTACAGTAATGCATGCATTCAAGCACGTGCAGTAATGCATACGTTCAAGCACGTGCAGTAATGCATACGTTCAAGAGAGTGCAGTAATGCATACATTCAAGCACACGCACACAAACAGAAAGTGAATAAAAGTTTTAGGGTCAAGCTATTTATAACAACATAAAATAATAAAACAAAAACAGATACTTTAGTCAAAATGGCAAAAACTAGTTCTTTCGTAAAACACCTAACAATGTTGATAAAGAAAAGGGCAGCAGGAGACGTCTCATTGTTAAGAGCACTGACATCTAAAGGACCTGAATTTGGTTCCCAGCACTCAAAACGGCAGCTCACTGCCATCTGTAAGTCCAGTTCCAGAGAATCTGACACCGTCTTCTGGCTCTGAAGGCACAGGCAGGCTCATGGTGCCCAGACATACATTCAGGAAAAACGCCCATAAAATAAAAATAAATCAATCTTTGAAAATAAATTTTGCCACAAATTATTTTTAATTGAAACAATTTTGTCATATAATATATTCTGATCACTCTTTGCCCTTCCCAACTCCTCCCAGACCCCCTACACCCTTTCTCTCTCTCTCTTTAGAAAATAAACAGGCAAACAAAAGAACAGGCCCTGTGCATGCTGCCACAGTCTCTGTGAGTTCATATGTGGATCAGTCTTGGAAAAAACATTTTTTTTAAAGATTTATTTATTTATTTATTTATACAGTATCCTGCCTGTAGGGCACCAGATCTCATGATAAGTGGTTGTGAGCCACCATGTGGTTGCTGGGAATTGAACTCAGGACCTCTGCCTCTGGAAGAGCAGTTAGTGCTCTTAACCGCTGAGCCATCTCTCCAGCCCCCGGAAAAAACATTTTTTAAAGAAAGAAAATGGAAAGATAGAGAATTCAGAATGAGATAGCTGTGGGAAAATAAATAATAAAGGTGGGCCATAGTTATGCAAGTGGATTTTAAAATAAGATTAGATAAAAAAATTCCAAATGCATGCACTTGTACACATCCACATACAAAGCCGGACATGCTGGTACATGTCCATCATCCCAGTGTTGCTATGGTGAAACGGGAGGTGGAGACTGGGGATGCCTGGAGGCGAGGGGGCCAGCTACCCTGTGACACAAACCAGTAAACAAGAGGCTCAAAGCGGAAAGGAAGGACTGACACCCAAAGTGTGTCTGAACTCCATATGTGCTCTGTGGCAGGCGCGTGCACTTGTACTCACACACCTGAACATGAATGTATGCATGATCGTCTGTGCTTGTGTATGTGCGCGCAAGTGTGTGTGTGCACGCACACACACACACACACACGAAGATTTAAAAAGAAAAGAAAAAAATGGAACTGAATTGTCTGTAAAGCTAACACTGCATCATAACCAGGTTGGGCTAACTCCAGAAATGGAAAGATGACTTTCCATTTTAAAACCCTTTTGGAATCCACCTTAAAGAGCTCAGCCGGCTGCCTTGTTCTTCCCGTGTTCTGACAGGCACGCCCTCTCAGGACAGTGAGTCTCTTTAAAAGTTAAATACTTTGTCTCATAGCATTTTTAAGCAGCAGATGCTTCAATTTCATCTAAATCTAAAAGACTACCCCATTGTTTAGCATAAGGAAAATACTGTAACTACAACGGTAAGATTCCATTGACTGAAAGAGTCACACAATTTTGAAGACAGAATTGTAAAGTATGTGACTTAGAAGGGTGCATTTCTTCAAAACTGTGCGTGTGTGTGTGTGTGCACGTGTGTGCATGTGTGGAAGCACATGTATGTGAAAGTGTACATGGAACCTAGAGGACAACGAAGGGTGTCATTCCTCGTGCAGTGCCTATCTTTTGTTTGTTTGTTTTGAGATAGGTGTCTCACTGGCCAAGAGATTGCCAAGCAGGTCAGACTGGCTGGTCAGTGAGCCCCAGGGATCTGCCTGTCTCCACCTTCCAGGCGCCGGGATTACCAGTGTGGACCACCACGCCTAGCCTTTCTTGCAAGCAAATGTTCTGCATGCTGGATACCTGACCTTCCCAAGTTGGCAGGCAAGCCTAGAGCAACCGTCTTGTCTCCTTTCTCTGTCAGCTGCTGGCACCTCAGTGTTTCCCAGGATACACCAGTTTCTCCTAGTCCCAAGTCTTGTGCGCCTTCCCAGGCAGCGATGTGTTTTTAACAAGCTCCCAGCTCCTGATCTGACCTGAGGGACTGAATTTCAGAAGCCTGGTGTCACATCATCTTGCTTTCTCAGCCTCTCAGATATGCCAGAGTCCCGACGTGTTGACCATGTCCACTGTTATGTGCCTTTGTGGGGTCCGAAGGGATTTCTGCTTTTCTATAACAAGTGTACCGTCCTACTGGCCAGCAAGTACGAGCCTAGTGTTTGGTTCAAGAATAAACTGGCCTTCGGATAGTGGTACTTGCCAGCCTGTAGATCTTTAAGTGACGATAAAAGGCCTGAGAGCTCCCTGCTCAAGAGCTGGCACATTTTAATCGACCATTTGCTTCATATTACCATTGCAGCTTTATCTGCCTTTTTGTCTTATGGTTATAAACTGATACTCTCTTGGGGATTTTGGCAGAATAAAGTGTTTGTCTGGTCTTTGTTTCTGCTTTCTGAGAGAGAGTCTGCAAGCCTTTGGAATGTCTCGGAAGCATCTCCATGCTTCTGGTGTGCTCTGAAGTCACACTGAGTTCACGTGTGGTGATTTAGGATAAAGCTAGTTATGGCCGGAAAGGCTGTCTGTGGGATCAGAGGGTGGGGCTTGGGCCAAACATCATCAGCTTGACCTCTTGACCTCCAAACTCCAGGGGAAGGAAGAAGGTATGGATTGAGTTCAGTGTCTCCCAAAGGCCCTTGTGTTAGGTGTGAGCCTCAGCCACAATGCCACAGGTAGGTGGTGGAGCCTTTAACAGGTAGGGCATAGTGGGAGGCATGAGATCATGGGGAGGGGAAATTGGGACTGTGCCCCTATTTGCCTCTCTGTAGATTTCTCAGCCATGCTCTGCTACCATGAGCTGCCACCCCACAGACCCCAAAGCAGTGGGGTCACCCAGTCACGGCCTGAAGCCTACAGAACTCTAAGCCAGATGTCACCTCCTTCTCATCATAAGCTGATGTATCTCCAGTATTTGTTACAGTAATGGAAAGTGAAATACTACCGAACACATGGTAGGTGACGTAATGCCCCTTGCCTACGCACCAAAATCTCCATAAAATCTCACCTGAGCTTGGGAAGCGCTCCAGCATCCCGGGCTTATGTGCTATCCCCCCTGAGAGTGTCCAGGGGGGACTCCCCCTATGCGTCTCTTCATCTGGCTGCACCACACGTGTGTCCTTTACAGGAAGTGCAGTAGTATATGTAGCTCTCTCAGAGCTCTCTCAGTCATTCTGGGGAATTTTCAAGGCTGGACAGAGGGTCTGAGAAGCCCCGAACCTGCAGCCAGTAGGTCAGAGAATTAACACTAACATCAAGGTTGGACTGCAGCATTTAAGGACAAAGGAAAGCTTAACTTTATCAGACCCATAGACAGCAGCACCATTTTTATTTTTGTCATAATATAAATAAGAATAGATGTCATTTTCTCATAGCTTGCATGCCCAACTGCTCTACAGTGACGCTTGCTTCCTGGTTATCCTGTGAGGCTGGAATCTCTCTGAACCCTTAAAGAATTTTATTTCTAATTCAAATTTACAGCTTTTGAAAAAGATTTATTTATTATTCTTCATGTGTATGTGTGTGTGCCTGATTTAATGTGTGTGCACCATGTGTGTGCAGGTGCCTGAAGAAACCAGAAGTGGGTATAAGATTCCCCTGGAACTAGAATCACAAACAGTGGTGAGCTGCCTGGTGTGGGTGCTGGGGTCCAAAGATGGGTCCATGGGAGACAAACTGGGGTTCTCCAGGTCCTCCTCCAGGTCAACAAGTGCTCTTAGATGTGTTGCCATCTGGTTGATAGACATGGGAATCCTGCCCTTCCTGAAGAGAAGTGGACTAGTATTGGGTGGGGGTGGGAGGAAGGAATGGGAGGAGAGGAGGGAGAGGAAATTTGGTCTGGTTGTAAAAAGACAAATGAAGGGGGGTGTAGAGCCTTCTCTCCACCGCCTAGTTACAGTTTTAACTGGAGATTTCTCAAAGGTTTGCTTCCCGAAACTGACTCTGGAAGCGGTTACATAGCACTCAGCTGGTCAGCTACAGAGTTGGTGCGCCAAGGGGCTAGAGAGCTACCTAATCCCATTTTATGCAGGGTACCCTGAGGCTAGCAAAACAGTGAAATAAACATCTCGAACTACCTGCAGGGCTGGGAAAGGAGCATCTGATACTTCCTGTGGGCTGGGAAAGAAAGGAGCATCTTGGGCTGCTTGTGGGCTGGGAAGGGAACACCTGGGGCTTCCTGCAGTGCTAGGAAGGAAACACTTGGGGCTGCCTTCAAGGCTGGGAAGGGAAACACAGCTGACTTTAGGCCTGGGAAGGGCAATTGCTTGAAATCCTTCTTCTGCTTCTAGCCAGGACAGAGAGGTTGGGCTGGTGAAGGTGTCTGTATTAGAGACATCCAAGGAGGGGGTCTCTTCAGCTAGCATTGAGCCAGCACAGAGGTGGAGAGGGCTTGACTTGTCACCCAAGTCTCTGACATCTGGGGTCTGGACCACACTCGGCACCGCCCTGCTGGCGTGTGGCCTGTACTCTGAACCATCTGAGAAGCACAGAGCAGAGTGCTCCACTATAAAAAGCTCAGCATCAAAGAGTCCAGCTGAGTTCAAAACTCATTGCCCTCATAAGAACTTCCACGAAGAAGGAAAAAAGATCCGCTTGGTTCTTTAAGCATGATTTCAACTGTTATAAATGTTCGAAAGCTTTGCAAAGTGGTTTTCCATATTTTATCACCCATTTGTGTGAACCTGTTTCCTCCGTAAACTTTATAGGTAAGATACATTACGTTCTTCCTGGGGACTTCCTATTCTGTTCTTCCTTTGGGGATTTTCTTTGTTTTGAGACAGAGTGTCACTCTATAGTGCAGTTTCAAACTCAACACAATCCTGCTTCAGCCTCCCAAGTGCTGGGGTTAGAGGCGTTAACCACAACGTCTGTCTGGTATTTGTTCTTCCTAAATTACAGGACACAACCTAAAGAATGTGCAGTGAAACTTGCTAAGTCACATGTCCAGCCACAGGGCCACCTCACAATTAATTTTCTTTTTTTCTTTTTTTTTTTTTTTTTTTTTTTGGTTTTTTCGAGACAGGGTTTCTCTGTGGCTTTGGAGCCTGTCCTGGAACTAGCTCTGTAGACCAGGCTGGTCTCGAACTCACAGAGATCCGCCTGCCTCACAATTAATTTTCTAAAAAATAAAAAGTGACCAACTAGGCGACTCCTTACAAGACTGCAACGGAACTGAAAAGGCCCTGTTGCTGTGGCCCTCAGAAGGCTGTGGTGACGACAATGGACACAGACCTACCGCAGTGCCCACCGCAAGCGCAGTGCACAGCTGTGAGTAGAACAGCCATGACTGCAGCTGGATGTGCGTTTGCTGCACACACTTTTTTGCTGTGTTTCAGAGCTCTCACCTTCTGCCTCTAAAGAGTAAAGCTTACTGTAGACAGGAGGAGGCAGCATCTTTTACCAATGTCTTATTGCATTGAGAATCTTCACTGAGCAACCCACCGAGCCTACTTGAGATATTGGTCCAGGGAGACATCCCTCTGTGCAAGGAATATTTGGGGGAAGGGACCTATGCTTGCTGGTGTTGTGGGCTGACCAGAATATAACTGGGTACCGCTATCCTAATCTTGCAGTGGGAGTCGGACACAGAGGGAAAGCAGGTGAGCAGGCCTGGGAAGGGAAAAGAGGATCTAGAGAGCAGAGCCCAGTGCTCACATGCTTAACCTTCCTAAAGCCGGCATCATTCTCAGAGTTTCTGCCTGTCTGGGCCAATGACTAACTCCCCTGCTGTAAATGATCTCAGGGCTGGGGAGATGGCTCAGGCTCTAAGAGCACTGGGTGCTCTTCCGGAGGGCCTGGGTTTCTTTCCCAGCACACACAGGGCGGCTCACAACCATTTATATCTGTTCCACGGGATCCCATGCTCTCTTTTGGTCTCCAAGAGCACCAGTCATATACATGGTGCATAGACCTGCATGCAGGCAAAACATACAAACAACATACAATAAAATTAAACATTTCTTAAAAACGAAAGAAAGAAATGGTGATCTCGCATGTGCTTTCCAGTACTTGTATAAACCCTCCTTCCTCATGCCCTTGGTACATTGGCATTTGAAACTCAGTTCTTGAGCCTTGGTCTCTGGATTTTGTCTACAAATACGATGGTCACTGTTGATTGCCAATGGGATCTGAAATCACTCAGGAGACACACTTCTAGGCCTCTGCTCATGACGGGGAGGAACTGTCTGGACTGGCTTAAATGAAGGGGGAAGACCCACCCTGGCAGCGGGCAGCACTATTCCTTAGCTCGGACCCTCATCTCCGCACGAAGGAGAAGAGCTGCTGAACGCCAGGAGATGTGGTTCTCTGCAGCCAGACTGTGGGCACGCTGTGACCAGCTCTCTCACCCTCCTGCTGCCAGGACTTCCGGGTCATGGTGACCTCTACCTCAGGTAATAAACCTTCCATGAAGCTGTGTTTGCCGGGATAACGTAACTAAGCCACGCATGAGGCTATAAAACCCTTCATGGGGCAAAGTGTTAGGGTTCACATTTGAAATGTGTCTCCTCTTCGGGCTTCTGTTCAGACGGCTGATCACTAACTGGTGAATACTACTTTGGACATTCTGAGACTAGTGAGGAGGGCACTCGGGGGTGGGTCCTTGGGGAGTTATATTATCTGACTACTTTCTGCCTTGCTTTCTACTTTTTAGTTCTCCATGATGTGAACAGCATCCCCTACACTCCCCTGCAGCCACAACCCGAGATGTTTTGCCATGATGAACTGAAAAGAAACCTTTGAAACCATGAGCCCAAATAAACACTTCTTCCTGTACATTGTGTATGACAAGAAATTTGATCGCACGGAGGCACAAGCTGACAGAAGGGGTTGGAAAGGTGGAAACATCTCTCTACGCTCTTTTGAAGCTAGGCCTCGGGGTGAGATTAAGGAGGTTTCAGGTAGATGGCTACTTAAGAAAATCAGGAAATCTCTTACATGTGGAGTTGATGAATACGGACCCACAAACCCCAGAGAGACAGCTTTTCTGTGTCAACAGCTGGGTGGCAGTTTCTGTTTCAGAAGCTTTCTCCCTGGGCGGATGCTGGCCAGTTCTGCTGTGTGGGTTGGATTTCGGATAATTCCACCCTGCTTACTACTATACAAACTTCCTTTCTTCCCGGGATGCTGCAGTCTGTTGCTGTGGATCTGGACTAGCCCCATACAAAGTGGTTGTTTCTAGGGAAACCAAGGGTGGATTCTGCCAGCATGTCAACAGGCTTTGTGATCTGAAAGAGGCTGGAGGGAAGGAAAGCAAAGGAAGAGCCACTGAGCTGGAGCGGTGAGATCCGGGAGGGGGCTGCCTGCCAGGCCAACTGTGAAAGACAGGACAGCGCTGAAAGTAGGCTATTGCACTTGGCAGATTTGGACAAAACGGAGGGTCTGAATCCTAATTGCAGCGGGCTGGGGAGTTGAGCGGATGATGAGAAAGAAAAAAGCAGAAACTGCGTTTGCACACAGCAGCATTCTGGATGGCACAGAAGGTTGGGGAGGAGGGGGCTGGTTTTCTGGAAGAAGGGAAGCCTTCCTTTCCTTCCTCTTCTCCTCCCCTCCCTTGATATGTTGAGGATAAAGACACATCTGAGCAGGAAAGACTCAAGTTAAAGGAAGAGCGATGACCGGCAAGGCCAAGCTCCAGGGAAGGGCAGGATGCAGGATCCAGGGCAGAGGTGGTGAGGTCTCTGCTGGCAGGAGAAAGGGAAGTTTTTATGATATCCCAGTCATTGAGGGCGTGGGTAGGTGAGGCAACAGCAGAGGGAGGCTGAGGAACTGGTCCCGGGAATTTCTGTTTTCCCTGTGGAACTGCAGGCAGTTCACCGGATAAAGGTGAGCCCTGAGGGTGACACAGCCTGGGGAAGGACAGGAGGACAGTAGGATGGCCCAGACTGATGTACAGAGTGGGACCAGCCCTTGGAAAATGTCCCAACAGCAGGATAGAGCGAGCTGCGTGACTAGCTGGAATGAGAAGTCACTGCTTTCTGCAGGGCAGAAGAGGCCAGGGCTACTTCAGCATGGTGCCCACAGTGGCAATAATGCTTCTGGACCTTGTCCCTGTTGGCATTAGCTTTAGCTTTCAGGCCTACTGCCCAGTCCCTGGCCACCGCTAACTCAACCTTTGAAGATCAAGTACACTACTCCCTTCTCCCCTGTAGTGTGGCTTTTCAAAGCTTCAGTTTGTGGTCTGAAAATATCAAACAGTATGTCCCAGAAATAATTCAATGCATTCATTAAACCTTAATATAACATATTATAATAATTATTTTTATATAGCTAGATTTAGCTAATTCTTTACTGTGCCTATATTTTATTTTTTATCTACTTATTTGATAGTTTGGCTTGAGACAGGTTCTTATTATGCAGTCCAGGATGACCTCTAACAGTGGCAATCCTCCTGCCTCAGCCTCCTGAAGTGCTGGGCTTGTTACCGACTTATTCCAATGTCCTTCTTAAATTTTAAGTTAAACTTTATACAGTGTCCATTACTACTTGTGGTTTCAGGGATTTGTGAATAGGGGAGACTACAGAACAGTTAAAAATAAGAAGATTTCGTCTTAGGGATCAGGCAAAAACCTATACTACATCAAAATGGAGAGCAGGGATTTTCATTGTTCTTATGAGACAGGCTTTGAGACATATAATCGCCTTTGGGACAGTCTGGGCTGGGATTTCCCTCAGTGACTGAGCAAGACCTGTTTACAAGTTCCACCCCTCAGTCCTGTGCTAGGTCACACGCTAATCATTTCCCTAGAACCCCAAGAAGATGTGGAAAAGGCAAGGGAATAATGCGAGCTGCCAGCATCTGAACAAGGTTCTTAGTGTATGTGGGAGAACTTAGGATGCCACACAGTTTGAAAAGGCCCCATGAAAACCTACAAGAGGAGGAGATGCTTAAATATGGCTGGAGGGCCTTCAGAGTAGATAGCACAGACACATGGCTGAGTTCATCAGCACCATTTTGGAGGCCTTTAAATTTTTATTGTTTCAAAGCACTTAGTAGCCAGCCCTGGGGTGTGAGCAGAGAGAGCAGAATCGCTAGTAGAAATAGGCCCACTGCCCTCCAAAGTCTAACTAGAAGGCAAGGTTCAACAGGAGAGCCTGAACTTGTGGCGAGCAGAGCAGACGTCACCTGCGCTTCTCACGCAGGTAAGTGGACTTTAAAGAGTCCCTTGGAAGGATCACTTAGCGTGGCCAGGGCCTTAATGGGAGAGCGGGAGTCCAAAGCCTTCTCGGATTTGGTGTGTTCGGGTTAATCATATTCTACTGAGCCAGCCTTTGAAAGAGATGACTGTGGGGGCTGGCACATGATCTGCTCCAAATCCTCTCTCTCTTTTAATTTTATGTTGCTCCCCACGGACATTCTTAATAACAGCAGCGGTGTCCCTTGGTTTCTGATCTCCATCCCCCTCCTCCCAGCCTCTGTTTTTGGCGTTTGTTTTCTGCAGTAAGGCCTAGCATCTTCTTTACAAATCTGTATTTGAGTTGGAAGGACCCCTGAACCTGGAGAAACAGGTCAGCAGTGTCCAATAAACCCACAGAACAGCATCTGGGAACACGCCCTCTGAGAGTGGTGACGGAGTCAGCTGGGTGTTACAGTAACAAGAAGAGCAACACTTTAGCTTATATTCTGAAAGCCGGTATTTGCGTGTGTTCTGAAATGTGCAGCAGATTGTAGTGTCTATCTCAGGAGAGATTTGATTGCAGTTTCCTAGGACAGCTCTTCCCTATGTGGCTAGGAGGGCAGTTTTTCTGCAAGAGCAGCATCTTGTTCTACATTCTTCTTGTGCAGCCGCTCTCAACTTGTGGGTCATGACCCCTCTGGGGGGGGTCACATATCAGATATCCTGCAGAGAAAATATTTACATTACAATTCATAACAGTAGCAAGGTCACAGTTATGAAGTAGCAATAAAATAATTTTACTGTTGCAGAGTGGGGGGGGGGTCACCACAACACGAAGAATGTTAATAAAGGTTGAGAACCATTGGTTTAGAGAGTCAAGAGGACCAAAAAAAAAATCAGTCCTCAAGCTTCCTTTGGTATCACTTTAAGTTTTCACATTTAAACTTTAAATAGTTCCATATACTGAAAAGTTTGTAGAAGGATATAATAGGTGTCTGGCTCCCGTGCTCAAGACTAGAATGTGATTTGGTTCTCATACTTGTTTCTAAGCTCGGTTGAGGAGAGTCTTACAGATCCAGTGCCTAGCATACCCATCTAGAGTTCAATGTCACGGCCACCACGTCCCTGTCTTTACTGCACTCCAGGGATACCCTGTCCTGAAGTCATGCATCCTTTCCATCTGTGTATTGTGTTAGCGAGGCTCCTCTAGAGGATGCAACAGACAGAAAAAGCATATTTCAAGGGGGTTTAAGTAGATGGCTTATTGGATTATAGGTTATAGTCTGATTGGTCCAATAATGGCTGTCTCCTGAATGATAGGCCAAGAATCAAGTAGTTGTTCAGTGCACAGTGCTGGATGTCTCAGCTGGTTTTCAGCATATGTTGGAATCCTGGAGAAGTAGGCTCTAATACCAGTCAAGAAATGCCTTAGCAGCCCTACAGAAACACTTTAGATACAATACAGTGAGAGGGAGGGCAAGCAGGCAAAAGCTTCCTTCTTCTGTGACCTTTAATGTGGGCTGACACCAGCGTTGAGTCTTCCACATCCAACGATCCAATGAAGAAAACCCCTCACAGGTGTGCCAGGTGCGTGGGTTTGAATTGATCTTAGATGTGGTCCAGCTGACAACCAAAATGAGTCATCTGTACATACAGGTAAGTACATGTGTTTGTGTATGTGTGCTACATATATTTTAAATGACATTGCTGAGTCTCACTGAGTTAGGCCTGAGGATGCTTCTGAATTTAGATCTTTTTTTACTTTGTATGAGCCTTAACCAACAGCCTGGTTTAGGAGTAGACTCTTGTGACAAATGTCCAAGTCTCAGCCAACCGCAGCAGCCCAGACTTAGTCAAGTCCAGGCTGGCAAATACTTAAACAGCAATCAAATAAGGCAAAAGCTGAGCTGCAAATCAGGTTCCTTTTTCTTATGTCTGCCTTACGTTCATAATTGCCTTCAAACCACCAAGTCGACAGCAGCTTCCCAGCCCTGTTTGGGTTCTGAGAGCTGCCCAGTTGTAGACTCACAGATCAAAGTCTTTAAGATCTATAAAGGTAGAGTGGTTGTAATGCTGCCCTTTAACAGTGTATCTGCCAGCAACGTATCTACCAGCAATGCATCGGTCAGCAATGTATGCACTGGCGTATAAACGTCTTCCCCAATCCAGTCCTCCGTATGTACCACATGCTAATTCCTTCTTGGTGCTTGATTTTGAGGCTCACCCATGTGAGCCAGTGCTGTCCAGTCTATGCCCTGACTTTTGCCACCTCCAGTGCAGCGTATGCTATGTGTCAACCCCTTTGAACTGTGAAACACTTTAACCTGTCCTTAGCTGTTCTGCAGCTATGAATTGTGTGAAACTCAATGTGATGGTAGTTGGTATTAACAACTAAGTTAAAGGGACTTGTGTGTGTGTGTCAGTGGCTACAAGTTTCAAGGGAATATTGAATACACGGTGAGCGAGAGCTGAAAAAACCAACTTAGACTGATTTCTTGTCTTCCAGTGAATTCCAACATGATGGAAATAGGCAGCCGTATTGAAGCCGCTAGCGGCTCTCTGTTTTGGAGATCTTACTTGAAACAAACACAGCTTTGCAGGTGCACTGCCAGTCATCTAAAGAGGCAGCCATTTCTCTCTCTCTCTCTTCTCCCTACAAGCACAAGAGACTGACCCTAAAAGGACTCGCCCAGCAGCTAATATATTGGATGTGCACGAGTGCCTCCTAGAATCATTTGTGGGAAGCAGAATAAATGAATCAAGGAGTAATAAGTAGATGATTATAGCAAGAATGTACGGGGTAAGATAAGCTCATCAAATCAATTGTGTCCATTAGAGAATTCTACACTGACACTAATTCACGGCGGGGCATGGTTCTCTTTCATAAATAATGTGCTTTATAGTTTCTTAACATTGACATTTCCCAGTGAAGTACCAAACCCAGCCCTCTCTTCTCTGACCACTGCAAAGCGTGGTGATCAAGATCAAATACTGGCCTGCCTCCTGTTCCTGATCAGAATCTTAATACACAGATCCAAAGGACAGTCTATGAGTTTGCTAATATCCAGCCGTTAGAGGCAGGGGCAAGAACTGATGTCAGTGGGTCACAGTGAAAGCCAGCCACTTGTCAATGGATCCCCTGTTAGAGAAAAGATTAGACTTGTGAATGCCTTAATCTGCCTGCTGAAAGATTGTATGTAAATCGTATGCAAATTACCCCCACTGCTGACAGTGACAACAGCACTTATTGTATCCCACATGCTCAGCTAAGAATTGCGGGGAGTGACTAGTCCTTTAGTGGTATTTTGGGATCTAAGTCTCTCAATGGCTTTGAATGAATAGGACTCTTAAGTGTCTTGTGCCGATGAACCTTTTGTGTTCCGCTGGCGTCTTTTCCCTCTTCATTTTAATCACAACTTCACTTCATTATAAATGTCATTTTTTTCTTTCACTATTAAGAAAGCTCCATGTCCTACAATGCAGGAGGTATCGTAAGTGCTTTTCACCCATACTCTACTGTTCTACCAAGACTCTGTTTATACACAAATTGGTCTCGCAATTATTTCATGACTTGGCAGAGTAAAATTGATTCTTGCAAAAAGATGTTTAAAGGAAAAAAATGAGCCAACTAGAAATTTTTCTTGAGTGATCTAACACTATGCATGGCTATTACTGCTGCTGATTTCTGGCTTATTGAACCCTGAAGTTAAAAACGAAATGAATTTAAAAACTCTGCTTAAGTTGTTTTCGAATGTATAGATTTTCTTGCCCTCCAAATTCTGGTCACTTTCAGTATGATTTCATCTCATGCATTTTAAAAGTATGCTGGGTATGGGCAGATGGCTCAGCTGGTGGACAGAGACTGGAGGTCACTGGGTCTGCAGGAATAGGCCTGTGACTTTACACTCCCAGCCTGGTGTTTATCCTTACTGCCCAAATCACATTGCAGGATTTAAAAGACAAGGGAAACTTCCAGCGCAGTGGGACACATCTGTAATCCCAGGACTTGAGGAGAGGAGGTAGAAGCTACACAGAAAGATCCTGTCAAAAAAAAAAAAAAAGAAAAAAAGGAAGAAAAAGAAAAGAAAAAAGAAAGAGAAAAAACAAAAAAGAAAAGAAAGAGAGAAAGGCAGAGAGGGAGGGAGGGAGAAAGGGAGGGAGGGAGGGAGGAAGGGAGGAAGGAAGCAAGGAAGGAAGGAAAGAACAAAGGAAGGAAGGAAAGAACAAAGGGAGGAAGGAAAAGAAAGAAAAAAATACAGGGCTAGAATGTAGCTCAGTGTAATGTGCTTCCCTAATGTCCCCAAGACCCTGGGTTCCTTCCCCAGCACCACAGACAGACAAACAACCAGTAAACATATGGAAAATCATCTCAGAGCCTACTACCTTGATAACAACTGGTATTTCCCCCAGAGAATTTGACCTTGAGGACACCCTTCACATGGCTGCCTCTGAAGAAGAACACTTAAAAGAAATCCCACACTAGCTCAGAACCGAGAAATAGATGTTTATTTATTTAGGGATAGACTCACAAATCAGAATCCTCTACTTGAATGGAGATGAGAAACCAAATCCGCGGGGGGTGGGGGGTGGGGGGAAGAGGCCGGAGGCATGCTCTATATCAGCATATATAGTATAAGAGGCCACGCCCCAGTGGGCAGTTAACCACTGGCTGTAAGACTTCCTATAAGCATACCTCTGACAACTTTACACATTTAATAAAAACATATTGTTTGTCCATGAACATATACATTCAAGACACAGATGAAAACCAAAGACCACTAGGTTCAGTTGAGGGTTTCAACTCAGTCCTGTCATCATTTCAAAGTGGGGATCCTCTGCCACCGTGGTCTGTCCTGGTCACCGTGGGAGTTCAGCAGCATCCTTGACCTCTGTCCATTAGCATCTCCACCTAACCGTAAAAACCAAAAATGTATGTAGGCATCCCCAAGCCTCCCATGGGAGTTGGAGGCTTGGCAAAAGGCTCCCAGGTGGTGAGCCCTGGCTTGTTCTCTCTTAGCTGAGAAAAACAATGATGGTTGGTGGTCCCCGCAGGAAAGAGGAATGCTGATTCAAGTGGCAGAGGAGACAACTTCTGAGGAAGACACATGGCTAACCCTCATAATGACGTCAATCCGGTGGGGACTGAAAGCTCACCCTCAGCTGGTCCAGACCAACCAGGAGGAGGTCATCACTTTCCTATGTCAGGTTCTGGGTCCCAACCGCAGTCCACTGAGGATGGAAACGTATTGTGTCAGTTACTTTTCTATTGCTGTGAAGAGACACCATGACAAAGGCAACTTACAGAAGAAAGTATTAACTGGGAGATGCTTACAGTTTTAGAGGGTAAGTCCATGCCCAGCGTAGTGGGGAGCATGGCGGCAGGCACAGTACTGGAGCAGTAGCTGAGAGCTCATATCTGATATTCAAGCAGGAGACAGAAAGAGTTAGGTTGGTCCTGACATGGGCTTTTTCACACACACACACACACACACACACACACACACTTTAGGTGGGAATGGAGTCCGTGGTGGAGGGTTTTATTCTGTGAGGAAGCCAGGGCACTTGTTTGATTGCTCAGAGGACTGCCAAGCCTGCATGCTCAGGCTCACTTCCTATGGGAGCCAGTAGCTGCTGACTACACATTTCCATTGTTCCTGTTAACCTTCTCCCAAGGCATGATGGGATAGAAACACCAACCATCTGTTACAGACCAGGAGTAGCATATACAAGGGACTGAACGAGTCAGGCCTTAGAATCAGAGGCCCCAGAGATCTATAAATAAGAGGGACTTTCTTCCTTTTTACTTGGGGGACTATCTTGTTGTTTCGTTTGTCTGTTTGTTTTTCTTTATCTCTGAGGAAAGTACCAGAGAGATGTAGTCAGAACAAACTGAGAAGCTTTAGGTCCGAGCTGAATGTGCATTTTCAGTCCATGACTGTGCCGGGCACAAAGCTGAGGGCAGGGACTTGATTTCTTGGGCATCCAGTGAGATCTTTAAATTTTCTACTGCAAGGGAAGCAGAAGACATGAGGTTGATAATGGTGAGGAAAACCCGGGAAGAACTAAGATGTCTAGTGAGGGAATTCACAGCTTCTTCTGAGTGTTGGGTGCTGGGAGTCCTCCGTATTGACTCCCCATGAAACATCGAGTAAAATATTCATCTTCCATCATCACCCCGTGCCGGGTACTTATCTTATCACTGCAACTGAATTCCCCAACCAGTAGCTTGAGAGAGGATGGACACTGGGACTCACAGACCTAGAGGGTGTGGTCCACACAGATGGGGAAGTTGTGTGGTGGGACTATGTGGAAGAACCCCTCACCTCTAGGTGGCTGACCAGGGTGTCCTGGGAAGGCAGGTTGTTTGAAACTTTTAGTGTCTATCTCAGTGACCCACTTCCTCCTCTTAATGCTGGGTAGATGATTTCCTCTGCCAGGGACCAAAGTTCAGAGAAGAGACACAGCTTTCCCATGACCCAGAAAGGAGTTAGCAGCAGAGGGGAGCTCACAGTCCACTAGGCATGCGTGACGAGCAAAGGCATCTACTCCCTCTATCACAGTCCCTACCAAAGAAGAGGAGCCAGTCTGGACAGTCTCTGTCCTCAGGGTCTCCACTGAACAAGGGGATGTCACATGTAGAGGAGCAATGAGGGTCTGTAAAGTCCCCCCACCCTTCCAAAGCCAGGCCCTAGGAGAAATGAGCTCCTCTATATGCCTGGATCTTAAGCAGTTCCCCAGGATTCCTCTGGTGTCTGAGCAGACACAGAATTGGCTAAGACCTGTTCTCAGAAGGGTATGGAATTCTTCAGAAGAAAGAAAAGCAGGACATGAGCGCTGCTGTGCCTATCACTTCAGATGAAGTCTACTTGGGGCTACTGAAAGAACATATCATGTAGCCTGTTCCTGTCTCTACTACCATGTTCAGACATGCAACTGAGTACATTCCGAGACAAACTCTTTGACTTACAGTGGAGGCTACGTCCTGCATACCCACTCTAGGATGGAAGTATCACAAGTCAAAATTGCATTGAATTTTCAAAACCTGTGGAGCGTCCTACCTACCTCAGCCACACGGCGTATTCTAAACAGCAGTTGTGTGCTTGTGAATGTGGCTCTGGCCGGGAGCTGTGGCTGCTGCTGCTGCTGCTGCTGCCACCACCTGGCATCAAGATAGGATCAGACTGTTCAGGAAAAGAACCACATTCAAAATTCCAAATACAGGGGCCTGGTGGGTAAATGGGCTTGGTGCCAAACCAGATGGCCTGAGTTCAATCCCTGGGACCCACACGGTGGAAGGAGAGAACTGAATCCTAAAAAGCTGCCCTCTGATCTCCACAGGTGTGTCATGAAATGTGCTTTCCCACACACAAAATAAATAAGGATGTAATTTTTAAAAACCTGTGTGGCCGCGACTGAACAAGTATTTCTTCCCACCAGCATACAAAGATCTGTAGATTGGACCTCAGCAAATCAGAGACCATTTGGGCTCCAGTATCAACCATTGGCACTAAGGAAAAGTTCGAGGTCAAGTATCATGTTCAAAGAGGCCCAGAGGGGTCACGTTCAGAAGGGCCCAGAGGAGTGTTGTCATTCTTGGCTACTAAAGTTCAAAACATATAAAGTAAAGAAGTATCAAAGGCTGGCTCCAGTCTGGTGTTGGACACTCAAGTTCTGGGGCAGAAACAGAAAGTGACACCCATCCCCCGCACCAGGCAGAACATGAGTCTCTAAGCAGGAGTCAAGTTGAAGAGCCAAGAACAAGCATATGGCGCACACTCTCTATGTGCCATTAAGAAGTATGACTAGACACTAGTGACTATGTACTCTGAAAAGGGAGAATCAAAGATTAATCAGCAACAATTTGTACTCAAAGAAAAGAGTCTGATATTGATTCAAGTGTGTGTGCACATATGTGTGTATGTGTGTGTGTTATGCGTGCACACACGCATGCGTAAACTAGGTATTAGAACATATACTAGCATTTTCCTATATACTTAGGCTCCCATGACAACTATAAACAAATCCTTGCTCAGTGGAGAATATGTCTTTATGGTGGTGTTATATGAATGTGGATGTGAAGATGTACATATCTATCAGATTGGCTCTGTTTGACCTCATCCTGATAGCTAATAAAGTACTGGTAAACTGCTATTCTTCAAATAATATGTAATTAGCATTATTAGTCATATATGGTACCTCACACCTGTTATTTTAGGATGATTCAGGAGTCTGAGGAGGAAGGATTGCTGCAAGTTTAAGGCCATTTTGGGTGATATAATGAGTTCCAGGGGAGCCTAGGCTATAGAATAATGATGATCATGGTGAGGATAATGATGATGCTATTGATGGTGGTGATGATGATGATGTTGATGGTGATGATGATGTTGATGGTGGTGATGTGATGTTGATGGTGGTGATGATGATGATGTTGATGGTATTATGATGTTGATGGTGGTGATGGTGATGCTGTTGATGGTAGTGATGATGATGATGATGATGTTGATGGTGGCGATGCTGATTATGTTGATGGTGGTGATGATGATGTTGATGGTGGTGATGATGACGGTGTTGATGGTGGTGATTATGTTGATGATAGTGGTGATGATGATGATGTTGATGGTAGTGATGATGATGATGTTGATGGTGGTGATGGTGATGATGTTGATGGTAGTGATGATGATGATGTTGATGGTGGTGGTGATGGTGATGATGGTGCTGTTGATGGTGGTGATGATGATGATGTTGATGGTGGTGGTGATGATGATGATGGTGGTGGTAATGATGATGATGTTGATGGTGGTGATGATAATGATAATGGTGGTGAGTGTGATATCTAAAGCATTCTCTTTGGTCTTATGAACTTGTGCAAGGCACGAAAACACTTTGTTCTAATTAGAGGAGCTATCCTCTGCTGTGCTCTTGTTTGGACCACTGACTAACTTAGTGATTGTGTTAGTTGGGGTTTCTATTTCTGTGAAAGCTATGACAAAAACACAATTATAGAGGAAAGGGTTTATTTGATTTACACTTACATATCACTACTCATTTTCAAAGGAATTCAGGACAGAAACTCAAACAGGGCAGGAACCTGGAGATGGGACTTAATGCATAAGTTATGGAGGAGTACTGCTTACTGGATTGCTCATTCTGTTTTTTTTTTTTTTTTTTTTTTTTTTTTTTTTTTATAAAACCCAGGCACATCAGCCCAGGGATAGCACCACCCATAATGGGCTGGGCCTTCCCCCATCAATCACTAATTAAGAAAACACCCTACCACTGGATATTATGGAGATATTTACTCAATTGAGACTCCCTCTTCTCAGATGACTTTAGTTTGTGTCAAGTTGACATAAACTAGCCAGCACAGTGATTGATGTTTATGGGCGATTTTGCTTCAGGGGCTTCAGTCTAGAGTGTGTTCAAAGGAGGGCGACTTACAAACAAGAGGGTTCTGAATGGAAGGATCTTTTCAGTTTGGATAAGACCTTATGATATACTGTTAACCCCAACGGTGAGAATAAGACCAGTACCACAATTTGAGCCAAACTTGAAGCAGGCTTGATTTTTTTTTTTTAAAGTTGGGTGCACCCAAGAGCTGTCCAGAGACTGCCTCCTAACTCAGGTTAAAGAGAGCAGCAGTAGCTGGGCAGTGGTGGCGCACGCCTTTAATCCCAGCACTCGGGAAGCAGAGGCAGGTGGATCTCTGTGAGTTCGAGGCCAGCCTGGTCTACAAAGGGAGTTCCAGGATAGGCTCCAAAGCTACAGAGAAACCCTGTCTCGAAAAACCAAAAATAAAAAAAAGAAGAGAGCAGCAGTGAATCCATTTCTTGGGTCCCTTTTAAATAGTAAAAGCCCAAGTAATTTTACAGAAAAGGGATAGTGGGGGCAGTAAGTGAATACAGAAAAAAAATATATCAGCCGGGCGGTGATGGTGCACGCCTTTAATCCCAGCGCTTGGGAGGCAGAGGCAGGCGGATCTCTGTGAGTTCGAGACCAGCCTGGTCTACAAGAGCTAGTTCCAGGACAGGCTCCAAAACCACAGAGATACCGTCTCAAAAAAACCAAAATATATATATATATATATATATATATATATATATATCTCAAAAAAAAATCATGTGATCACCATGTGATTAGGAAGGGTTCAGGGAAGGTCTGGGAAGATTAGGTTATTCTCAAAAACAAGTCAAGAGTTAGGGAAAGTCAGGTTCCAGGAAACAGAGAACAACTCAGTAAATAGAAACTTTTTTTTTTTTAATTTTTTTTTATTTTCGAGACAGGGTTTCTCTGTAGCTTTTGGTTCCTGTCCTGGAACTAGCTCTTGTAGATCAGGCTGGCCTCGAACTCATAGAGATCCACCTGCCTCTACCTCCCCAGTGCTGAGATTAAAGGCGTGCGCCACCACCGCCCGGCCAGAAACTTATTTTTAATAAAACAGCCTAACAGCTCCTGCCTTCAAAATGGAGCCAGGCAGGTTCCTCATTCCCCCCTTGACTTATGTTTCCATGTCAAATCTTTGATAGGGAGATGTCTTAATAATATCATCGAGCAGTAATGATTCTGGAATTATCTGGTGGGTGATCAAGTTAGGGACACATTGGCAGACACAGGGCGGGCCCAATTATGGTAATTAGTAGAAATAATATTGAAGGGCCAGTTGGGGGGGGGGACATTTTAGCCCATACTGGTCAGTCTAAATTTATTTGAGATATTTTGTCTGTTTCTTTACGTAGATCATCAATTGGTTGTCAATAGTATGAGAGAAATCAGAGATACTAAAACAGCACCTTCCAGTAAATTGCCGACAACCAAAATTATGTTTAAGTAACAGGTAATCTACAGTAGCTCTGTTCTGAAGAACAGTTGCTCTCGGTTCTCCCATTTCTTTATTAATTACAGTTAATTTTTTTTGCTGTGATATTGGTAGCGGCAACTATGTGGAATCTAAAAGATTGTAAGGACTTCTCAGGAGAACTCTTGTAATTCTACCAAGAGATTGTAAAGACTGGCTGAGTAAAATGGGTGTAACACATCCTATACCGCACAAGCCCTTACATTCTGCTGGGAGTGCAGAATAAGCATTATTTTCACAGAAACATGTCCATCCTAAGGCTAACGGTTTACCAAAGGGGAGGGCGTGATAAGAAGTGGAATCACAATAAGAAGGGTATTTGTGCAATCAAAACAGAAACAGTAGAGGAAAAAGATATTATCAACAGGAACATCAGCCACAGCTTATCAGCTGCAGCTTTTAAAATATTAGTGGGGGCATGTTCCATTTTGTCCCCTGTTATCCCTGTATAACTTTCATAAGAAACTCCAATTACATACAAATTTCTTGTTGGCTTTTTAGTGCTAGATGGACCCAGACATTAAATTCCACATTATTAGTTACAGACAGGGTTACTCTGGGCATGTTAAATTCAATTGAAGTGATTAATGAATCTTCCCTCCCCCTTCTTATCTTAGAACACCTGTGATTTCCACTATCAGAACCCTTTACAGAATATTTGGTTTTGCTGAAGTCTGTGTTATTATGTGGAGATTGAACATTTAGATTAGTCCATCCCAAGTATCCTCTATCTACCTGGCTAAAGATTATTTGTCCAAACTATAGACCCTGGTGGATAAAAGTGATCTTTTGCATGGAAAGACAATATCAGGGTGTTTCCTATGATGGGGTGCCTCTTATTTCTCTTGTCAAGAAGCATTTAGGTTCTGTTTGCATAGGCTGAAAATAATACTGTCACCCATTGGACAATTATGATGCAAATCCTAACAGCAAGAACAAAGTTACGTTAGACAGCCAAACCTCAGATGGTTTGATTTTTAATGGTCCTTTTCAGTCACTCCACCTCTGGGGGTTGGGCTCCTCGTGTGTGGGTTTCTCAGTTGCTTTCCTGAGGTGTCAGTGATGAACCCAGGCAGAAATACCAGTGACTTTAACAGCAGTAGGAGTCCGGAGAAACACAATGTAAGGTCCTTTCTATCTAGGTTCAAGCCAGTCAGTTTTGAAGCAGCAGACTAATACAGCATCTCCAGGCTGGAATGGGAGATCAGGTGGGTGGTACCCAACAGGTCAAGCAGCCTGGACCTGAGGGAGAATCTTACCTAAAGTTAGTTGCAATCCTTAGAAAGACCCACAGATTGGAGTGGGGAGACTGATAACTATCTAGCATATACCAGAGGGATCATGGGAGGTGGTTGCCAAGAGACTATTTTATATGGGTTGATTTTTTTCTTGATAGGGGTACATCAGACTCTGAGAAGGGCACAAGGCAAGAGGTCAACCCCGTTAGCACCAGTCTCAAGAGTGTATCTAGTTCCAATCTCTAAAGTTCTATCCATCCTCTCTACCTTTCCTGAGCTCTGAGGATGACACACACAATGAAGTTTCCAATTTATGTTAAGAGCCTTAGAGTGGGCTTGAGATAACCTGGCCATGAAGGCCTGAGCATTGTTGGATCCCAGAGATATGGGGAGGCCAAATCTGGGCATAATTCCCTTTATTAGTTTCTTATCTACCACTTGAGCCGTTTTGTTCAGGATGGAAAGGCCTCTACCCAACCTGTGACGGTATTGACAAGACCAGCAGATATTCAGATATTTGTAGCCTTGCAGTCCTGGCTTGACTTCAGTGAAGTTCATTTCCCAAAGTTCACAGGGTTCTGTGCCGACTCCATTGACCTGGGTGAATTATGTCTTTCTTTGCCTTTAACCTGGGCACAGGTAATGCTCTGGAGTTTTTCTCAGTGTCCAGGTCGCCAGACACGAGAAATGAGTTCTGAAATCTTGAGGTGGCAAGCGCATGGCGTGACACAAGGCAGCTAGCCAGGTTTATCCCATTACCTTCGGCAGGCAGATTCTGTCAGCTTTGCTAACTTCTTCTATCAGGCAAGGTGCACCATGCATTGCAGCTCTGCTGAGCCCCCAAGTCACAAGATGACTTGATCTCTGTGGCATCGTACTCTGAAACATCTTCACTGAGGCAGAGTCAGGGCTCAGGGGTAGCGAGTAGTTCCAGAACCATCTGGGGTTTGGGTTCCCCGAGAGCAGCCTCTTTGGCAACTTGATCTGCCTGGTTGTTATCTTGAGTGTGGGGGCTTTTGTCTTTTCGGGGTCCTGGCTAATGAATAGTGACTCGTTCAGGTGATAGTTAGGCGGCCTCCAGCAACTGGACAATTTTGTATTTATTTTTCATAGTCTTTCCCTCTGAGGCGAGTAAGCCGCTCTGTTTATATATCTGTCCATGAACATGAGCAATGGCGAAAGCATATTGGCTGTCTGTGTAGATGTTCACCTTCTTTTCTTCAGTCCATCTTAAAGCCAGTGTGAGAGCAATTATTTCTGCCCTCGGCTTGGCTTGTGCTCAAATGACCTCCTTCTGGCCTATGACCACTGCCACCCTACAGACCTGGTTCCTTTTTGAATAAAGCTGCTGCCACCCATATAGAGATCTGCATCTCTGGTAGGGAGAGGAACGTCTGTCAGGTCAGGTTGACGTCCAGCATCTCGGGACAGTCCTGGATGGACTCCTCAGGGTCATCATCCAGTAGCAAGATGGTGGGATGAATGGCCAAAGATTTATTAAAAATCAGTCTGTCCTTACCAAAAGAAGGGCTTTGTACTGTGCCAGACGGGCATTCGATGGCATCTATCTCTCAGCAGGGCTTCCACAGCGTGTGAAGCTGTTATAGTTAGAATCTGTCCCAACGTGACCTTGTCAGCTTCTTTTATAAGAATCGCAGTGGCTGTGATGGCTCTTTAAAAAGGGGGGTAGCCAGAGGCTACGGGATCCAATCTCTTTAAGATGGAAACTATCAACCTTTTCCAGGGACCCAGGGTCCGAGTCAGCACTCCCTTGGCAATGCTCTTTCTTTCATGGATGTAAAGATGAAAGGGCTTGGAGATATCAGGGAGAGTTAATGCATGGACCTGTACCAGGACCTCTTTTAAGTTCTTAACTGTGCTGTTCATGGTCCTCAGTCCATTTCAATGGGGTGGTATAGCAGAGTACAGGGGTTTGAGAATTTCAGCAAACCCAGGTATTCAAAGATGGCGATATCTGG
Organism: Chionomys nivalis; assembly: GCF_950005125.1. Taxonomy (NCBI): domain Eukaryota; kingdom Metazoa; phylum Chordata; class Mammalia; order Rodentia; family Cricetidae; genus Chionomys; species Chionomys nivalis. Next base: position 52,668,830 of record NC_080097.1, on the reverse strand, counting down.
GAGCTCCCAGACACTCCCTAACTTGTTTCTGGGTGGTTGGAGTTGGAATTTGCAGTATGGGCTGCCATGCAGGCCTGGGACAACAGTCTTTTCCCTTCTCTCAGACCATATCCCAAGTCAGTAACCTGTGGTGAACAAATTTGGCCTTTCTTTTTTTTTTTTTTTTTTAAGAAATTCTATAACCTAACTGGGTTAGAGTTTCTAAAAGTCCCCTGGTGGCTCTAAAACAATTTTCCTCATCTTTAGCAGTCAATAATAAATCATCTAAGGTGTAGGAGTTCCTTCTGTTTGTGTGTTGTTTTCATTGGTTAACGGATAAAGAAACTGCCTTGGCCTTTTGATAGGGCAGAACTTAGGTAGGCTGGGGGGTGGGGGAGGGTATCTTTGGTTTCTGCTGAAGGCCCTCGAAGGGTCCATCTGCCAACAGCCAGGGCTTGGCCACCTTGCCTCTTGCAGACTGTACAGACCTCCATCCAAGGGGTCAGGATGGAAGCTGCTTCAGCCCAAGCCAAGATGTATCCAATCTGATCTGGGTGTCTGGGCTTACTGGGGGTGACATTAACCATTGCCCAGGCTATCTGAGAATCAAAAGTCTCCCAGGGGGCCAGCCACCCACGAATATGGGCCACTCAGTTTCACAGAATGTTCAGAGGTGACACTTGGTAATAGGATAATCATAATCCTCCTTAACTCTAGGGAGATAAAGTTTATCAAAATTTTTCAGAATATAGGTTAGAGGGTGGTTAAGGCTCACTAGCCTTGTTACCTTTACTGTTTGGTTTCCCCAAGTCCAAAATAAACCAGTTAACACAGAAAGTATAAAAGACAGAAAAAGAATAGAAACAAAATAAATCAAAGACAAAATGTACCAGACAAACAGGACATAAAAACGTTCCACTTTTTGTCCTGGACAGGAACACCCCATCCACATCCCATCTAGGAATCCCACAAAATGAAAGCCCATTATAACTCACCAGAAGGCCCATGAAGATGCTTACTGCTTTTCCTAGCATACCAAAGGCAGTCTCTGAGCCTTGGAACCTCTCAAGGTACGTGCCTCTTAAGGCAGTTCCCCCAGCTCCTCTCAACTCAGAGTTATAGAGGGAAAGTCTGGGTTTAGAATTTGGATAGGTGGTCTGAATTTCCCTGGGGCCCCAGAAAATGCTAATCCCAACAGTGAGAATAAGACCATTACCACAGTTTGAGCCAAATTTGAAGCAAGTTTGATTTTTTTTTAATGGGGGTGCACCCAAGAACTGGCCAGAGACTGCCTCCTAAGTGGGAGAGCAGTAGTGAATCCTGGGCCCATTTTAATAAATAAAACCATGAATAGTTTACAAAAGAGAGACAAAATGGAAATATAAAAAAAAATCAAAAAATTATCATGTGGTCACTATGTGATTAGGAAGGGTTCAGGGAGAACCAGGGAGGGTTAGGGTATTCTCAAAAACAAGTCAAGGTCATGGGTTGGAGAAGGTCAGGCTCCAGGAAACAGAGAACAACTCAGTAAATAGAAACTTATTTTTAACAATTCAGTATAACGGCTCCTGCCTTCAAAATGGAGTCAGGCAGGTTCCTCTATAGCAAGGAGTGCCTTAAGGTGCTGGCATTCCTACAATAAAGCCAAAGGTATACAGGAGTAATTCACTCACAGTCAAAGATTTCTCAGAGATGGATTGTCTATCTTCCTGTTCCCAAAGTTAAGATATAGTCCAGAGAAACTGAGACCAAAATCTGCATGCACTTAATAAGCCTCTTTTCCTTAAAACTAGTTTTCTACTCTTCCCATCCCATCCCACCACCCCTACTCCTCCCAATCCCCTCCCCCTCCCCCTCCTCCTTCCTTCTTTCCTGTTGTCTCTTTTAAAAACCTGTTAACTTTTTCTGAGGTCGTAGGGATCCTGTCATTTTTACTGTGTTCTGTGTGTACTGGGAATCAAATCCATGAAGAGGCAAGCCCTCCCACCCTGAGGCACCTTCGGATTCTCTCCTGAAGTTCTTTACCCTGCCTTGTTTCTAAGGAACCACGTTGAACTTCAGCCGGTACTTCACCGTGGCCTGCAGTCATTTTCCAAGACTCTTTGCAAAGCTGAATGTGCACTGACTGTGCATTTGGCAAACCAGAATTCGCTCATAAAGACACTAATCAGGCAGGCAGATGTCACTCTGCCAGGTTCCTTATCACAAGCTTGTGCGCATGCACACACACACACACACACATGGTGGGGGAGGGAAGGGTGGAACCTACAGCTCACTCCCTGTGTTTCTGTCTTGCCACTGGAAAATCCACTGGGTCCAGTCACTGCCCCTCTCTGCTTTTATGCCCTGAAGGTTGCATTGTGTAAGCTCAGCCTTGGGGCAGCTGACAATTTTCACGAATTGTTTACAAAAATTGGAGAAATGCTCTAATTTTTACACTCCCTTGAAAGATCTGTGTGCGTGCTGATTGCAGAAGGTAATATTTCCAGCATCAGTAACCATGGCAATGAATCATCCTTCTCAGAATGAGTGCCAGCTGCACGAGTGTCTCGCTAGTAGCCCCCTGGTGTTCCGCTAATGAGCGGTTTCATTAACGGGGCGTGGGGGGGTCGGGGGAAAGGAAGGACGGTTCCACTTCTTCACGTCTTCGCATGTTTTGTTAAAGGCTCCTCCTTGGGAGCAACATTTGAAAAAATTAATCCCACTTGGCAAAACCTTGACTCCCTGAAGGAAAGCATTCCTTGGTCCAGAAAGTGGAGCATGAAGGAACGTCCCTTTGAAGCCTGCCCGGCTGTTCCGCCATATGCCGCTCTAGCTCCGGCATTGCTAGTGCCTCTTTCTTCTCTCCACAGAAAACACTCCATCAGCATTTTCCTTTGACGGTAAAGGGGTTTAAATATTTTAAAGATTTATGCTATGAATAATTTAAGATAAATAAAGCGAGCTTCTAAACTCCTTTTGAATTATATAACGGGAGCTTTGAAGGGTGTTAGCATTCTGTCTTACCGGATTTATTTATTTATTTATATTTATTTTGTGGGAAGGATGAAGTGGGAATGAAGTCACGGTTATCCTCTATCTGATGGTGAGGCCGAGGGACTCAGCCTGTGCGTCTCACGGAGATAAGAGCCTGGCGTAAAGGACGCCGCTCCACATGTGTGGGAGAAGAGCCTACAGCGCGCCTGCCAGTACGCTAGGGAAGAGAGATAGACATCAGGACCACGAGGGACATCCTCGCGTAGATATGTCCACCGGAAGTGTGCAGTGCGCCCATTTCTTTCAGCCTTCTGAGGACCCTAGGATATAGCGATTGTTCCCACCCCACAGATGAGAAGACAGACACAGGGACTAAGTAACGGACCCAAAGTTACCTGAGGGGTAAACTACAGAGTCAGACTTCTCACCCGGGGAATCTGTGTTATGGTGGAAGAAAGCTCAAAGGAGGGTAAGATTTGTTTGTTGGTTTGTTTTCTTTGAAAACAATAACACTTTTTTTAAATTTGCTTTAAAATTTTTTATTTGGTTGGGGGCGGGTGAACTGTAGGTGTGTGGGTACGTGTATAACATGCCGTACATGTAGACCTCAGAGAGCCATGTGTAGAAATCTGTTCTCTTTCCAACATGTGATATCACCCAGGTCATATCACCCAGGTCATCCGGTTTGGCTTGGCAGCGAGCGCCTTAACCAGCAGAGCCATCTGCTAGCCTGAGGGCACAGTTTCCAATATCAGCCTGCGTTTCTGTCAGTCGTCTCCTATAGGTTTCTTTTTTGTCCTACATTCAAATAGCACCGGCTTCACAGAGAGCCTGGGAGGACCGCATTAGAAATGCACATATAGCCGGGTGGTGGTGTAGCACACCTTTAATTTCAGCACTCAGGAGGCCAGACGTAGGTGGATCTCTGTGAGTTTGAGGCCAACCTGGTCTACAGAGTGAGCTCCAGGACAGGCTCCAAGGCCACAGAAAAACTCTGTCTTGAAAAATCAAAAAAAAAAAAAAAAAAAAAAAAAAAAAAAAAAAAAAAAAAGAAGAAAGAAAAAGAAAAAAAAAGAAAAACATATGAGCTTATAGCATCTGCTTCACAGGATCCCAGGAGGACCACATTAGGAACTGCACATACAGTGAGCTTCATATACACTCTGATGTGCTAAGTGAGTGTGTGTGGAGATGACAGCCACAACTGTTTCTGGAAAGACAGGACAATAACAGAACAGCAATTTCTACAGAAAATTAAATTAGCAATTACAAAATTATTCATGTTTCTCAGAATTCTGTGGTCAAGAACTCATGTATTACAAATTACTCATTTTTAACTAGATTATACATTTAAAAATCCTTGTTTAAGAGCAACGATGAGACATCAGTTTATTTTGAGGAATTTTGCAATAACATATTTTTGCTCTTACTTTTTTTTTTTTTTGAGACAATATCCCATATAGCCCAGACTGGTCTTGATTCTGCTGCTTCTGCCTCCCGAGGGCTTGATTGCAGGTGTGTCACACTGTACCCACCTCCGACACTGCTATTCAAAAATTCCTTTAAAAGTTTTGAACATACATAACCAAAGGCAGTCAGATATTAATGTCTTTATATTGCTTTCTAAACACCCCAGAGAGACTGAAACACACAAAGCTTGGTCAGCAAAGTCAGTCCCTTGTGTAAGTGAAGGAAGGACAATGACAGTCAAGACCTTGGCATTTAGGATCAGACGGGAAAGAATTATCTTAGCCTCTAAAATATTAAATGGAACATTCCAGAAAAAAAAGCAGCTCAACATCTTAAGTTGCATGGTGGCCTGAATAGCATTTTGAAACCACACACTGACCTTCTTACCCTGCATGGGATGGACGATGACTCGTTCCTCTCTAGTGTCTCCATACTGTGTATGACACCTGACCATTTCAGTTACTAGACCCACTGCTGGAGAACTGAGACAGATATTAGGTTCCCTCAGACAGTAAGAACAGGGGGATGGTGAGTCATGAGCTGCGTATGTGGCATTCATCCCTCCCTAACAGGAAAAATAATCTCCAGCTGGTCAAGATATTTGGGCTCCTTACTGGTTTGACCCATAATGTACTAATAAAAAATGACTAATCACAATAAAGATCACCCCAGTCTCCATCCACTCCCTACCATAAGACCCATAAAGGAATACCAGAGAAGACTGTGTGTCCCTTGGAGCCCGCTCAGGAGTTTCTCACTTCTCTTTGATAAATCCATATTTGATTGGCTCACTCCTTGTCTGTGTTTCCTTATTCTGCAATATGAGGCAATGAATTTGGAAGCCACTGACTTGAGTGGCTTTGGTGGCTGTTGAGTTTCCAGAACCCCAGTCCCCCAAGTCAAGTCCACCAAGAGCCTGGAAAAGCTCCATTGAATTCAATTCACACTATTACCACAGTCCTTATGAGAAGTATTATCTTGCTTAATGGTGGTGAGAGGTTGGCAAGATGAATCCGTAGAAGAGAAATGATTGCCACCAAGCCTGAAAGCCTGAGTTAGCATGTGTGCACACATAATACACACACACACACAGAGAGAGAGAGAGAGAGAGAGAGAGAGAGAGAGAGAGAGAGAGAGAGAGAGATAAGCTTGATGGTTTGAATTCAACCCCTAGAACCCACATGATGGAAGAGAGAAGCTAACTCCTGGAAGCTGTACTCTGCTCCCCACGCTGGTGCTGGGGCATTGCTCTCCTCCCCATAATATAAGACACAAAATAATACATAATTGTAAAAATCTCTAATATCTCTATTAATGGTGGCAATTACATTGCAGCATATTGTTATGATTGTCTACTTTATTGCGTAGTTGTTGCTAATCCCTTCCTGTGCCTAATTTACACATTGAATTTATTATGGGCATGCAGGTACAGGAGAAAAGAGGGCATAGGTAAGATTTGACGCCATCTTCAGTTTCAGGGTGTGTATGTCCTTCCCTAAGAAGGGACCTACTTTATTGTGTTTTCCTCTATACAAGCACACCTATGACAAAACTTAATTTACAATTTATACATTAAAAATAATAGGGATAGAAAGATGGCTCAGTAGTTAAGAGTGCTTGCCAGGATTGCAGAGGACCTGAGTTTGATTCTCAGCCCCTGTAATGGGCAGTTCTCAACCACTTGGAACTCCAGTTCCAGGGGACCCAGTGCCATCTTCTGCCCACTTCCGGCACTTGCTCTCACATTCATTCTCTCTCTCTCTCTCTCTCTCTCTCTCTCTCTCTCTCTCTCTCTCTCTCCCACACACACACACACACACACACAGAGTTAAAAACACACATAGAGTTAAAAGATAATACTTCAAAATAAAACAGAATATAGCAATTTCTGCAGTAAGTTATGTGATGTTTTTTCTTCAAAATACCTCATTGTGCCCTACCCGCCCTTCTTCATGTGATGACATTCGATGGAATAGTACTGTACGAGACAATGAGAAGTGAATGATAAGGCAGTGTGTGATAACCTTAGGACACTACACGGGATTTTCTGAACATCACCTTTGAAATCGCAGAAGATAGTCTGAAAGCTAAGATAGCTCCCCACAGTGGGCAGATGATCTATACGGTGTAGACAGACTGGATAAATGGTTGCTTCCCTCCCAAGTGGATAGATGGTATCGTGCTATCCAAAATGGTGTCATTTGAAATTGGTGAATTATTTATTCCTGGGATTTCCCATACTAAGAGTTTGGATTGTGGTTAGCAGCCGATAACTGGAAAAACAGAAAGCAATCTGCAGGTGAGGCTGCTTCTCAACTTAGCCACTACGGGGGAATTTTGGAAAGGCTAAAACTCTATGGCATAAGCATTACTATGTTAACTGCTTTTCTTGTTGCTGAGACTAAGTAGCCAACAGTAGCAAATTCATGGGGGAAGAGTTAGCTTTCGCCTGCAGAGAAGCAACAGTCAGACACTTCGGGGAGATTCTGTGGTAGGAATTGGGTTCACAATCAGAAAGGAGAAGGAGAGGGGGGAGACAGAGAGAGAGACAGAGAGAGAGAGACAGAGAGAGAGACAGAGAGACAGAGAGAGAGAGACAGAAAGACAGAGAGAGACAGAGAGACAGAGAGAGACAGAGAGAGACAGAGACAGAGAGAGACAGAGACAGAGACAGAGACAGAGGAAATGCCCGGTGTTTAGCTTGCTTTCTCCTTTTCTCAGAGTCCTGGCCCCCTTCCCATGGTGTGGCGCTGTCCCCATTCAGGGTGTAGCACCTCAGTCAAACTTATCTGGAAACTCCTATAGAGATCAGAGGTGTGTTTGTGTGATGATTCTACATTCCATCAAATTGAACGTGATGATTAACCATCATAGTTACCAAATAAAAAATCATGGCTGAACACATTTGAGGGAGAAAGGGGACATGAGAGAGGAAGAAGGAAGGGCCCTTGCACTCCTATCTCATGCTCAGGAAAGCTCTGAGGACTCATCTCTGCCTCCCAGAAATGAGTCCCTGCTTTGATTTTCCTCTTGGCTATTTTCCCAGTAGGAAAAAAAAAGTTGTTACTTACTGAGAGTGGACGAAAATAGTCTCCTGCTTTAAATGGAGATTTGGTTTTGAAGCCAACTCCTATAACCAAAATGTTTCTTCCTTCGTGGTTGCAACTATATTCCCGAATTGAGTCTCCTAGTAGAAGCATGGAGCCCTAGGTCTCTCCAACAGAAAGTCACAGAGCCACCGGCTTTATTTGCATTGCCTTTAAGACAGAATGGCACCATTCCCTTAAAAAGTCTATTTCCATGTCTCTGCGAGTGACAAACGCTTACACTCGGAGAAAAGAGAACCAGGAAGGCGTCTCCATTGGCTCTGGGCCGTGGAACAGTACCACTGGCGGCAGAGCCTTCACACATGCTTCCCACTCAGAACCTGCGTACGGCTTGGCTGGGCTCCATTAATACAAACTCAGAAGGACAGATGGTGAACGGAGGCAAGAGAAGGCTGCAGTGAAGCAGGAGATGAATTAGCTTATTAAGAAATCAGCTACTTGATGTAACGTGGCACATTTCCACGGAACTTGGAACTAGGGTGCAATTCGAAGAGGAGAGGGATTTCCCAACAGCTTGTCTCTGGATCACTGCGAGCCCCGGCGGTTTCCAGAAGCCTCCCTCCCTCTGCAGGTGTCTTATGCTGTCCTCCCCCACCCCCATCCCCCATCCCCCCAACCCTGCCTTCCTTGGGTGCTCATTCCTCCGGGTACTGCCTTCCACCTTACTTTGGGCATTTTAACTCCTACTCTATATTTTAATGAGGGTAATAAGTATGGCTCAGCAATCTAGCTGATGATTCAGGCCTGGTGTTGGGCTGGAGGGGTGCGGGTGAGTAATGGCAGACGTGCATTCTCCTGCAGTCTGGAGAAGAGAGGAGACTGACGGGGGAAGGTGTCATCTCGTGACAAGACAAACTAACCCGTGTAACAGCCAGAAATCAGCCCCCTGGGAAGTGGCAGGTACTGCAGCGAGCCAGAAAGAGCAAGTGCGGATGGTTAGACCTTTGTGCAAAGGCTTTTTAATTAATTTTTTTGCCAATAAATATACAAAAGAATGGGCTTCACCGTGGGATTTTCATACATATGACTCATTATACTTTAGTTGGATTTGTCTCCCTCCCTGCTCCGCTTCCTACCCTTTGCCGTTCTCTGCCCATCCATCTTCACAATAGATCCCCTCCTGTTTTCATGTCTGTTGTGTGACTTTTCCTGGAGGGATTTGAATAAATGTCTGTTCATCTCAGACGGGACAGACAACAAACAGAAGGCACAGTGTCACCCACCTCTAGCGTGGGGAGCCACTGAGATTACTGGGGCAACTTACAGGAACTGAGTGAGCAGTGGCTTACTAGCTGACCTGGGGGTGGATGCATCACTAGAAACCCACTCCACCCAGGTGCTGACTCACAAGATACATCCCCGGAGCTTGTGGGAGCTTGCACACATCTGGCCAGCAGAGTCTCTTCTCCCCAGTAGTTGCTTGCACTTCATAACTGTGAGAAGGGGCCTTGATACTGGTAACTGCCTGAACTTGAGTCCCGAGGGCCTCCCACCACGACCCTCACTCCAGAAAGAATGTTGCAGTTTGAAGGAAATTGATATACCTTGCCACATATATCCCTTTCCTCTCTCTTGTTCCCAACTCCCCCTCTCTTTCCACCTCTTCTCTTTCTCACAGTCCCCTTTCTCTCTCTCTCTCTTTCTCTCTCTCTTTCTCTCTTGCTCTTTCTGTGTGTGATAATTTCTTTCTTCTTTAAAGCTGAGTAAAATTCCTTTGTGTATATGTACAACTTTTATACACACCACATTTTCTTTCTTCATATCATGGCAATGCTGACTAATGCAGCAATAAATATGGACAGGCAGGTACCTCTGTGGTATGTTGGGAATATAACCAAGAGTTAGAGAGATGGGTCATGGGATAGTTCTTATTTTTATGGTTTTGTGCAAATGTTTTCATCTTTAAGACACTAATTAAGATGCATCATGAGCTGAAGTAGACCCTGGGCTTCCAGCTTGCATCATCCAATGAAAGGTGAGAAGACAGGAGTCTGGGGAACCCAGGAGATGTCAGGCTCCTGTTCCTTTGGGGACAGCAGAGTTGGAAGGATAATACCAAAGAAACAGCAAGCCAAACACTTTACACAAAGCCAGAGCAAAAAACAAGTGCAAACATCTCAAGACCCTGCAATTCCCAAGAGCAGGATAGAAAAGACCCCAGAGCTGGGGCAGCTGTGCCTGAGTTGGAGTCCTGACTGATGCTTGCTATCTCTGTGAGCTTTGGTGGGGGTACCTCAGGTACTAAGAGAATTTTAAAAGCCACTTTATGTGTCACTGATTGGATAATAATGTGATGTTATTCCAAAAGCAAGGCCTTTGGAAGAGAGCAGAGTGGTACTGGTCTTGACTGCTACAGGATTTAGTAAGATACGCCATGGTTGTTTCATGATCCCATAATAGAATACTGCAGGTCAGCAGATGTTAAACAGTAAGTGTTCGTTTGATTCACTCTGCTGGAGGCTGAAGAGTCCAGTATACAGTGGCCAGCAGCTGAGAGAACCCTTAGTAGCATTATAACATGGTGCATTCTATGGAGAGACAGGGCAAGCACTAGCCAGCTTGGGGCACCTCCTCTTATAAAGTAATCAGTGCCACCATAGGGACATTATGGCCTCACCTAATCTCCATCACCTCTCAAAGTCCCCCTGAATATGTGAACCTTGCTTGGGGATCACATTCAGACCGTACCAGGAAAAGCAGCAGCAGCCTAACTCAGTGTCTTAGTTACTTTCTGATGCTGTGATGAGACACCATGACCAAGGCTACTTATAGAAGAAAGAGTTTATTGGGGCTTGCAGTTTCAGAGCGTGAGTCCACGCCCATCATGGTAGGGAGCATGGCAGCGAGTACGCAAGCGTGGCACTGTAGCATTAGTTGAGGACTTACATATTGATCCATACACAGGAGGCACAGAGGGGAGAGAGAGAGAGAGAGAGAAAGAGAGAGAGAGAGAGAGAGAGAGAGAGAGAGAGAGAGAGAGAGAGAGAGAGAGAGAGAGTTGCTACTGGGTCTGACTGGGCTTTGGGATCTCAAAGCCCTTCTACAGTGACACACCTCCAACACGGCCACACCTCTGAATCTTTCCCAAACAGTTTCACCGACTAGGGACCAAGTATTCAAATACATGAGCCTCTGGGATCATTCTCATTCCAATCAAAACATCCAGAATAGACGTCCTCATTCTCTGTGAAGACCAGAAGCACATCTTTGTGGGTTGAAGGTCTCAGTGTCCCAGAGTCTTTTCTCCAGTCCAGCACTGCTAGACTTGCATCCTTATGAACTGGGAGGTTTCACAGAGGTAACACACATTCTGATTCTGTAAGTCTGACGTGGTACCCCAGATTTGGCCCTTCTAAAAGCTCCCAGGTTCACCAATGGTGAGGAATCGGGAGCTAAGGAATATGCTCCCCAGGGTCTTTTTACAAGGCAAGTTCTAGTCACCAGATCTTGCTTTCTGGAGTCTCATGTTTCTGTTAGCATCAGGCTGATTAGAAGCCCCTCTCTTGGTCCCACTCATATGACAGTGATGGAAGATGGGCCCGGCATTCATGGAATGCTCTGTTTGCTCTCAGCCCCACTCCCTGCTCACATCTGTGACTCGGGAACATACTTCCTCCGGTGGGCGTGTCCTAGTCAGTGTCTGACGTGAATAGATGTCTCAGAGCTCTTTCTAATCTAACAACACCACAGATGCACTCAGAGATAGTCGGTTTCCCCAGAATAAACCAACAAGACAGAACCTCTGGGTACAGGATATTGGATCTGCGTATCTGCTTTGCTGCTTCTCTTATGAGATGATAGTGTCACAAAAGGAAAGATGACTGCCCATTGTCCCACTCCCTGTACCCTTGCTCTCTGAGACACCCGTGTGCAACTGATCTTCAAGAGCTGTAGACAGAGGAAATGAGTGCTTTCCCACGCCACGCAAGCCATTCACCCACAATCCCATGCACACTTTGTCCCAAGGTGCCTGGCCACACATAACCCCTTAGTGTATGAGGATGCCACCATTGGCTACACAATTGAGACCATTCCCCACCACGCTGAGGGTTTTGCACTGGTGCTGAACTCCAAGGAACTTTTTATCTTGTGATTATTTCTGAATCAGTACAGTGTATCGCTCATCTAGAGAATGCTTTAACCACACAAGAGGTTATGTATAGGTTATAGAGGTAAATACCACACCGTTTCATATAAAGGTCTTCATCTGTAGATTATGATACCCACGTGGGTCCTGGAACCAATCCCCTGTGGATACCAAGGAACACCTATATGTTTTTATAATAGTTGTTAATTAATTATATATATATATTTTGCAATGGTGGGGATGAAATCCAATGCCTTCCCCATTTTTTTTTTGTTTTTTCAAGACAGGGTTTCTCTACAGCTTTGGTGCCCATCCCAGAACTAGCTCTTGTAGACCAGGCTGGCCTCGAACTCCCAGAGATTCGTCTGCCTCTGCCTCCCGAGTGCTGGGATTAAAGGCGTGCGCCACCACCGCCCGGCATGCCTTCCCCATGTTAAGCAAGTTCTACAACTGAACTATATTTCCAACTGAAGACATTTTAATTGATGCATAGTAATATTATGTATTATGGAGTAAAGTGTGATATTCCAACAGATGCACACTATGTGCAATGGTGAGATCAGGATAATTGGTCTACCATGAGACATAATTTATTTGAACTCTATTACTAAAGCAAGAATAACTTATGGCCGGGAGGTGGTGGTGCACGCCTTTAATCCCAGCACTTGGAAGGCAGAGGCAGGCGGATCTCTGTGAGTTCGAGACCAGCCTGGTCTACAAGAGCTAGTTCCAGGACAGGCTCCAAAAACCACAGAGAAACCCTGTCTCGAAAAACCAAAAAAAAAAAAAAAAAAAAAGAATAACTTATGAATATACATTTTTGTTGTTGTTGTTTTGAGACAGGGTTTCTCTGTGTAACTCTGGCTGTTCTGGAACTCACTCTGTAAACCAGGTTGACTTCAAATTCAGAGATCCACCTGCCTCTCCCTCCCAAGTACTAGGATTAAAGGCATTCACTGCCATGCCGGCTATGAATACATTTTTAATGGAAAATGGCAGGAACTTAAAGCATGCAGCTGTTACATAGTATTGCAGGAGTCCCACATAAATGGTTTGTGGTGTCATTTATATTAGGGTCCGGCAGTCTTGGGGATGCCCTAGGAGGCTCCATCATCACCCTGCCTTCACAGTCAGGGACTGACTGTCACACCAATGGCTCTCCTGCCCTACCCATGCCACTTACTGCTTCACATTCATTTCAGCCTGTTAGCTGGGTGCCACACCGGAGCAGATGGAGCCACACAGCCATTTGCTTTCAACAAGAAGGAAGAACAATGTGGGTGTGTGTCAGGGAACCTGAGGCAGGGAAAAGATGAGGACTGTGTAACTCCCTCTTCCCAGAGACCCTATGGGGACAGTGACTCTAAGAAGGCAGCCTGTGGATGCAGCCCCTTGTCTCAAAGGAGACTGTTAGCAAAGGTATCCTTTAGGGCAATGGACACAGAAGAGGGAAGTCTGGAAGAAAAACAACAATGACCAAAGCTGGAGCCAGTTTCAGGGCCTGACTGTGGTCCCAGGGGACACTGAGGATGTCTGTGATGTCCCAGATCTGCCACATACATGTGTTAGTGACAGCCCTGTGTGGGTGACATTTTCACGACCAGATTGACAGCACGGGGACTTGTAAAGAATCTCTTGCAAGCAAAATGCAGCTGAATTCGGGTTGATTGACAGACTGCACACAAAGCGGGAGACTCGAGAAGGCCTTGTGCTTTGGGGACAACTGAAGGGGGAAACGCATAGGAAAGTGGAAACTACATTGCACGGGGAGATGAAAGGCTTGGGCTGCTCGTGGAGCTCGGTGGGCAGGGCACTGGCCTTGGGTTCCATCCCTACTGTGGCAGAACCAACCAACAAAGGACATCATAAAGAAAGACTCTACCCCAATGCTCTATATAAGAAATCCCCATAAGAAATCTGGACCATTTTAGTGGGAAATAGCAAAGGCTTTATGGATAACACTGGAGGTTTTGCTCACAGGACTGCATTGTAAGGGGTCTTCACGTGGCAAAACGATTCTATGTCTGTGCTTCCAATGGTTGTCCACACCCACCCCTGGAAAAACGCACAGAAGAAACTATTCTCATTTGACGTGCAAGGAGCCATTCAGAGCTTCCCTGACATCACGGTTCATGGGTCATTTGCTTCTGGGTCACGTGGGACTTTCACCCAGAGCTTCGGCATCTGGTATAGACCGCTGCTCTCCGAGGGTGACAGCTGTCATTGTTGTGGTCAGAACGGCCATAACTGCTTTCAGGGGATTCCCAGCCCAGCTTGTTGACTGTTGACATTCTGTTCTGTGGAGAGGTCATGGGGGAGGTTATTGTCCCTTGCCTGAGATCCCCATGGCTCCCTCCTGCACATCCCTGCCCTTGCAGGTGGCCTTGCAGGTCTCAGGAGGTGCTGGATACAGAGCTGTGGTAACTGGGGGAGAGGGGCTGGCTCCATCTATGCAGCTGAGGGAAAGGCATCATCTGCCAACACTTTTTCAAATGTTAAGATTGTAGGTGTTTTGCCCCCACGTTCAGTTGCATTAATCTTAAAATGACCTGCCACTTCTCAAAGGCCTACCACGTCTCAGTATTTTTCATCTAGACTCAGATTTCCTCCAACACCCCCTCCTGATCACAGCAGGTATGCAGTCTGACATTTGTGGGTGTGAGTGTTGAAGTGATCGCCAGAGAGGAATTTGCACATTACCACACTTGTGTTGGAGAACCGTGGGCTCCAGGAGTGAAGGAACTAGGTCCTCACTCATAAATCCTCCCTGCTCTTCAGTCCACCCCCATGCGTTGAACCAAGGCCAGAACTAAGCTCTCCCACTAAGCCCTGCGGCTGTCATTGACTCCCTTCTTCCACACCCCACCCGCCTGTGCTCATCAGAAAAGCACAAACCACCATTTTCTAGAGAGGTCAGAATTTGGACAATGTCTTAGCTTACGTGTAAAACACAAATGTTTCGTGAAAGAGAGATATCTCTTCATTCAAAATGACCCCCTGTGTACTTCATCTCTTGACACCTCAGCATCCAGCCTTCCATTGTGTTCTCTGAGAAGGATAGAGGACTGACTGAATAATACTTCCCTTGGATGTCTGAGGTAGGGCTCCGTGTTGCCTACGAAGCCTGTGGGCTGAGGGTCCTCCTCATTCATGGGACCCTACTCTTTGAGGAGGAAGTAATTTAGTAAAAGCCCATCACCCACTCAGCCCAGCTTCTTTTGCTATAATTGAGCACACAAGACTGGGTTACTTAGAAAGAATCGAGGTTTATTTTGATGTTTGTTTCTGGAGCTGGATCTCACAGCTGCTTCAACTCATGGAAGAGAGTGGGTGGGCCCGGAAAGTGTGTGCAGAAGAGGAAAAACAGGGGCGGTCCACTTTATGGTGACCTCTCTCAATAACTAGCCCAGTCTTGTAGGATGGAGAACTCCCTGGAGAAAGCATCACCACACCTACGGGCGTCCCACCCCCATTTCTCAAGTCCTCCCAGCACCGCGACACTGATGGACTGAGGTTCCAGCATGTGAACATTTGGAGGACATGTCCAGCCCTCTCAGCTCTTATCGGGTGGCATGGGAAGGCGCAGGCAGCTCCTCCCACCCCAGGGTTTTGCTATGCTGTCAAAGTGCACATTCCACACTGGCAGCCTTGGCTTGGGCGAGCACATCTCATTCTGGACTCAGATGTAAAGAAGTCTCCTACTTCCTTGTGCTTTGTTCTCCTGCACCGGCGTCATATGTAATGATGTCATCGTTTAAGGATTTGCGATGAGTAAGTGTAAAATGTCTTCCATAGTCTCAGGTATTGGCATACTTGGTTCCTTGGCTGTTAAAGTTTTTTGGGGGGGTCGGTTGTGGTACCTTTAAGAGGCAGAGCCTGGCTGAATAATGTTGATCTTTGGGTTCAGGTCCTGATGTTTATAGCTAAGCTCTGCTTTCATCTGCCCAGATGTGATAAATGGCCTTAGCCTCCTGCTGCCACAGCCAAGGCTTCCTGGTCTCCATGAACTGTGTGCTCCAACCACAGCCCCAAGTAAGTCCTTCACCTCTTAGTTCCTGGCAGGCATTTGGTCCCAGCAGGAAGAAAAGTGACTAACACAAGGTCCCAGAGGCCTTTCTCTTTTGAGCAGGGCTCGAATTAGATTACCTGAGTTTAATTGAATTTCTCTTTCATGTCACTAAAAATTTTCCTGAGCTCGGGAGAAGCAGACGATACACTGAGCTGATGCAAGTTCCCGTGTGTGTCTGTTTTAATGGAAGTAATTAGACAGGGAATGGCTGTAGCTGGCCAAGGCAGAGCCCCCAGCATTATTTGCTGATACTGAAGCAGCAGAAGAACGGTGGAAGCTCGGAGCCTCCACCTGCTTGCAAAAAGGCCAGCCACAGCAGCGCTCATGAAAAATCAGCCCAAGACGGCAACGGATGGACCGTTCTTGTGAGGTGCCGTGTGGTCTCAACTGCCTGCTTTTCAGTTTCTCCTCCTGTTCTTCCTTTCTGCCTTTGAACTTCTTATTTGGTCTCCACTCAGTAAAGTTGTCTCTGAAGTAAAATAGTCACTGGAAAGCGAAACAGTTCCCCAGTTTTGCTAACAAACTCAGCACACCAGAATATTAACCAGACTGGGATGTAGGAAGGAACATTCTCACTTCCCAAGCACAGTGCACTCTTAAAACCTTTTTGCATTTTCTTATGTCTTTATTTATCACGAGTTTGGCATGTGTACTGCAGTGTGGTGGGGGCATCAAAGAACAACTTGTTTGAGTTCTTTCTCTTTCTCCACCACTTGGGTGTCAGGGACCGTACTCTGCAAGGAGGTACTCAGTCCGAAGCTCCAGCGAGGGGCTGCAGGCTCTGGGCACACAATGCTCCACATACATGCTGCTGAGTTATCTGATCCACAAGGATACCTGGCTCCGTTTTCTACAGGAAAACTCCCAGAGCTGCGTGGTTCTACAAACGGTCAAGAAACCTCCAAGTACTGTACATCTGAGTCTACGCTTGCCTAGTATTAGAAATGAGCTTGCCGTCACAAAGAAAGAGACCACCACTCCATCTGATGTGTCTGGCAGAGGCAGACTTTACTCCTGATCAAGGGGCTGTGCTCAGAAGACCCGACACACAGAGACAGGAAGTGCTTTTGGTTTTTACTCTAACGAAGGAGGTGACTGTGCCTTTTCCCCATTCGCTGGGGTCTGACCTCAGTCTTTCATGGTTGGCTACTTTCAAAAGAATTGGGACAAAGGAAGCGAAGGCAAAAGTAGTTAACCATTTTAATCCAAGAATGTGGGGGGGGGGCGTTGTAAAAACAAAGGTTTTATTAGGTGTGTGTGGGGGGGATTAAAACACTTGCACAGAAGTCTCAAAGGTGGGAAAGATAAAAAGTTCGAAGTCCTTGTCCTAAATACAAGTTTTATAGTATTTGATAGAAAAGACTCATATTTAATGTTTCTTACGCTATGATGTCATAAAAACCAAGTTCTCACTTCAAAGGGGATTAAAACCAGTTTATTCTGGAGCCAAATATGAGCAATCACAGCCTGAAAACACAGATTTAGGTTACCTTAAATCTCGTGTTCCAATGTGGAAGCAATTTCATGAAGTTTTTATAGTAATGGAACAAAGAAAGCCATAAATCAAGATACTTTTCAAATGTATTGGTAGAAGCGTGAAAGGGGCAGGTTACAACAAAACAGAGAGAACTCTGTATAGGCCTAAGATGCTTCCTGATAGTGTTCTAGCCCTGTGATTGGTCGAAACTAGGGCTTGTTGATACTTTATAAAAGATGTTTACCCATTAGTCAGGTAACCCAGATCCAGCCCAGATGCGGTCAGGGGATGGCTACTTAGAGAGCTAAAGATGAACACAGGAAACTGTAATCAGCTACAGAACTGCAACATTCCAACCTCCCCAGAGTCAGCCTTGGCGAGAAGAGCTCCGGTTTGCAGGTGGAACCTCTTTCTAGAAACTTCCCTCGCAGCTGTGCAGGACGGGTGCGCCTGGAGTAGAATCGGAGCATGGTGTGGTGTACTGACTAGCCAGAGGGAAACTGAGAGTGAGCCGCAAGCAACAGGACCCACATGACAGGGCAGTAAGTATTGTGGGTCCCAGAAGAAGACGCCTGTTCCCTGGACACTCAGAAATGCTCTTAAGTAACGCATTTGAGGAGTGGTGGCTCACCCAACTGGAGAACAGTGTGTTTTCCTGGCTACCTTCAGCAGGGAACAAGCAGACTCCATGTCCCCCCTCAGGTTGGCCTGAGAAGGGTCTCCGTTATCACCAGAGCACAGGACAGGAACTCTGCTCACAGTGTCTGACTGTTGCTATGTTTTGGGGTGTGGCACAAGGCCAGTACACTCCATAGCTGTGATACACTGACCCAAGGGCAGAAATCTGTCCCCTGCAAGTGTGCTCTGGACCCTGGGTGGACATGGGCAGCCCTCTGCTCACCCCTCCAAGGCCAGCCTTCAGGTTGTGCCTTGCTAGGCCAGGCTTTGTGTAATTTTGTCTATGTTCCTGGACTTACTCCCCGAGCTCTGTGGTGACCGTTCTTTCTTTCCCTGTCTCGGAATCCCTGCCTCATGCTTGTGTTCTTTCTTTATGTGCTCCTGAGTGGCATGACCCACATCACAAGGTTCCAGTGACCACGGCATACTGTCGACCTCATAGTTGATTTCCTGGATTTCCTGAGCTCAGTGTCTCACTCAGTGGAGCTGCTGTCTTGCTGGATGTTGCTCTGTCCTAGATGGCCCCCAGACATTTCAAATCCAGCAGATTGGGGGCTGGAGAGATGGCTCAGAGCTTAAGAGCGTTGGCTGCTCTTAACAAGGACCAGGTTCAACTCCCATCCATCTATATGATGGCTCACAACAGTGTAACTCTAGTTACAGGGGACCCAGTGCTTTCTTCTGGCCTCCATAGGTACCAGGCATGCCTGTACGTGGCACACAGACATGCACACAGACAAAACACTCACACATATAAAATAAAATGAAACAGAAAAATCAAATACAGCAGATTAGATGCGGAGCCCATCATCTTCTCCTTAAAATTCATATTTTTCTCCTTTTGCCCTCTTCACCTGTAAACTCTTCTTATGTCATCTATCCCCAAAGACCTCAGATTGTATCCTGAGCACAGCCTAGAGGGGACTGGTAAAATGACAATGGTGAGTGTATGTATCAGGCCCCTCCAGAGGATCCGAGATTCTTGTTCTTTGAGTGCTCCTCAGATCACCAAGATGATAGGTGGATACCAGGGCTAGGTTCTTGATGCCCTGGAAACACTAGGATCAAGGCCTTTGGAGGCATGGAGATTCGGGATGCTATTAGAGAGATGGAATGCCAAGCAATATTCTGAGTTTGGGGAAGAGCCCATGCTCTGGCATTGGGGTTCAGGTCTCTCATCCCTGCTCTGCCCTGCCCGGGAAGCTGGAACAAGGCTGCTTGAAGGGAGAGCCTGTGGCAGTGCTCTTGGGATGAGTTGCCACTCACAGTGCCCTGACTGTCCCGGCGGCCAGGGAAAACCACATACTAGTTCTGGGAGAATCCACGCTGTGCTCCGCAGCCCTGAGCACCCTCTTACTTGGGCTGAGGACAGAGTCTGAGGAGCGCCCTCTAATCTTTCTGAGCACTCCCTTTAGAATCTTCCTATCTTCCCAGGAAGGAGCGTGGGAGAAATAACAGCTTGCTCAGCAATGAAGAAGAGCCACCGTGAAGTCAATACCAACGGAATTTCACAACTGTGAAATGAAGAGGCCACAGAAGTTCGCAGAGCGTCCTGATCCTGCAAAAAGAGCCAAATCCACATATGCACCCCGGCAAGGAACGGTCTGCTCTGACATCTCCGCAGACACAGGTGATCTGCAAATGAGTTCTGGGGGGAATTGTGTTTCTGTTATTAGCATCCGAATACCAACGGGAAATAGGGAATGAGATGGAACTCCACCGACTCTGGCCTTCAGATTGGAAGCTGCAGCACAGAGAGGCCAGTCATTCCCCAGTCAGGTGCCAGTCATAAGACTCAGAGGGCCTTGCTCATCTTCTTCCTGCTGTGTGCCTGCCTCTCCTGAAAGTGTCAGAAAGCAAAATATCTGTCTGATTATTTCTAAATATAGATCTAGATGTCCCCACAAGGCTGCAGTTTTAAACATTTGTTTAATAAATTCTTCCAGGACAAGATTTCAGTGTGACTCAGGATTTTATATTCATTGCTTTTCTCCTTGCTATGACAAAATATACAAGCGACCTAAGGAAGGAAAAGTTTACCCTGGTTCATAGGGCGAGGGGATGCAGCTTGTCATGGTGGGGAGGCATGGCGAGAGAATAAAGCAGCTAGTGACCTGTCACCAATGGTGCAGGAAGCAGAGAGAGGTGAGCGCTGGCGCTCAGCCCATCTTCTCCTTTGTATTCTTCCTAGGACGGCAACTCATGCGATGGTACTGCCCACATATAGGGTGGGGCTTTTCTTCTTAGCTAACGCTCTTGGGAAAGGTCCCTGAGGACGCACTTGGTGACAAATCCAGTCAAGCAGACAATGTGTATTTACCACCCTGAATGGCATAGCTGGGTGACTTCATCTGTTGGGTTTCTTTGCAAGCGGAGACCCTTCCTGGAAGAAAGCAGGTCATCTGTCAGTCAAGGGTTATTGGTCCCCAGATCCCCTCAGGTACTCGATCGATCCTGTGGCTGCTCAACACAACCCAATGCATGTAGTATGTACAGAGCATGTAGCATGCACATAGAACCTGTGAGCCTTCTCTCATAGGCATCAAGTCCCCACTGGATAACTTAGAGTATCTACACAATGCGGCTGCTGTATTGTTTGAGTATTACAATAAAGGAAAATAAGTCTGTACACGTTCGGTACAGATGCAATGTTTTCCATATGAGTTTACCTAAGATAAACTCAGTAGATTTGGGGCTACTGTCTATATTAGTTTTTGACTAAGAAGTCCTTGTTCAGGGTCAGCGCAGGGACAGCTGTGTTCTGCACCGGGGCAGGGCCACACTGAGGGTCATGTTGTTACCAAGGCGTCTGCTCTGCTCCAGCAAACCTATTCCAAAGTGTGGGGGTTGGGCAAGGCAGGGTCACGAGCAGGATCGCGGGGGACTCCGGCAGCTTTGTCACATGTGAAGGCCATCGGCAACGCCGCACCCTGCATGCTGGGGCTGCTCAGGCATTCAGCTGGCACTGATTGCCTCAGAAAAGAACACAGAGCTGGGACGTCTGGCCCAGTAATGAGCACTGGAGAGGCAGCCTGGGGCGACAGCAGCAAGCCAGGCACAGGACAGAGACAATCCCCTGGCTCAGAAGCAGAGCTGAGCTCCACAAGAGGCAGACCAGGCTTTACTGGGACACTAACAAACCAGAAGCGCAGGAATAAAAGGAAAAAAATCCCTCAAAGGCTTGATTTCGCCATAAAGCTATAGAAAAGGTTATTCTGACTTTAGCACAATCTATGTGTCCTCTTTGTAGATATTCATGGTGTTGCGCTAACCTCGGCAGTGAGGGCGTCTCCACTGCTAACGCTAGGAGAAAGAGAGGCTGGTCCTGGGGTCCCAGGAAGAGAGGATGGAGAAAGCAAAATTGCTCTAGGCTTTGGGGTGTCAGGAGAGGTCTGCGGTTCCCCTTCTGGGAGCTCAGTTGTCACAGTGTTCCAGTGTGTAAGTCACTTTGCGTGCTGCTCTGGTAAAATACCCAACAAACACAACCGTGGGTTGAGTGGATGCCGTCTAAGGTAGGGGTGGGGCTTGGTAACAGACACATGAGGTCATGATGCATCTACATCTATAGGCGAGAGTCAGAGAGAGATCAATGCTCACGCTCAGCTGGCCTTCTCCTGTCTATTCAGGCCAGGACCCTGGTCCATGGGATGGTGCAGCCCACATTTGGGATGGGTCTTCCTTCCCTAGTTCAATTTTTAGGAAGGACTCTCATAGACAAACCCAGATGTGTGTCTCCGCGGTGATTCTCAATCCAGTCAGGTTAACAATGAGGATTTACCATCACTTCAGGCCACAGATCTCAGGGGGGAAAGCAAGCCCCTCTCCCAGGCAAGTGCACGGTGCTTGCCTCTGCTTCAGCCTCTTCCTGTCCATAGACCCAGCCCTTGGCCTCAGAGGAACATCCTCTCTCCCTTGTGAAATGGAATGTTGCCTGATTCTAGAATAAAAATTAGTTCTTTCGAATTTGTCCACTGACACAATCCACGCTTACAGAGGCCTGAAGGGTGACTCAGTGGGTAAAACTGTTTGCTTTGGAAGCCTGATGCCCTGCGTTCTATCCAGGGAACCAACAGAAGGTAGAGGGAGAGAGCCAGCTTCACGAATGGTCCTCAGACCTTTGCAGGCACATATGGCATACACACACCCACTTCCACTCCCATAGGAGTGCATACAATATTGATAAATAAACGGGAGATTTTAAGTGGCTAATCCAGTTTCTACAGAGGACAAAAATCCACTCATTCTCCAGAGAAGGGTTGAAGGGAGGCGCTATGGTGGTTGGTTTCAATGTCAGCTTGTCACAAATTAGAATCACCTGAGTAGGGACTCTCATCTGAAGAGTTGTCTTGTTTGCCTCATCGATGTGGGAAGGCCACCCCAAGTGCTGGTGGAATTTTCTGGTAAGAGCCCAGATAAAAGCAGGTATGTCCGAAGGAAGATCATCTGCCTATACTGCTGACCCCAGATGATTTCTCCTGCTGCCACTGCTGCTGCAGACTCCTCCCCTGACGTCACAACCAGCTTATCCAGGCTTCCATCACTGAGTGAGGATGGAGGCTCTCTGAGCACTTTCCAGATTTTAGACAACAGATCGGGAAGCTGAGGCACCAAGCCTTGTGGACTGAGTAACTTCTGGGCTGTCAATCTCTCAGAGTGAGACAACTGTTGTTACTATTTTAGCATAAGTTGATTTAATAATAAAGAATTTATATGTGATAAATTATATATATTATATATGTGATGTAAATAATACATATATTCTATAAGTTCTGTTTTTCTAGAATTGGTTAATACAGGACTGGATCTCCTGTGACCCCAGTGATCCCTGAAGAGTCCACCATCATCGACACTGTTACGTTGGGGACATACAGCTTCACAACATGAGCTATGGCAGAATCAGATCTGAGCACTAAGTCCTGTGAAAGTCTCCTTGCCAGTCTTTTTAAGATCATTTTTCCTATCTCTAAACAAAACCACCTGGAGAATCCAGATCCTGAGAAAGTTACATGTGACAAACCACACTATTAACCTGTGGGTGCCAAGAGAAGCCATGAGGAAAAGAAGCCGCTGTTTGCAAACATCCGTTAGCCTATGGGTGACCAAAGCCAGATCTAGGGTCCAACAATGTTGATGGAGGTTTTTGTCCCACCAAGTCCCTCAGCCATTCAGTCCCAAAGAAACACACAGAGGCCTACATTAATTATAAACTGGT
The DNA here is from genome assembly GCF_950005125.1 of Chionomys nivalis. NCBI lineage: Eukaryota > Metazoa > Chordata > Mammalia > Rodentia > Cricetidae > Chionomys > Chionomys nivalis. Next base: position 52,645,775 of record NC_080097.1, on the reverse strand, counting down.
TGGCCCATTAGCTCAGGCTTCTTATTAACTTGCATTAGCCCACAATTCTTGTCTGTGTTAGCCACGTGGCTTGGTACCTTTTATTAGTGAGGCAGTCACATCTTGCCTCCTCTGCATCTGGGTGATGACTGCAGACTGAGCCTTTCCTCTTCCCAGAATTCTCCTGTTCTGGTCACCCCACCTAGACTTCCTGCCTGGCTTCTGACTAATCGGCATTCTATTAAACCAGTACAAGTGACACATCTTTACAGGGTACAAGATCATTGTCCCACAGCACAACAGGGTCGCTGGTACAGAAATGGCCTTCCTAATAGATCTATTGGCTAGTAATGGAGAAAGGTTGTAGAATCAGCTGCTTGGCCTCTCCTCTGGACTGGCCCTGCTGATTTGGCCTGTTTGACTTTCACACTCATTTCCTACCTTCAGGTTTGAAATGTTGTTTCCTATTAAATAAATCGTTTATGTGTCATTCAAGAAGGCAGGCATTCAGTTTTTCACACACACACATGCACATATGCATGCATGCGTGCACACATTCTTGTGCAAGCATATGTACACACACACAAACATAAACACACACACGTACACACTCCGCAGATGTAGAGTACCATACCTGCTCATGCCCTATTTCCCCTTAGAGTTTATTCAGATCACAATTGCCCTGAACCTTGGGCGTGACATTGTGGTGGATACAGATTCTTTTCTGTTCTTTCCAGGCAACGTCACCCTCCTTGGACCCAGTATTTAACTTGGCAGGAAGTTTGTTCTCTGATCACTCTGTTTGGGGTTTGCCAGGTGGGTTTGGGGCAGTGGCAAGGGTTCTGAGGGTTCCATCTAGGGTGTTGTCACTGTTAGAGAAAATGAGCAAGAGAAGGGAAGGTCACCCCTTGCAGGAGGCCACCGAATCTCTGCCCAGGGAGTGCTTTGGGAGGATCTCTGAGCATCACAATTAGAAAAAAGGGAATTGGCCCTGGTAGCAGTGCTAATTACTATTTTATTTATTTGACCAAAGAACTGTATTAGAGAAGCTGAGAACTTGGGGCATGCTGAGAAAGACACCCGACCAGGGCAGTGAGCGTATGCCTACTCTGACCAAACAGAAGGTGTCTCTAATTTTAGCTACTGCCCTTGAGACAGGAGAGGCAGACCCAGGCCTCAGGGTGACGGTGTGAGTGTTCCATTTACTTCTTTTTCAAAAAACAGGCTAAGGAAGGGCCAGAGAGGACCTAGCAGGCAGAGTGCTTGCTGCCAATCTCCAGAACCTATATGGAAGAAGGAAAGAACTGACTTCTGCAAGTTGACTCAGACTGCCACAGAAACCTCCATTGCACACAACTAAATAAAAGTAAAAGTTTAAATGACCAAGGGAACAGTGCCTTGAGATCTTAGGCTGGATTTTATTCATCGCTCCCATGGTCATTCCAGGTCACCAAGAGCTTCCAGGAATGACTCTTTGGGGAGCCAAGCCTTCCACCATAACACATGGTCGGAACTTGAGGTTTTTTATTTGGAGGTAATTGGGATTTTAAAACCATCTTCTCAGTGTTGCTGAGCCCGGGCGCTCCAGAGGATAGCACCAGCAAGACTTGGCTGCCCAGTGGTCACCTGGCAGAAATATATGCGAGGGGCTGACTGACTCTTACTGGGACAGGTGTGACTTTGTACAACCAGTAAAACTGTTCCTCTTGGGTAGAACAGTCAAGGCAGAGGGAGTGCTGGTTAAATGTTGAATGTGGGAACATATGAGTGCCTCAGCTTTCCTGAGCCTTGATCTTGTTCACCTGCTGTGTGTTTACACCTAGTTTCCAAGCAGCCAATACTACTCAATCCCTCGACTTCTAGGAGTACGGTGGCCTGTGGAACTGAAATCTGGGGTGGGTGCTAAGGCAGGTTACTGGTAAAGGGGGGCGGTCTCTGGATATTTCGGGTGCCTCAGAAATGACACCAGCCTTTTTCTCAGGCAAGGAAAAGTTACTTTATACTCCACTAGCAGTTCAAGAGTTCATTATTTCTAGAACTGCCATTCAATAGAATCTCACACATGCTCTTGTTGATATAAATAGACTGATGTACAAATCTAATAACGAAACAAAAATGCGTATATGTGAAGTGCAGGCATTTATAGTCTGGCATACTTTTCTATTTAAAAGATACTTAAGACGTGTACTTAAATATATAGTATTTGAGACAGGATAATATGTATAAGTTATGTTTTTTTACAGTCAACCAACCACAGACGAAAATATTATGGGGGAAAAATCCAAAATGTTTCTGTATCAGTTGGATTTTTTCCAGCCTGTCACAAGACAGCATCATCTGAGAACAGGAAATCTCAGTTGAGAAAATGTTTTTGTCTTACCGGTCAGTAGGCAAGCCTTTGTGGCATCTTCATGATTACTGATTGACGTGGAAGGGCCCAGCCCCCTGTGGACAGTGCCATCCCTGGGCAGGTGGTCCTGGGTGGTATAAGAAAACAGGCTGAGCAAGCCATGGGGAGTAAGCCAGTAAGCAGCACCTCACCCCGGTCTCTGCATCAGCTCCTGCCTCTGGGTTCCTGCCTGGAGTTCCTTTTCCCACTATCCTCAATGATGGACCATAACCTTGAAGTGAAATAAAATTTCCTCTCCCCAAGTTGCTTTTAGCCATGGTGTTCATCGCTGCAACAGAAAGTAAGACAACTCCCAAAAATAACGTTTGAGGCTGCCACACCCTGAGACCTGTTCTGAATCCACTCAGATGCTGTGCTCTGTAGGCACCTAACACGTGCGTCACATCATCTAGGGGTGACGGAAAACATGCTGAAGGGTTCATGGAGGTTTCAGGGGGGTCACAGAGATTCCAGGGCGTTCACGGAGGTTCCAGGGGGTTCACGGAGGTTCCAGGCAAATGGATCTTTGATGTAGATGGGTCTTCTATCTATTTGTTTCTTTCATAGGTTAATTAATAAAGAAAACTGCTTGGCCTGATAGGGCAGAATTTAGATAGGCGGAGTAGACTGAACAGAATGCTGGGAAGAAGGCAATGAGTCAGTTGCTATAGCTCTTAGCTCTCCTCTCCAAGATGGACTCAGGTTAAGATCCTTCCTGGTAAGCCACCACCTCGTGGTGCTATATAGATTATTAGAAATGGGCTAAGCAAGTTATGAGAATTAGCCAATAAGAGGCTAGAACTAATGGGCCAAGCAGTGTTTAAAAGAATACAATTTGTGTGTTGTTATTTTGAGTGTAAAGCTAACCATGCGGGTGGCCAGGCGCTGGGAACTCAGCCCGCAGCTCCTTCTACAGGTCTTCTGGGAGGGACCTGGGTGCCTGTGGGGGTGCTGGAGCCTGTGAGTGACTGTGTTTGCACAGGTACCTGCTGTATTAATGTGAGTCAGAGATCCTGCATAGTTCACGGATTCTTCGAGCTCACTTGCTGTTAAGACTGTAGGTGGCGCCAGTCGTGAAGATGCGCGCATGCACACACGCGCGCACACACACAGGATTTGCTGAAGGAAGCAGAGGCAGAAAGATTTGAGTTCAAAGCAAGCTTGGGCTACACATTATGAGTTAGAAGGCTCAGCAGTTAAGCACACTGGTTGCTCTTCCAAAGGAGCCGTGTTCAAGCCCCGGTACCCACATGGCAGCTCACAATTGTCTGTAACTCCAGTTCCAGGGGATCTGACACCTTCACACAGACATAAATGTAGGCAGAACACTAATGCACATGGAATTTAAAAAAAAAACTAATAATTTATTTAAAAAGACAGCAGGTGGCAATTTTTGAAGCAAGCCAGGCTATCTGTAATGTCACGGCGAAGCTAATGCTAAAGCTCAGAGCATCTGTGTCGGCCACTTGTCCTGAGGGAGAGGTCTGGAGAGAATGCTGGTTCCTCTGCATGTGCCGAGAGGTCCTTGGAGGCCTGGGACCCTCACAACCATCTGAATGACCTGCGCTAGGGTGTACCAGCCATCAGAAAGTCATTTTCACCTCAACTGTCACTCAGTGGCAGGGGACCCAAGTTCATCCCCTCAGCAAAACCTCCCTAGATGAACATTGTCTCTAAATGTCACATGGGAGAGGAGGAGAGATGCCAAGGAGTGGAGAAGCTTGGACCTGGGTCAATTAACCTTTGGCCCAGTTTTCTGGTCTGTAAAACAGTTGTTGGAAGATATGGCTGCTAGGGGCCTCTGGTTTTAACATTTCAGTCTTTCTTTTTGTGTATGTTTAAGGAGAGAACTGGGGACTTACTGCCACCTCTGGCTTCTGCTCAACTCCAGCAGGAAGAGAAAGCTTTCTCTTTGCATTGCTGTAACCTGGACACCTGCAGATACCACACAGAGGGAGTCTAAGGCTGCCACAGGCTCTCCAATCTTGAGCTCTTATTTTTGCACACACCTTTTAGTCCTAGCGTCCTAACCCCCTGCTTCCTACAAAGGTCAGTATCGTGTTTTCTGCATCTGTAGTCAAAAAGGCAATTCTCAGGATCTGTTTGCACGGTTGCTGGCAGGATGCAAATGTCAGCTCGATCCTGGGTAATTGATCCATGACAGCCCAGTTTCAGGGCTCAGCCAAAGTAGTTCTTAATAGATTCTAGACGACAGATAGGATCATCCTTCAGCGGGAAAACCCGAGGCTCAGCTTTGTGGTGGACTTTGATATCCTTATCCTTATTTTGAAAGCAGAAAGTTCAGAACTATTTCATGGAATAAAATATTGATGCACACACATATACGCTTGATATTTTGTCTGTTAAGTGAATGTACTTTTACTGAGTTTATTTGGAAGGTGAAGCGATTTTTTAAAACTTTTAACATTTGTTTATCTGTTTTGTGCATGTGCCAGGGCCCATGTGTGGGGGTCAGAGGACAGTTTTGAATCAGTTCTCTCCTTCATGTAGATTCTGGGGACTCAGATCAGCACATCAGACTTGGTGGCAAGCGCCTTTACCTGCTGAGCCATCACTCTGGTTCATAAAATAATTTTTTTTGACAGAGTCTCATTGTGCATACTCAGCTCTCCTGGAACTCATTATGAAAACCAGGCTGACCTCAAACTCACAGAATCCCACCTGCCTCTGCCTCCCAAGTGCTGAGATTAAAGACGTGAACCATAAAATGGCCTCAAAAGGCTTTTCTGATCTTTAACTGTACCACTCAGGAGGAGCAGCCAGCTTGATCTACATAGAGACACAGAGAGTTCCAGGCTAGCCAGAACTGCATGGTAAGACTGTCTCCAAAAAATTAATATATATGTTAATATATCAATAAAATATTGATATAATTAAGAAATTATCACTATTAATATATTAAATTATTAAACTATTCTCAGGATTAGTTTATACCACTGAGGATCATTTTAATAAGTTTTATTAAAAATAACTTAAAAGATGATTCATTCTTCACTGAAATAATTGCTATTGCTCTAGTATTACTGCTCATTGCTAACCTGAAGCCCACATGTGAAAGCATCAGGGCCTGGCCTGGCACTGGCACCCATCTATTGTTAATAGCATCGTGATAGCATGTTCTTGAAGGGTGTTTTTTCACAATAAATCTCAAAAAACAACTGTGTTATTTTCCCAGTGGCAGTTCATGTAACAGGCAAGTTGCCTTCAGTGAGTGCCAGTTGGTTGCGTCTAGGGTTGTTTTAGACCAAGTTTGATGAGCTTGCTAGTTTTGAAAAGGAGCTGCCCTACACAGGAGAAGGCAGACCTGGCTTATTTTTCTTTCATTTCACATATTAAAAAAAAAAGTCTCAAAGGCCTGTGTGTTTGGAAGTACAAAGTAGCTCTTGGTTTGCTCCTTATTGCTTTGATAAACTCCATGACCAAAAGCATCTTGGGGGAGTGGGGTGGTTTGAGTGATAATGATTCCCATTGGTTTATATGTTTAAATACTTGGTCCCCAGTTGGTGGAACTGTTTAGGGAAAATTAGGAGGTGTGGCCTTCTTGGAGAAGGTGTGTCACTGGAGGCAGGCTTTGAGGTTTTAAAAGCGCACACCATTCCCAGTTACCTCTCTGCCTCACGCTGGTGGATCAAGATGTGAGCCCTACTTGCCTATCCGCTGCCACACTTCTAACCCGCCAGAACACTAAGCCCCCAATGATCTCTTTCTTTATAAGTTGCCTTGGTCATAGTGCCTTATCACAACAATAAAAAAGTAACCAAGATGGGGAAGAAAAGATTTATCTCACCTTGAAGATTATAATCTACCATGAAGGGCTGTCAGGGCAGGAACCCAAGGCAGGAATCTGGAGGCAGAAACTGAAGCAGAGACCATGGAGGGATGCTACTTACTGACTTACCATCCATTGCCTGCTCTATTTGCTTTCTCGTATACCCCAGGACACTTGTTCAGAAGTGACACCATCCACAGTGAACTCACACAAATCATCAATCAAGAAAATACCCCACAAACTTACTTACAGGCCAATCTGATGAATCTCCTTAGTTGAGATTGCCTCTTTTCAGGTGATTCTGACATGTGTCAGACTGACAAAATCTAACCAACACACTAAATAAGTGTTTCCTAGATTTCCTCCAATCACGAGGTCTCTAGAAGATGGGCCGTGTACTCAGACTTGAAGAGTCCAGAGAACTTGCGCATCTACAAGACGTTCTGCACACACAGAGCTGCATCTCTTCAGTAGCAAGTGTCAGACAGCACTCTCTGCTTTGGGGACGCAGCTGGGATGGCATAGCATCCATTCTGTCCAGATGTGAACAGCGCTGCTGAGCCTGGGGTCCTGCCCTTGCCTCTTCTTTGACTGTGATGGAGGTAAATTCAATAAGCATGTGCAAAGACATGATATTGCTTTTAAAAGAGAAACAAACGTCTGTTTGCAAGATTGCTCTGACAAGTCAAATATCAGTGTACTGTGAGTTATAGCCTACGCTGTTCTCCGTCGCCATAGTTACCAACAGCGAGGCAACTTAACTCTGGGGGGGGCATTAGCTTGAATGGCTGCCTTTTTCCATTCACAGCTGTTAGCTGCGCTCTGATGAACATCTCTTCTCCTTTCTCCCTGGGGTGAGACCTTCCTTACTGTCAAGTTGGTATGATTACGTAAACACGGTCTTTTCTGTTATTATAACAACTCTCGCTCTAAAATAACTGGTCCTCTTCAGGGTTTTAAAACACACATTAATCTCTTTAGCCACGGTATACTTTATATGCAGTTAAATTGCTGTAATCATAATAGCCTATGAATTTTAACAAGTGTGTGGAGCTCTGTGAGATATTTCAAAAGCAAGGGTATGTCAGTTTGAACGTATTAGTGAAAACTCAGTCACCACCAAAGTGCTGCGGCCACATTTGAGAAAGGAAATTAAAAGCGCTTCCTCTTAGAGCAATTTTACTTTCCCTCCCTCTCCCTGTGTTTTCCTGTCTGTCTGTTGTGTGAGTCTGGATTTGTGCCTGTCTGAATGCTGTCTTATGAATCTGCCTGTCCCTGTGTCTGTGTGTCCATCTCTAACAGAGGACCTTGCTCCATATTTACTGAGTAGCACAGATAGCATCCCCTGGGGGAGGAATGAGAGATCATTACAGGAACCTTGAGCAGAGTTTATAAGGGTTGAAGTTACCCACTCCATCTACCCCTAACTCACCCAGATCACAGAGGGACAGAGGGACGGAGGAAGAGAGGGAGAGAGAGAGAGAAAAAGAGAGAGAGAGAGAGAGAGAAAGACTTTTTCTCTCAAGCAAGAGAAGAAGGCTGTTTTCAGCCTTTGTGGTGGATATGGATTTGATAACACACTTACAAACACATGTGCGTGACCCAGGGCCATGGAAGAGAACATAACCTAAGATAACAGCTATGCCTTAGCATAGGTTGTAAAAGCTGATTGCATGGCAAACCCAAGGCAAGTGAGGTTGGTTGTTATTTGTTCTCTTAAAAGCAGTTTAAACAAATGGACTGAGTACACAGTATGACCGCAGTCTCACGTCTTAAGTGACCCTTAACATTGTATCATCAGCTTTGGCTGTGGGCTCCAGCAAAAACTTCCAGTCCCTTACCATGTTAGGGATATTTTTATGACAATGATCAGATTATTTGGAGCGGAAAACCCATAACAAATGCGGTGGCATCTTTCTGTGGTTGCCCAGATAAAAGGAATCGAAAAAAGAAACTTTGCTTTTTGTCTTATCATGCTCCATCTCCCTGGGAAGTTCATCTCTCCTGTGGGTGAGGATCCTCTAGTTCCATGGTTCTCAACCTTCCTAATGCTGCAACCCTTTAGAACAGTTCATCGCGCTGTGGTCACCCTGCAGCCACAAAATTATTTAGCTGCTATTTCATAGCTGCCCTTTTATTCTAAAAGTCATACTACTATTATGAATTATAATGTAAATTTTTGGTATGCAGGAGATCTGATATGCGACCCAAGGGGTCACAACCCACAGGTTGAGTAATGCTGCTTCTAGCACTTCAGCACCAGATTGAGACTGTGGGTAGCTGAGACAGTCTCATGGACCAAGCAACAACCAGATTCTTGACCTTTCTATGACGAGACAAGCATTGTTGGGCTACCGGGACCCCATCCTGTAAGTCAATCTAATACATGTTCTTTTAATACACAGATACACACATAACATTTAGCAATACATTGTCATGAAAATATCCCTAACGTTGTAAGAGATTGGAACTTTTCGGCTGGAGCTGCCAGCCGAAGTGTGGATAGGGCCACCCCTGGGCTGGTTGGTGGTCCTGGGTTCTCTAAGAAAGCATGCTGAACAAGCTATGAGGTGCAAACCAGTAAGAAGCACCCTTCCATGGTCTCTGCATCAGCTCCTGCCCCCAGGTTCCTGCCCTGCTTGAGTTCCTGCCCTGACTTCCTTTGATGATGAACTATTAATCTGAAAATGTAAGCCAAATAAACCCTTTTCCTCCCCAACATAACAGTAGTAACTCTAACTAGGAACACACACACACACACACACACACACACACTATCAGTTCTGTTCCTTTGGTCACTAACAGTACACCATATAAACAGGAAGACTTGGGATTGAATCCACAAAACCCAAGTAAAGATACAGGTGTGGCAGCACATGGCTGCATGCCCAGCACGGAGAGGGCTGAGACAGGACGAAGGATCCCTGGTACTGGCTGGCGAGCAAATAGAGCCAGTTTGTGAGCTTCAAGTTCAGTGACACACCCTGACTCAATGAAAAAAGGAAAACAATTGAGGAAGACGTTCTGTGTCAACCGCTGGCCTCCAAATATGCACGCATCCATACACGCACACACATGCACACGCACACACATGCACACGCATGCACACACATACGCACACACGCGCACACACATGCACACATGCGCACACACATATGTGCATGTTCACACTGTATCAACTGCATCTTTATATGCTGGCAACTAAAAATGTGCAAATGGAATTAAGGACGCAGGTGTACCCACGACAGCATCAAAAATAATAAAAGTACTTACAAATATTCTTAGATAAGGTGCAAGTCACGAGTCCTGGATGTGTTCTGCTGCCGAGATCAGACACCAAGCGAGCTGATGTGGGAGGAAGGGATTATGGCATCTCACAGGCTAGCATCCACCACTGACGGAAGCCAGGGCAGGAACCTGGAGGCAGGAACTGAAGCAGAAGCAATGGGGGAGGGCTGCTTACTGGCTTGTTCAGCTTGCCGTCTTTACAATCACCACCACAGTGAGCTGAGCCCTCCCAAATTAATCATTAATCTACAAAATGTCCCACATTCTTGCCCACAGGCCAATCTGATAGGAGGAAGGCCTCAATCTGGGCCGTTTCCCCGGTGATTCCTGTATGTGCCAAGTTGCTATAAAACTAACCAGCACGATTTGTATGCTAAAAGCCATGTGGCTTTGTTGCGTTTAAAATAAATATAAATAAAAGGAAAGCTGTCTGCTTCATGGGTTGCATGGCTTAGCACTTTTAGGCTGTTGGCTTGACCTACAGGTTTAACATGACTCCTGTCAAAATCCCAGCACCTTTTTGACAGAAATTGACACCTGCATCTTAAAACTCACAGAAATTCACAGGGTTCAGAATAGTGAAAAAAGTTTCCAAAGAGATAAGAAAGCCGGAAGACCCGAAACTTCTCATTTTAAAGCTTTATGTTAAGTTCCCATAATCCCGACAGTGCAAGAGGTACACAAAGGTACACACAGACGTCAGTGGGGCTGCCACAAACAAAGCCCTGCGTTTATGTTTGGTTGGTTTTTGACAAAGGTGCTATCCTGAAATCAGAGCAGGATCAGGAGGACTGTTAATGTTCCCTCCCGGAAGGTGTGGGGGGAGGTCAACTATCATCTGTCCCCAGCTGACACAGCCCCATCTAGCTGCACTAGCCACACCTGGGACAGTTCGCTACACCACATACGAAGCAAATCGAGTTTGAGTTCTACCTCACACCACAGACAAAAATGAACCACAACTCTCCGTGTAAGAACTGAAACTCTGAGGAAAATCCATGAGTAATTACTTTGAATTGGGCGGTGGCTCCTTTGCTATAAACCAAACATGCAAACAGCAAACTACAGCGATATGTCCTGCTGGCACCAGGACAAACAAGACATAGGTTGTTTTGCTGAGATTTGGGGGAGACAGTCTCTCCACTCCTCTGCATGATCTAGAGCCTCTCCCGGAATATGACAGATGTAGTGGTGGCTGCAAGTGTCTTATCCCCTCAAGAGCATCAGGCTTAAACTAAATCCCACGCCAAGGGCTGCAGAGTGGGCTGCAGGCATGGGTCCCGGGGCAGCAGTGGTACAGCCATGTTAGCCCACTGAGGATCAAGATCTTAAAACCGCTTCCATGAGTCCTCCAGTTTCTCAGTCATTTAAGCCAGCCTATGCTGTACCTCCTGATACGTCCAGTCAAAACAAACTGAGTCAGAAGCAGAACCCAGATGTTAAAAACAAAACTACTCATTGCAGAATGAGGGGAATCTACCGACGAGTGTCCTTTCTTCTCTCCGGCAGCCTGATGAGCGGTGTGTTCTCAGGAGCGGGTAGAGCAGCACACCGGGATGCCCTCTGCAGAGAACCTGCCCACCCTCCTAGGCAAGCGTGATGGAACTCTGGCACCAGGGCAGGTAGCTGGCTAGTGGCTGTCACAATGGGGTGCTGCCTCAGCTATAGCTCTTCCTCCTTTTCCTTTTCTTAAAACTGAAAAAAAAAATCCCATGTGTCCTGACGGTATGCAAAACTTAACAGGGTGATTCCTTGTGGACTGAGTCCCCGGATAGTGCCCCAGTGGGCCACACAGGAAATCAAAGCAAAGTTCCCCATGGTAAACCATGTCATAACCTGAAGCTGAACTGTTAACTTGAGAAAGCAGGATGAGAGATAGGAAGGGAGGAAGGGAGGGAGGGAGGGGAAGAGAGAGAGATTCAATTTCTCCAACAAGCAGTGCATCTCTGATATTGACAACGCCGCCTCATCCTCACACTAAAGGTGATGCGCGGTGTCCAGACGTCACCAGTAAGTTATCTGCTCAGTTCTGTCCCTGCCCCCACCTTAGAAATGTAATTCAGTGACCAATCCAGATGGGGTAAACACAATCAACAATATGACCTGAACCTATGGCAACGTCCTCGTGCACCCCTGTGCAGTTAATCCAGGCTTATAGCTTTTAAAGAATCACTTTGTTTGAGTCTTTTTTTCTCCCTCCTTCAAGACTTTTTCTACCTGTACAACCTACTTTGCTCAGCTCATCATATTCCCATCTTATGAAATTTAATAAAAAAAGTGTTACATTTTTGTGCTAATATAAAAGTCCGAGATTGTTAGAGTAGCTGGTTGGACTGTAATCACAGCTGCTTGCAGATGGAGGCCAAAGGACATCAACCTGAAAGCCAGTCTGGGCTACCTGAGAAAACCCTGTTACAAAAAAATCAAGCAAAAGCAAAAGATCTCCAGACTGTCCTGGTTTTAGTTCTTGACATAACTTACACACAACAGAGCATGTATCTGAGGTCACATATAAAGAGGTTTGACATATAAACTCTACAGCCACTGCCAGATAGTTACCAGCTCTAGAAGGTTCCCTTGGACCTCTTTTCTTAAAGTCCCCCAGGTCCCTGCAAAATTGAGCTCTTGCTCTTGCCTCACCTGGATGAGTGTTAACCTTGTAGTAGGTTGATCCTCCTTGCTGGAGAAGGTGTGTTGCTAGGGGAGGGCTTTGAGGTTTTTAACCTCATACCAGGCCCAGCTTCTCTCTCTCTCTCTCTCTCTCTCTCTCTCTCTCTCTCTCTCTCTCTCTCTCTCTCTCTCTCTGCTTGTGAAGCAGCATATAAAGCTCTCAGCTACTGTTCTAGTGGCAGGCCATATATAGGGAAAAGCAGTTTCTATAAAGGGTTTGGGAGCATCCATGGTTTCAGGCATCCACTAAGGTCTTTATGTCTCCCTGTAGGTGAGGTGCGGAAAGACTGTTGCAATGTTGGGAAAGTTGAGAATTTGTAGTAGTCGTTCCTTGGCAGAATTCCAGGCACTCTAGGCATGAGGATTGTTACTGGAGCATCTCAGGGGTCGATGAGTAACCTCTGGAGTTTTGTGACCCGCTTAGAGATTGGAGCAAACTCCTAGGGCCGCATCCGCAGCCCATCTTTTCATGAGATCTGAAAGCGTTCACATAAACGGGATACTGGTGATACTTTTAATACTGGTGATACGTTTCAGGAGGTTTTCAGTGTTACAATTCTTTAAAAGCCGCAGAACCTTACAACATAAAATATGTTGAATATAGTCAGAAGTGAGGCAAACAAGGAAATGGCAGGTTCAGCCTCAGAGCAATCTAAGCTACTGGAGCTGGTTAGGTGGCTGCAGGACTCTGAGGAGGGCTCTGGGAGTAGCAGGGATAACGCTGCTTTCAAAGAAAAAATTGGCACCCTGTGGGGAAGGAGTCAGGTCATTGTGTAAACCCCTGGAAGGAACGAGTGTGGAATCAGGACAGATCATTCTTAAATAGAGAGGATACTCCACCCTCACCCTTGACTGAATCCCTCCCACATCCACACACAAAGGGGAGGATGCAGCATCACCTTGGCTGAAGCCTTCCCGCATCCACAAACAAAGAGGAGGATGCAGCATCCTTAACAGTGTGCAGAAAGCACCCTGGGGGATACCACAGTGCTTGTGAGTCTCTGCCTCACCCAGCAGGCTATGGAGTACCTGTAGATCAGTGGTGTGCCTGTAGATCAGTGGTGTGCCTGTAGATCAGATCAGGGGCCGTACCTTTGATCTGCGCACCAGCTCCAGTTCACACAGGGACCCAGCAAGAACATTTGCAACCTCAAGTTTAGTCAAAGAATACCACAACCTCAGGAAATTAAATGGATTGGCCAAGTTCACACAGCCTAGTCAAAACCAGTTTGTGGACCTCCGGACTTACTTTCCACCACCATTTCACATGGTCTGTCAAGCATGAGGTTCTCTTACAGGAGAAGTGTGCTCTCCCGGGAGCATTGCCGGTGCAAAGCCCCCATAGAGCCAGCTTTCTTCTGCCCGGGTGCCTTGGCGATGCCTCCACGCTTTGAACAGTAAGCCGTTCGCTGTACGTTGTTGATCCTTGGTAACCATCCTTAAATGGATGTCTGGTGTATTTAGCAGGCGTTACTGTGCAGTGATTCATATCGTCTCAACTGAGAGTAAAATATTTCAATGTTACCCTGTCATATTTGCAGCGATCTTAATTCCTTCTCTACAACCGAGGTCGTGGAAATGAGTCACAAAAGGTCTTTGCCCAGTCACTAATTTACCAGCAATACCCAAAGCCAGAATTGCTGGCACTAATAGATGGGTTTCGTTCCCCCATTGTTGATAATTAAGGCCGTCTGCTGCGAATTGTCATTTGAAAGGAAAACGAAATCCCAGCGACAAGGTGCTGCATCTGTAAGCCTGGCCTGTCACACCAGATTGTGGAAGTGGGGATGTGTTTGGGGGGCGCGAACTGCAAAGGAAGACAGCTACACACTGAGGAAAACGGAAACATCTTCCAGGAAAAAGAGGGTGGGATTTCTGAAAATGAATGTATATATGAATGTATAAAGAGATTTAAATAGGACGTTATGATCCCCGAGACGATAGGCAAACCTGTGCAGCGTGCGGGTCTGCGTAAAGGGGAAGTCCTCGGAGACCACGTGCGTTGAAGCCCCAGAACAGCACCAGGATGACAAAGGCGCGATCTGGACCAAAGACCAGTTTTGAATGGAGGTAAATAAGCACCTCCTCCTTCCTGCGCTACACAGACTCCTCTCAGGAGGATGACTCCCGGGAAGCCTTGGAGGAAACTTACAAAGCTTCTTGGCAATGTGTAGCACTAAAAACAGGAAGTGGGACATGGAGTATAGAGGGCCGTACGCGGTTGTCAAGTTTCTGTCATAAACCCCATCCCCGCATCTCAGCGGTCTGAGGTGAGCTTTGCTGCATGATTTAGTATGGTTTCCCTCTCCTGAACATCGCACCAAAGAAACTGAAGACGAAAATAATGAACAGTTAAACCATCCAGCACTCTCTGTGAACGTCAGGGCTGCCCAAACCAGCTGCCATTGAACTGAGCTTCCTGGGGGAGGGACACATACAAAATAGCGTTAGAAAGGTGACTGGCCCTAGCCACAGGACTCAGGGAATTCTCAACAAAAAGCTTCTCTTGATGTTCGGTCACCTCCGTCTCAGCAGCTTTCCTCGCAAGAACTGTCCTGGGACTAGTTTGATTAGGAGAAGCAGGGTAGGCAAGAGTCTCCAAGAATTCCCCCACATGAGTATATTGCAGGAGGGAGTCTGTCTCCATGGCAACAGGGACCAAGGCTGAACTGGGAAGCCTGGAAGGCTAGCCAGCACTGCTCCTACACAGCATCCTAGGAGCCTCCTGACAGTGACTCCCCCAAGGGCTTAATTTAGTAAACAGTGAAAAAGCAATTTAAACCACACGAAAAGCTGTGCTGAAACTTACCAGTCAACTTTCAAGTGTGAATTTAAGAGCTATTAAGTATTGAAATGTAACCAACAAAGTTTTAAACATGTGAATTTAAGTGCTAATACAGCACATAGAATCAGCTGGGTGGTGGTGGCATAAGCCTTAAATCCCAGAAGAGGGTTTCAAGTGAGTTCAAGGCCAGCCTGGTCTACAGAGCAAGTTCCAGGACAGCCAGGGCTACACACACACACACACACACACACACACACACACACACACACACACAAACCAAAACCTCTGTCCCAAAAGACCAAAGAAAACAAAACAAAAAGCACATGGAACCAACAAAAAACATATTCAGACTTCATGATGGATTTGGGGACATTCTGGATGGAGAGCCACAGATTTGGAAGTCAGTTAGTAGGTCATATGAGCAGGCATTTGTCTCTAGCAGATATCTGACACTATAATGGCACCAGGAATGGCGTTACTGATGGAAGCTCATTAGTGAACAGTAGCAGTGAAGCCAGACTTCTGCAGTGGGGAGCTGGTGCACGCTAATGGGTACGAGGAAGTGGGCGTTACCTACAGTGAGTGACAGGCACTTTCTAAAACACAGACACTTCTGGGTTTCATTTTATGTGAACCTCACCCAAGTATAAAACAGAGACAACGACTCAATGAAAGACTTGTAAAATTTGTAAAAATTAAAAAATAAACCAAAATGACACAATCAGTCTAAGATGCGATATGTTCCACACAGCAGTGTGTGTAAGTGCCTCACAAAGACCACTTCATGCTGTGCCTCTATCAGGAAACCTGCCTAAAAATGTGATCCCAAAAGGCTAAAAGTCAAAGAACTGGTCAGGAAAAGAAAAAGAAAGAAGAAAGAATTGTTCAGGGCCAACCAGCTACAAATTCAGAAGCAGACATGATAGAATTCAGGTGAAAAATACGACATAGGAACAAAGAGGAAATGGATAATTCAGGTCAACGAACAACTTGAGCTCCAATAACATTAAGTCCCTAGAATTCCAAGGAGACACGCAGTAACAGTAGCAGCTTTTTACTGTTAGCGCCCTTCCAGCCCAGGGGAGAGACAAAGAAACAAAACAATAAGGGAGATTATTAACAAATAAATTCCAGGGGCTGGAGAAATGGTTCTGCAATGAAGATCACAGCTGCTCTCTGGAGAAACAGTGTTTGGTTCCTACAGTCTACATGGTGGTTCACAACTCCCAGGAACTCCAGCTCCAGGGGGCCTGACGCCCTCTCATGGCTTCAGTGGGAACTGCACCCACAGAGTGCACAGACATAAACACAGGCAAAATACACAAACGAATGATAACATTAAAAAAATAGCTTGAAAATATAAACTAATCTTCCTTCAAATGATCATGGAATACTACTAAAATGATCATATAGTAGACTACAAAGAAAACTTCAATAAATCCCCCCAAGTAGAAAAAACACCAAGATTTTCTGGTTAGAGTACAATAACAATAATTGTTGATAAAAGTAGAAACCTAAAAATAATCTTTCCATCAGAATTTTTTTCAGAGGTGGAGATAGACAAAGCTCAGGCAAGACTTCTATCACTGAGCTATGCCTTCTGCCTCTGGAAGTGGTTTAAACTCACTTAAATAATTCATTAGAAGAGGAAACAGAAATTATAACTGAAGATTGTTTTTAAGAAAATGAAAAATGACTGCCACACATAAAATCTATGACCTTTAACTGAAGCAGGCTGTGTGTGACCTGGATCACGTTATTTTTTGTTCATTCCTAAACAAAGCTCTTGCTAGAATATTTGCCTCTAGAATTTTATTGACAACTCTCTTTAAAAAAATAAACAAATGTAAAAAGAATTGTAAAGCATTTCCAACAAGGACCCTTGTCCTACATATAAAGAACTACAGCAACTTGCCAGTGAGAAGCAAAATGACTCAACTAAAACTGGACAAAAGAATAAGTAATGGGAAATGCTCAGTATCACTAGCTCTGCAGCCAAGAGCAAGTGTATATGTATCCACATAAAGACACTGGAGACAGAACTCTGTGGCATTGCTTTTAGTGCTTACAAACTGGAAATAATCCAGTGTCACCATTCTTAACCTTATTTACTATATGAATACAGGAGTCACACACCAGATACTTAGCAAAATGTGGGGATAAAGTGCTGGTACACATAGCAATCTTTGTTTGTTTGATTGATTGAAACAAGGTCTCACTGTGTAGCCTTGGCTGGTCTGGAACTCCCCACCTAGACCAGGCTGGTCTTGAACTCACAGCGACCCATCTGCCTCTACCTCCCAAGTACTGATATTAAAGGTGTGTGCCACCAAGCACAGCCATGCAACAAACTTTGCTGAAACTCAGAAATCTCATGCAAGATGAAAGAAGCCAGACCCCAAAGACATTTATATGAAATTTTATAAAAGACTAAATTATAGTGAAAAAAATCTGGAAAGTCGTTTTCTTATACCCAGGTTGGGGAAAACAGATGGCCTGAAGGAACGCAGATGAATTTCCATTTTTGCGGAGTGTTCATGGCTGTGCACATTGTCAATTTCATTGAACTATTCTCTTAAAATCTATGAGTTTTATTGAATGCAAATTTCACCTTAAAACATGAAAGTACATGTCTTTTAAATATGAAATATATCCATAGTTTCCATGGGAAAAAAGGGATACCAAGTTGGACATACCATTTATCCTCCAGATTTATTCTTGCCTACCTCCATCTGCTGAGTACCCAGGAAGACCCAGTTGTATTGACAGTGGACTCTCTCATGCTCTTGCCTCTTGCTGAGGTTGACCAGGGGCAAGCACAGTAGAAGATCTTAGAGCGAGACAACAGGAAGCAGCATATTCATGTCCTCCTCCAGGCTGGGGTCCCTGATGGGGCCACAGCACCCTAACATGCTCCTTTCTGGTGGCCTCTGTCACTGTAACTTCTCCTCAATCATTTCTGCTGCAGTAGGAAAAGGGACCCACACTGCTGATTGCTGCAAAGTCCCCTGAATTTTCCTATTTTATTTATATGTCCATAAGCACTACCTTTATCTCCAGTTATCCAATCAAATGGCATCATGTGTTTCCTTCTGGAAAGTTGGCTGAACATAGTCCACTTCCAGAAGTGATAACAGAAAACCTGTTAGAGTCACCAAACAGGAAACCACAGAAGCACAGGAGTACTCTGAAATCAGCAGAGCCCCATGCACTTAGAAGAGAAAAGTTGGCACCAAGAAATGGCAATTCTCCAAACTTATTAACAGATGTAATATCAATAGGTATTCTATTCTTATTGTTTTGTATATATATATATATATATATATATATATATATATATATATATATATCAAGCAGAAGCCCTGTAATATACCTCAAAACAAGAATTTATAATTTAAAAAATGTATCTAAAAGAAGCTGGGAGATAGCTCAGTATGTAATGTGTTTTCCATGCAAGCATGAAGTTCTTGGTTTTGATTCCCTTGCCTGTCACCCTGTCCTTGGCCAGTACAGTGGAGACAGCAGATTCCTGAGGCTCAGTGACTAACCAGCCTAGCCAAATCAATGGCTTCCAGGTTCAATGAGGAACTCTGTCTTTAAAAAGGAGAAGAAGAGGAAGATGAAGAAGAGGAGGAAGGAAGGAAGGAAGGAAGGAAGGAAGGAAGGAAGGAAGGACAAAGGCAGAAAGTGATTGAGGAAGGCATCTAACTCTGGCCTCCACGTGTGTGCACCTAGATGCACATATGTACCTACCCACAGGAACACACACATATCTTCTTCTTTCCCTAGACTCCCTGCTAGAGAAGGAGGGGGATAGGAGGGAGGGAGACATGCACAAAGAGAAGGAGAGAGAGAAAAAGAGAAAGAGAGAGAGAGAGTCGCACACATACAGAGAGAAATTTAAAGAGATATGCTTCTAAAATCAGCAGGGAAATATCTTTCTCTGACTGTTCACCAAGTGGTTTGGGAGCAACAGGAATGAGTCTGAAATGATGGAGATGTGTCTTTTTTTGTATCTGTCTGTTGCTTTCATTGGTTAATTAATAAAGAAACTGCTTGGCCTTTGATAGGACAGAAAATTAGGTAGGTGGAGTAGACAGAACAGAATGCTGGGAGAAAGAAAGCTGAATCAAGCGGTCGCCATGACTCTCCTCTCCCAGATGGATGCCCATTAGACTTGTCCTGGTAAGCCACACTCAAGTGGCAATATGGCTATTAGAAATGGGTTAGATCAATATGTAAGAGCTAGCCAATAAGAGGTTATAACTAATGGGCCAGACAGTGTTTAAAAGAATACAGTTTCTGTGTAATTATTTCAGGGCATAAGCTAGCCATGCGGGAGCCGGGGCGGCCGGAACACAGCCCGCTGCTCCACACTACACTGAAAGCAGATGTGGAGGTGAATCCATGCCATACAACACACAGCAGGATAAGGTCAAACTGGATTGAAGACTGAAATGCACACAAAAGTGAATCAGGAAAGCACGAGGGCTGGGAGCAGAGACAGTGGTGGAGCACCAGCTGAGCGCGCACAACGCCCCGGTTTCCACCCCGGCACCACGCCCACACACAGGATCAGAGTAAACGTGAAAGAACCTGTGGCAGCCTCAGAGTGGGAAGGTTTCTAATCCTAATTCAAACCGTGATAAAGTATTGAAAGCCTGTATCACAACCAGCACTGTGAGCGATGCCGAAGATGAGCCAGGGATAAAATCATGTGTGCATAGAAATACATAAGTCAAAGGCCAGTGATCCTGTGAAAGATGACCAGGAGAATAGACTGGTTGCAGAAAAAGAAACACAAAGGAATTCTGACCGTAGAATAAGATACTCAATGTGTCTCATAACCTGGAGAAGGGAGGCTTGGGAGTGTAATAAGGACGTCCAGTGAGGGTTTGGGTCATTCACAGCCGGTCAGACTGTCAACTGTACCAGCTCCAAGGATGACTGCTGTCATCATGTATCCAAACTCGAGATGCTTCTCTGGTGGATCGGGTCCTTCTACTCCTGGATATGTAGCCTGTAAATGAATGTATTTGCAAGTTCAAAGTTGTGCTGTATGGAATTTCCACTGTAGCAGTGTAAGGAAAAGCAAAACCTCCGGAACAGGAAGCTAGAAACAGTTCAAATACCCAACGATGAGGGCTGGTAGGGTCAATCCTGCCTGAGTGTTCTGTGCAGTACTTTGTACCCTAAACAAACGCCGAAGCTGTGCTCTGAGCACTGATGTGACATGTTGCTAAGTGGTGCAAAGTGAGAAAAAAGTAGGAATGTATAGTTATAGAATGCACAAGTATTGTAGAATATGTAAGTAATTATAAAATGGGTAAGAGGAACCGGTCAAAGCATAGGCGAGAAATTCGTGACAACTAGACATCATATGCCACCAAATAAAACTCACAGGAATGGGTTACATTAGGTAACTACGTGAGTAGTTAACCAAAGGGGCCTCAGTGGGAGCCCTTAAATATCTCAGGTTATCGCCAAGGCCATTGGTGTTCTCAACAAACTAATGATGAGGCCTTATTGCTGAAACACACACACACACACACGTGTGCGCACGCACACACACACACACACACACACACACACACACACTGAGCATGGAGAACTGAGCTGGTGCCTAGCTAAAGCCTCCACTCCTACTGACTCATGCCCATGGTATGAAGGGTTCTCTGTGCACTGCCAGAGAAGAAAGGCAAACACCAACACAGCTGTAAACACTGAGATCTAAAATGGTGACTCGCTTGTAAGATTCGCTGCTGCCATAGTGGCACAACACCAACCATTCTGACTGGATTTAAGTCCCACTCCATGAGATGGAGCCCATGTCTGAACTGCTTGGGTGGCTTACAGGAAAACCAAACACTATTGTTCCGCTGGAGAAAAAGACATAGCAGTAAAATAACTCCTAATGACATTCCTCTGTCCCCATAGGTCAGTGCCTCACTCGATTGTCGCCAGAGCCGCTTCTTCAGGTAGATGGTAACTAACACGGAGACCCACAACTGGACAGTGTGCAAAGAGGGAGAGATTTTGGAACACTCAGTCCTAAATGGGATGTTTTCACCAAACCCTTCTCCTCAGGGCTCAGTGGTCTATGAGGAAGAGAAGGTGGGAAGATTTTAAGAGCCCAGAGTGAGTGAAAAAGAAACACACAAAACACAAAATTCTTTTCTTTTAATTTTTGGTTTTTCAAGACAGGGTTTCTCTGTGTAGCCTTGGCTGTCCACGTGAACAGTATTTACCAAACACAGCAGGATTGATTGACATCTAAACTCACAAAAAGTGTGAGCATGCACCAGGCCTGCACAGATCCAAGGCAACTGTGGTCCCACTGCTGCAAAGGGGAAGTGGACACGGGGTCCCATACCCAACCAAGAAGCTGTCATCTCCAATCGACACAGAGTCCCATTCCCAGCCAAGAAGCTGTCTCCAATTAACAACTGCTTGCAAAGAGAAAAAATTAGTTTTCTCCAATGGAGTCCCACTGGGTATATTAACCACATTTCAGAGTAGGCCCTGTGTCCATGAGTTCAAGCAATACAAATGAACTCAAAGGTAATTTTTGCTGAGTTTTTATATCTCATATTGTTCTGTTTGGGCATTTTGTTTGTTGTTGTCTTATTGATCATTTGCTTGTTGGCCGAGAATTTTGTGTCAGCCGGACAGTAGTGGTGCACGCCTTTAATTCCAGCACTTGGGAGGCAGAGGCAGGTGGATTTCTGTGAGTTTGAGGCCGGCGTGGTCTACAGTGCCAGGACAGCCAAGGCTACACAGAGAAACCCTGTCTTGAAAAACCAAAAATTAAAAGAAAAGAATTTTGTGTTTTGTGTGTTTCTTTTCATTTGTTTCTTCTTTGAAGAAAGGGCATGGAATTGGGTGGGTAGAGAGTTGGGGAGGATGTGTGAGGAGTTGGGGGAGGGAAAAAACATGCCCAGAATATATTATATGAAAAGAATTTTTAATTAAAAATGCAGATAAAAAAGAAATTTGTGACAATGTGTGTTGATTAAGCTTGTCTAGTTGACTATACTGAGAAGCGTTCTAGAGCATAGAAAAGCACACTTTAGGTATGTCTGTGGGAGTGTTTCTAAAGACAATTAAATCGTGAGGGCACTGACCTAAATGGTGGCATCATCAACCAATTATTCAAAATTTAAGTGAGCTATTGGAGATGGTGGCACAGTGGAAGGTGGGACCTGGCCCTGAAGGAGGGATGTCCTTCAAGGGAGGCCTTTACCCTGGCCCCTTCCAGTTATTCTGCTCTGCTTCATGGACTCAGGAAGCAAAGGAGGCTTCCTTCTATGGTATTCTGTCTTACCACACGCTGAGAAACAAGGCAGCCAGTAGAGAATATACTGAAATATCTAAAACCATGAGCCTAAATCAATCTTTTCTCTTTGAAACTGTCACTAACACACAGTGACAACCTGAGAAACAGAGGTGGAGGTGGGAACAGATTGTTGGGTGAGGATCAAAAGTGGGAGGTAATTGTTTTCTTATGTTCCAAGAGTTGTTGGGCCCTGAAACTGTAAACCCTGTTTGGTTTTTTTCTTTTCTTTTCTTTTTTTTTTTTTAAAAAAAAGAGCTAAAAATGTGAACATACGTTAAAAGCAAATAAAAGATATATCTGCAAAGTAAGAATCCATAGTAATGACCCCTTGCATTACCTAAGAAATAGTACCTGACTTAGAAGAGTTCTTCACATTGTTACCCACAGTGTCTGCTGAATATCTTCAGCCCAGTCAGGAAAAGTGAGAACAGACCAGGGGCCTGCTTCACAGCCTGGCCAATGACATTTGATCAGACAGCTTCTTCCTTAACTCCTAGCTTGGAAGAGCAGATGGTGTTCTTAACTACTGAGCCATTCCTCCAGATCCTATTATTGATTTTTTGAGATTGGGTTTCACTTTGTAGTTTTGACTGGTGGGGAGCTTGCTCTGTGTTGTGGGAGTATCTGGCTGCTCAGCCCCGAATAATCACACAGAAATTGTATTAATTAAATCACTGATTGGCTCATTAGCTCTTGCTTCTTATTGGCTAACTCTTACATCTTAATTTAACCCATTTCTATTAGTCTGTGTATTGCCACGTGATTATGGCTTACCTGCAAAGTTTCATTATGTCTGTCTCTGCTGTCAGATCCATGGCTTCTCACTGACTCCGCCTCCTTTCTCCCAGCATTCAGTTTAGTTTTCCCCGCCTACCTCTGTTCTGCCTTGCTATAGGCTCAAGCCAGCTTTCTTTATTCATTAACCAATAAAAGAAACACATATACAGAGGACCTCCCACATCAGTTCTATAGACCAGGCTGGCTTGGAAGTCCCAGAGATCTACCTGCTTCTACTTCATGAGCACTGGGACTAAAGGGGAGTGCCACCAGACTGCATTTACTGTTTAGTTTCCATTTGAGAGCTTGACAGTCACAGGACACAGGATTGCAACTGGGAAATGAGGTTACAAATTTGAAATCCAGGTCTCCAAGTAGCCTGGCCTGGCAGGTCTCTCTGCACTCTGCTTCTGACGAGTGTACACCCCAGAGCAGCATCTGCAGGGAGGGAGGTGTTGCCCACATCTTGGAATCTGTGAGTTTACACATGGAAACAGTCTCCTTCTGCTGCCTGTCTCAGAAGGAACAGTTTGCATTCATTAATGAGGCAGAAAGTTCCTCACACATTTTTAAGTAATCACACACTTCGTAGGGTTTTTATACAAGCCCACATCCTTGACATGATGGCTGCATTCCTGAAAAGCGAGGCATACAGTTCATTTTTAAACTCTTTATAGGACCGGACTTTTGCAAAAGGGTTTTCTTAAATGGAATTATTTTGTCAATTATTTAAAGATATTAGCTATATTAGGTTCTAATATTAAGGTTGTGTACTTATGAGTATAAAACCCACAGTGGACATAGGAATTCCAGTCTGATTTTACTAGAAATGCATCATGTATTATTATATGCTAATAAATATATGTATGTGTTAAATGTACATAGATTATTATCTATTATTAGCACAACATTTATGTTTTATAAAGTTTATGCTTATTTTGCATTTCACATAACCACACTATAACAGTCATTGTGTTGTCAATGATAATAATAATATAGACATTATATATTATAAGATAATATAAATACAGAAAGTATCATATATAGAAATACATATCAAATAGCATGGAGCATATGAACTATGTATTAATAAAGTAGAAAGGAGAAATAGTTTTTTTTTTTATTTTTGTTCTTTGTTGTTGTTGTTCTTTCTTTGAAACAGGATGTCACTGTGTAGCTTTAGAGCCTGTCCTGGAATTAGCTCATGTAGACCAGGCTGGCCTCCAACTCACAGAGATCCATCTGCCTCTGCCTCCCAAATGCTGGGACTAAAGGCATGCACCACCATCACCCGACCCTAAATTTTTGCCTGGCATAATTGGCAAAGGCTTTTTTTTTTTTTTAAAAAAAGATTTCTTTACACCAGAAGAGGGCACCAGATCTCATTACAGATGGTTAAGTCACCATGTGATTGCTGGGAATTTAACTCATGACCTCTGGAAGAGCAGCCAGTGCTCTTACCCCCTGAGAAATAGTTTTTCATTTTATGTTTTTTTTTCTTAAACATTTCTCTACCTTTCCTTAGCTACAATTGTATTTCCTAATATATATCTTTTAATGTAGATATTACTTTTCACTGAGCATGTCAGGCCTGTACAGAATATTTGTAAGAAAAAGGTAACAAGATAGCTATTATGAATCCAGTAATATTTAACGATTACATGATAGCTATTAATTTTAAGTTAGGTGAGTCCAAGATAAGGATGAGCATAGCTTTAAAAATCTGATTGGGTGGAGGTTGCGCCTAGTCCCGCCCACAGAGGTTGTCATTTAGTGGCTCAGCATTCCTGATTGTTGCTTTTCTCTAATAATAATTGCACATGTTGCCGGGCTGTGGTGGCACACGCCTTTAATCCCAGCACTCGGGAGGCAGAGGCAGGTGGATCTCTGTGAGTTCAAGACCAGCCTGTTCTACAAGAGCTAGTTCCAGGACAGGCATCAAAGCTACAGAGAAACCCTGTCTCGAAAAACCAAAAAAAAAAAAAAAAAAAAAAAAAAAAATTGCACCTGTTAATTCTTGGTTTATCCAGTTATCGGTCAACACGGACCTCCTGCTTTGATAGATGGGACCACTTTTTATTTCTCCCTCACACATTTCCAGGCACTTATCAATATTTTTGGTGTGCACCACCATGGCCCCTTTCTGGAGCTATTGTAACCAGTGGTACCCTGAGACAGTCCTCCCAGAATGCAGTTGGTGAGTGATGGGATGTGATTAGACGGTCACAGCCCGAGTTGTGTCAGGGCAGCCTCTGAAAGAGAGGCCTGAGGCTGTCAAGAGTGTGGGTGTCGCCAGCAATCACATCACAATCTCTGCAGAAGATGGCACTAACCAGTTAGCGTTTCTCTGTCAGCTGACAAGTCTAGTCAATGCTAAAACATGCACACACAAAGAAAAGCCTCCCCAAGTAAATACTGTCCACATCAAGTGCTCATCTGTATAGCCACCACCCTTCAAAGGCTGAGACGGAAGGACCACAAGTGTGATGCTAGCCTAGGCTGCACAGTGAACTACTGTATAAAAAGAAAAAAGAAAACCAGTCAATGGGAAAAAAAAACCTGAGATGTATGAGAATTTGTATAGAGCACATCACTTAACAACTGCTGTGGGGCTGTTTCCACTTTAAAGACTCATGAAAAGCCACACTGGTAAGCATGATATATATATCACATATATACATATACATATATATGTGTATATATATTCAAGTAAGATTGGGTACTTAGTATGGGCGAAAGGGCACAGAAAATGGCTACTGGGGTTGGAGAGTGTACGTGTGTCCTGCTTCATGTGTGTAGCTCTAGCTCAGGAGGACAGTGGCAAGGACAGTGAGGAGGATGGTGGTGAGGATGCACACGGGGGAAGGTTGTATTGCCTCAAACTCCACGCTGCAAAACGGTGAAAAATGGTAGCTTCAGTTATGTGCACACTGCCACATTTTATAAAGTAAATACTTTGTGAGGGCTGGAGACATGGCTCAGAAATTACGAGCACTTGTTGCTCTTCCATGGGACATGCTGGGCAGCTCACAACTGCCAGTACTTCTAGCTCCAGGGGACCTGACAACTTCCTCTGACCGCCACAGACACCTACACATACATGGCATGCACTCATACACACATGCATGTAAATAAAAATGAAAAAACAAATGCTTTTAAAACAGAATAATAAATCTTTTTTTTAAGTGATGAGAGTAGTGTCCTTGAAAGAAAGAAAGAAAGAAAGAAAGAAAGAAAGAAAGAAAGAAAGACACCTCTCACTGAAGTAAACTAGCAGCTAGTACCACCCAACAGTCACCCTGGCAAGACAGCCACAGGGGAACAGATCCAGTACATCACTGGCCAGAACACCGACAGTGTTTATGCTTAAACCATTTCTTATGAGATGAAATTTTTTTCATAAATTATGGGTGTGGCCTTTAAAGGTTAGAAACATGACTTACAGCTGTAGGCAAAGCAAAGGAAAACATCCCTGAGCAAAATGGAACAGTTCAAAGGTGACAGTTCAACTTGGTAACAAGAACATGCCAAAAGTCTATAGAGATGGCTCAGTAGCTAAGAGCGCTTGCCGCTCTAGCAGAGAGCCTGAATTCAGATCCCAGCACTCCCATGGTGGTTTAAAATTCTGCTAGAACTGGAGTTCTGCTGCCCTCTTCTGGTCTCCACCAGAACTGCATGCATGTAGTATGTAGACAAGCAAGCAGACTCACAGAACAATTTTCTGAAATCTGTCTGACTCTCGTAGTTTGATGTTATAAACAGAATTTATTAGTTGACTTTACATGTTAAATGTTGATACACTTTACACATCACAATATTTCATTAAAATAAGTATGTTGTTATGCTTTGCTTGAATGTTATTATTCATAATTATTCAAATTTGAATTTAGCTCATCACACCTGAGTGGTGACATTATGGTATCTGACAATATATTATAGTATCTTATTTTTAATTTTTCTAATTGAATGTGTATTTATTTAATTTTATGTGTACATGTGTGCCTGAGTGTGAGTCAGGGAGAAGCCATGGAGCTGCCGCCAGAGATAGACGTGCTGAAACTTTGCTGGTAGGCCATGACCTTGAGGTGATGCACAGATCAATGGAGATGGGTTAAATTAAGATGTAGTAGTTAGCCAATAAGAAGCTAGAGCTAATGGGCCAAGCAGTGATTTGATTAATACAGTTTCTGTGTGGTTATTTTGGGTCTAAGCTAGCCAGGAACTGAAGGTATAAGTTTCAAACAATCCCACACCTGTTTGGAATTATGATTAATAGAATGGCTATTTATTTAAGGGGGAAAAACTTACAGATCACGGTCCCAGAAAACAGCCCTTTGTGCAATCAGGAAGGGAGCCTAGTCTCCAGAAGTTGAGCCAGAAGCCAGAGAGTGAGCAGAGGGAAGTGGCCGCTTTTTAAAGAGAGAGAGACCACGCCCCAATGGACTGGTATCTCAGTGGCTATTGGCTGAAGGAGCGGAAGGAGCTTCCATAACAAGGAACCAACAAACAACTCTCTCTCCATGCAACAGTACTTCCCTATTGCTGGAGACACCCTGCACATTGGACACATGACCTGGAATACCCAAGTTGGATCTATGTTGAAAGCCTCTTTTCTCCCTGAGGACTAACTTCCCTAGTATTAAAAGGTACCATGCAAGCTTCCAGGAGAGTGACCAATAATCCTACCAAGCTGTAATGCCTATGAATCATAAAGATGGCCATATGATAGAAATGTAACATATATACGTGCGTGTGTGTGTGTGTGTATGTGTGTGTGTAAAGAAAAAGGACACAAATTCCAGAAGAATCAAGGGAAGGATTGGAGGGAGGAAAGGGGTAAAATAATATTGCTATATTTTAAATAAAATTTCATTATATGTATCAGAGAGCTCACCCTGGTGGTGAAGACAGGGAACAGCTGGCAGCATGACCAACCCAGCAACTACCCAGACCCAGAATCAGGGTTATGTGTTAGCCCACCCCGACATTCACCCCATCTGTGATCTGCTGGAGCATGGGATGAGGTGGGGGAGGGTCAGTCCAGTGGACCCAGAGCTGCAGGATCTCCATGACAAAGGATCTCCACTACACAGGATGTCCAGGAAGAGTCCCAGTGAAGGCCCAGTGTTGATAGTGTAGCAGAGACCAGGGACCTTGAACCACACCAGTGATTCTTTGCAATGAGTGCCTGAATGTAAAAATATATGGATCAAGGGGTTTACTGTGTGACTCGCTGTATGATGAGATTTTCCCTTTCTCCCTTTTCCCCCTTTTTGCTCTTAAATTTTGTTTTATTCTGGGGTGAGGGAGAAAATGGGTGGGATCAGGAGGCATGATATGAAAGACACTAAAATAAATAAAAAGGAAGTAAAAAATAGTTTAGTTATATGCATGTGTGTTGAGAGAGTGTGCATGCTGCAGGCATATGCACAGGGAATGCAGCTGCCCTCAAAGGCAAAAATAGGGCAGCAGGTGCTGTAGGCATGTGCATGTAGATGCAGGTGCCCTCAAAGGTCCCCTGGAGCTGGAGCTACAGGTGTTTGTGAGTCGCCTGACACAGGTGCTGGGAACTGACCTCAGGTCCTCTGCAAGAACAGAATGCACTTTCATCTCCCCTGCCCCTCCAATGACTTTAATTTAAAAAGAGCAAAATGATCTCTTTTCCCACCAAATACTGAAACAGAGCAGAAGCATCTTCAGGGAAATTTAGAGTGAGGTCAAAAACTGCCAAACAATAATCTAACTCTGTGGTTTTCAACTTTCCTAATGCTGTGATCCTTTAATATAGTTGTTGCTACTTCATAACTGTAAGTTTGCTACTGTTATGAATCTTAGTGCAAATACCTGATATACAGAGTATCTGATATGTAACTCTTGAAGGGGTCGCACCCCACATGCTGAGAACCACTGCTCTGGCTGTTCCAAGTCACTTCTGTTTCTGTTTGTCCTACTTTCCATATTTACTCTTATTGTTTCCCTATATTCTTTGAAGATCAATTTCTCTCTCTTCTCTCTCTCTCTCTCTCTCTCTCTCTCTCTCTCTCTCTCTCTCTCTCTCTCTCTCTCTCACACACACACACACACACACACACATGCCTCTTGTGCTCATACCCACAGCCCCATTTCCTCCCTCCAACTCTCTCTGGTCACCCCTCCTTCATGTCCCCTTTACAACTACATGTCCCGCTTTTTGGTTTTATTTTTGTCTTGGCTAAGACCCAGATGGGGACAGGTAAGCAGTACAAGACTGATGGGAAAATTCCTGCAGTGGGTAATGAGGAAGTCATGGCTGCTCTACTCGGTCCCTCAAGGCCACTCAAGTCTGACAGCTATGCTTGCTCCTTCCTATTTTAATTCATGCCTTTGAATTCCCTGGGACATGAGTACGACTCCATGGTTGATTGCATCAAGAAATGTATGCTTGCAAAACAAGTTGACTTGACTACTGTCTTAAGTTTTTCTTGCTGTGAAGAAACCCCATGACCTCAGCAACTCTAACAAAGAAAGCATTCAATTTAGGCAGTGGAATGCAGTTTCAGAGGTTCGGTCCATTATCATCATGAAGGATAACATGGCAGCATGCAGGCAGATGTGGTGCTGTCTACATCTGGATCAGAAGGCAGCAGGAAGTCAACTGACTGTCACACTGAGTGAAGCTTGAGAAAAAAGACCTCAAAGCCCGCCTCCACAGTGACACACTTCCTCCAATAAGACCACACCTCCTAATACTGTCGCTCCCTTTGAGGGTCATTTTCTTTCAAATCACCACAACTACCTTTGCAGCTTTGCCTCAACACCTTTCCTCCCCAGTCTATCTCCTTCCCAAGGGGCAACTGCTCTGTCTTGGTTCGAGTGTAGGGCCAGGTATAGTCAGAGAAGCAGCCATTTCTGTCCCATCCCCTAATTCCTGAGAGCCAGAAAACATCAGAACACCAGAACCACAGATCCTGGTGAGAAAACACCAGTGACCACTAGGGGATCGTGTGGCAGCAAAGACCATAGCAATATTCTTGCGTCTTTCTGAAGACAAGGTCAAAGCTGGGAGAAGTCCAACCTGTTCACCTGGATCTCTGCATTGAAAGAGGCTCAACTCAGCTCCCCTCAATACCTACCCTGCCTCTCTCTGAGACACTGCTGCTTTCTAGCCACACCACCTTCTGGATTGACATGTGCACTCTCCTCTTGAGCTGAACCAGATGAGCAGGTCCACACTGACCTCAGCTCCAACAGGAATCACATTGATTAGCAAGCAGGCCTAGCACATGGAGTCATCTCTGTATCCTGTGCTCCGAGAACTTCGGGTCATATTGTAGGTGTGCTTGCGCATGTCCGGTACCTGCTCAGCCTCAGACTTTTAGTGCGTCCTGTCAACTCAGAGGGAAGCAGCAGGCAGAAGAGAGCTTCTCATTGTGGGTTGGTAAGACTTGAGAATGATTCTTCCATTTTGAAATTCATGATTCATTCAGTAATTATTGTTTTTTTAGAAACATCTGCCTAGTGTTCCAGGTGCCAGGAATGTAACAAAGTAGACAAAAAGACAACCTGCGGGACTTATAGGCATTCAAGTGAGAAGGAACAGGTAGCAGACAGACATGTAACATACAATAGGCCAAGTAGAGGGGCTGGGTAAAGTACAAGTGGGTATTTGCCTAGGGTTCTGTTTCAGTGAGGGTTTCTATTGCTGTAAAGAGACAACATGACCACAGCAACCTTTATAAAGAAAAACATTGAATTGAGTTGGCTTACTATTTCAGAGATTAGTCCATTATCATCATAGTTCTACATGATAGTGTGCAGGCAGATATGGTGCTGGAGAAGGAGCTGCTGTATGTTTATATGCAGGCAAGAGGAAGGAGACTGCCTTGCTGGGCATGGCTTGAGCATACATGAGACCTCACAGCTCACCTCCACAGTGACACACTTCCTCCAACAAGGTCACACCTCCTAAAAGTGCCACTCCCTTTGGCGACCAATTGCATTCAAACTACCACATTCTACCTCCTGGCCCCCAAAGGCTTCTAGCCATATCACAATGTCAAAAAAAAAAATGCATTCAGTCCAACTTCAAAAGTCCCCATGGTTTCACATAACAGTCTCAAACTTATTTAAAAGTCTAAAGTTCAAATTCTCTTCTAAGATCTCATGCAACCTCTTACTGTAATCCCCTATAAAATAAAAATCAAAAAGCAGATCACATACTTCCAACATATAATGGCACAAGATATACATTACTGGTTCCAAAACATAGGAAAGGGAGCATAGTGAGGAAATACTGGACCAAAGAAAGACCAAAAGTCAACTGGGCAAACTCCAAACTCTGGATCTTCAAGTCTGATGTCAAAGTCTTCTTCAGATCTCCAATTCCTTTTGGCTTTCTTCACTGCAACATACTTCTATCTCTTGGGCTGATTCCACTCCCTGTTAGCAGCTCTCCTCAGCAGGCATCCCACAGCTCTGGAATCTCCAACATCTTGGGGTTTCCAAGGCAATGCAGGTTTCAGCTTCACAGCTTCATGCAATGGCCTCTCTAGGCCTCCATTCAGGGACACCCCTGACACATGCCTGACCTCAACAGCTTTCCTTAGTCACAGAGGAGCTTTCCATAATGCCTTTCTTTAGCTGAAGCTGCCAAGTCCTGCTGCTTGCTGGGGATGGAACGTGGCCCTCTCCTTCAGTTACATCTTCTCCAGCTTTCTGTCCTTCACTGCCTAAGCTTGACCGTCCTGAAGCTTGTTCTGTAGACCAGACTGGCCTCAAACTCAGAGCTCTGCCTGTCTTTGCGTTCTCAGGGCTGGGATTAAAGGTGCGCATCACCACACCCCGCTCTAAGCTTTTCTTTAATTCCTTTTCACAAGTTGGAAAGTTAGCTGGGTAGGAGCTTGCTTGAGGTCACCAGTCTCACAGCAATATCCCATTCCCAGTATCAACTTCTGTCTTCGTTAGGGTTTCTATTGCTGTGAAAAGACACCATGACCACAGCAACTCTTATTAAAAAAAAAAAAAAAAGCATTTTTTTTTTAAATAAAAAGTGAGGTGGTGGGCTGGAGAGATGGCTCAGTGGTTAAGAGCATTGCCTGCTCTTCCAAAGGTCCTGAGTTCAATTCCCGGCAACCACATGGTGGCTCACAACCATCTGTAATGAGGTCTGGTGCCCTCTTCTGGCCTGCATACATACACACAGACAGAATATTGTATATATAATAAATAAATATTTTTAAAAAAAAGTGAGGTGGTGGTTTACAGTTTTAGAGGTTTAGTCCATTATCCTTACGGTGTTTCTGCTCAGCAGTCCCCAGTACTTGACACAGTTGAATTGATGTCTCTGTCCCTGCATTCATCCTTTTGACGAGACTAGCCCACCAACTCACCTCATCTCAGGAGCTCACCTACCTCATGCTGTGGCTCTGTGCCTCCAGCAGAGCATCTGGGTTCATGGACATCTCATCTACCCACCTACAGCGACTCTCTGCAGGCTAACGACACTGCTGGTTTGCCAGTTTGGTTTATGAGCCTATGTGGGGTATGTAATAAACATGATGGAAAGTTACTATAAATGGAGTCCCAAGATGAAGGGCAGGTTGGATGCTTAGAGGAACTCAGTGAAGAAGACACGAGGAGCCTTGACTTTAATCCCCTCAATTTCCCTTTGTTTAATTTGAGGCCCAATAACTCATGAGAGGAATTCACGGGGATATATTACAATTGGAAATTTAGAAAGATTTCTGTGTCTATACTGTTTTAAAAAGGAAATCTTCCTGCAAAATTAGCCTAATTCTCTTTAAATAAAATTTCAATTTAACTTAGGACCCAGTAAAGCTACACAATGCATTTCTCTGTGTTTCACGTATAGAAGACATTTTTCTCCTAACTGGTTAAGCAGAGACACTATGAAGCCCAGACGGGAGTTAAACTGGAGCAACAACAGGGCTGAGAATCACATACAGCAGTGCACTCAGGTAAAATTAGGACCTTACAGCCCAGCGAATAAAGTTTACTCTAAGGCAGTAGTCTCTACCAGTCAGCTGCAGGTAGAAAATATTCAGAAAAGTATTTACACTTGGGTTTAGCACATGTAAACTTTCTTCTCAGTATTATTACAATACAACATATAGCCAATTTACATGACATTTGCCTTGTATTAGGTATAATGAGTGGTCTGTACCCTTAACGAAGCGGAAGGACGTGTGTAGGCTGTGTGAAATACAGTACTTAGCACAAAGAGCTCGGTTATCTTGCGGGTTTGGGCATTCACCAACATCCTGGACGCGGTTCCCTGGGGGTACACAAGGGACAACTGCACCTGTTGCTGCAAGAGACATCTTTAGTGTTCAACCAGTCTTCATGAGCTATTGACTTGGGAAGTCATTGACACCTCAGGTTTGGTAGAGGGTAGATGGTTAGTTGCCGGGAGTCAGACAGATCCAAGGCTTTCTCAGAGGCCCTGAGAGAAGGACAAAGGGAACATTAGTTCTGTGTCCTTGCTTAGAGGCAGGCTAGGCAAAGTCCAGATTGGGACTGGAACCAGGGCTGTGAAGGAATTAGGGTTCTGTCTTCTGGAAATCCAGCTTCCCCCTCTGTGTTTATCAGTCCTAAGACAGCTGTGTCTTTGATAACTTGTGTTCTAATGTTGGCTAACATTGCTTGATTTAGCTCTCTGTTGATTTTGGCCTATCTTCCTTCTAAAAATGTATATAAGATATACTTTCTTAACAAACTTGTTTGGCATAAGATGTATCTTGTGCCTATCTTCTCATTCCCTGGTTCACACTCTTTCCAGAACCTGTCACTGAGATACAACCTGCTGATCCAGGTCAGATGGTGAGACCTTTGATTTGGCATCCCAGACTCTTTCCCACAAGACTACATCACAGAGCTACCACCCCGTCACACCAGGGCTATCTGACCCTCCCTGTCTCCACTTCCTAAGTCTTTGTGTGAAGGTCAAATCAGAAACAGCAGCGCCGTCTAAACACATTCCCAGACAAATGCATCGCCAGCATCAGCAATGTCTCCCAGAACTCTGAAGAGGGTTTTGAATGAAAACAGGGAAAGAGGCACCCGAGGAAGTTTAGTGCCAAAATCAAAACCCCCAAAGAACACAGTCCTAAGAGATCAGAATTACGAATGTGGAAATCCTGGAATCTAAAGGCACCAAACTGCAATTTTCATGAAGGGAAAAGAAAATCTGGGATGATGTCTTTGGGAGTTTATGATGGGTGTTATAATGATGTAATTTTTGTATATTCATATAAAAACAAATCCTTAAGGGCTGGAGAAATGGCCCAACAGTCAAGAGCACTGACTGCTCTTCCAGAAGGTCCAGGTTCAGTTTCCAGCACCCACATGCAATTAGCAACCATCTCAGCTCCAGTTTCAGGGAATCTCTCTTCTGGCTTCTGCAGGCGCTGCATGCTACAAACGCACATGCAGACAAAACACCCATATACTTAAAATTTAAAAAAAAGTAAAAAACACTTGGAAAAAGAAGTCAGTTCAAATATATTCTCTAAGTAGCTATATTTGTAGCCATGTGTATACAGATGAAAATACATTAGAATGAAGCTGATGTGGGATGTCCTTCTGTATATGTGTTGCTTTTATTGGTTAATGAATAAAGCTACTTTGGCCTATGGCAGGGTAGAATATAGCCAGGCTGGAAGAGACATAGAGAAAGAGTAGGCAGAGTCAAAGAGATGCCATGCAGCTGCCAAAGGAGAAAGACGCAGGAGCCTT
Organism: Chionomys nivalis; assembly: GCF_950005125.1. Classification (NCBI taxonomy): domain Eukaryota; kingdom Metazoa; phylum Chordata; class Mammalia; order Rodentia; family Cricetidae; genus Chionomys; species Chionomys nivalis. The sequence goes on along the minus strand of NC_080097.1, from coordinate 52,611,028 downwards.
ACCTCAGTAAGCCATAGCCTCGTGATGATACACAGATTAATATAAAAGAGTTAATTTAAGATATAAGACTTGGTTAATAAGAAGCATGGGCTAACAAGCCAAACAGTGTTGTAATTAATATATTTTCTGTGTGATTTTTCAGGTCTGGGCAGCCGGGAAACAAATGAGCAGTCTCCATTTACATGAAGCTTTTTATTTGCAAGGTTTTTTTTTTTTTTGTCTGTTTGTTGTTTTATTTTTGTTTCTCAAGACAGTGTTTCTCTGTGTAACAGTCCTGGCTTTGCAAGTTTTTAATAATAAAGTCTATAACATTTTTTAAGATTGAAAAAACGAGATGTATAATAAGTTGTAAGAATACTTTATTGCTATGTTGCTACCATGCAGTTCTGGGGTGGTCATCACACATGATAGTACTACATTTATCTTGACTTCCTGGGCCTTACATCTTCCTTTTCACATTTGGACCACAGTCTTCATGAAAGGCAGACAGAATATTCTGCTCTTTATTTAATTTTATTCCTGACAACAATAGTCTCCTAACAAGTTCCATAGTAAATTTTATAGACAAACTCGACTCCTGTTTTGGAAACCTGCAGTGTATCATACCGTGACTTCGACATCAACATTTTCTATCACAGCTCGCGATGCTGTGTGTTTCATCTTCCATCCTTTCAGTTCAGGAGATGTAAACTGTACGGTGACATTAGTTTGTTTTATTCTTTTTCCTCGTACACTTGACTATCCCAAACCCTTTCTCTCAGTGTTGCCTATGCCCAGGCTTCCTCACTAGCTACAGATATGTCCTTTGTATATCTACATTTTTGAGCAACGAAAGGTCTTGAGAACTCAGCTCCTTGGGTGACTGTGTGTGGTGTGGCGCCCCATTTCATCAGAGCAGTTTGGAGGTGCATTGTGATATTTGAGATGGCCCAGTTGCAAAGCTGAAGATACACCAATTACCTTCCAGCGTGATGTGTGATTACGCATTGTGCCCGAGACATACTTCCTCAAGGAACGGGGTCTTTCCATAGCTGCTCCATAGTGTGACTGTGAGGATATCTGAATATGTGTTACTATTACTTATTTTATTATGGAAAGGATCCTATGAAGTGATCTCTTATGTTTTTGTTTCTCAAATATAGCCATCTCCTTTAAAAATGTACATAAGTATCTTAAAGGCATTCATAAAATCACATTCAGCCGTAGTTTTTAGTGTTGGTGAATGGTATTTTTCTTGTTCTTATGTTAATATCTGACTCACAGCAGGAACCATTTATTTTGGCTCGCAATTTGAGAGGCTAAAGTCTACGAAGGTAGAGAGGACATGGTGGCAGGTGGCTCCAGGGAGGCAGGAGTGTGCAGCTGAGACCCTTGTTTTCACATCTAGACAGAGCAAGAAGCTGAGCATAGGCAGTGAGTGAGGGTGAGGGTATGCAGCCTCAAGACTCATCCCCAGGGACCTTCTTCTTTTTTTTTTTTGTTTTGTTTTGTTTTGTTTGTTTTTGAGACAGGGTTTCTCTGTGGCTTTGGAGCCTGTCCTGGAACTAGCTCTGTAGACCAGGCTGGTCTCGAACTCACAGAGATCCGCCTGCCTCTGCCTCCCGAGTGCTGGGAGGGACCTTCTTCTTATAGTGGAACTTCTTCTCTTGAAGGGTCGACAACCTTCAAAACAGAGCCCCCAGCAGGAGACCACGTAATCAAATGCATACACCTAGTGGGGATACTTCACATTCAAACCACACAACTGTCTTAGGTAAAAAGGTGTTTTAGTTACTTTTCTATTGTCGTGAAGAGATAACATGGCCAAGACAACTCATAGACCAGTAGACTGATTGTTGATGTGGGCTTGTTTCAGTGAGTTAATCCATATCATCATGATTGGGAGCATGGCAGCAGGCAGGTAGTCGTGGTGCTGGAGCAGTAGCTGAGAGCTTATATATTGAGATAGCTATGAGGCAGAAAGAGACCCAACGGCCACGAGCTGGTGCTTTTAAAACCTCCAAGCCTACCTCCAGTGGCACACCTCCTCCAGGAAGGCCACATCTCCTAACCCTTCCCAAATAGTTCCCCCAACTGGGACCAAGCATTCAAATATATGAGCCTAGGGGTCCTTCTCATTCACACAACCACAGAATGGCATGATTAGATGATTTCTCAAGGAATATGTGTGAATGCTCACTCACCCGCTCCACCTCATTCCCACGGTGGCTTAGTTCCCTCACCTGCCTGCTTTTGTCTCTTTGGCTATTGGACTTTCCTGTCTATATTTGCCATTTGACAGTCTTTCTGGGTCAAGTTGTGATCTTAAACAAATAATCATATTTGCTTAAATGGCAACTAGCATTTCCAAAAATTAAAAGTAAAGGTGAATTCCAGTATGTATGGTATAAAAACCATACACTTTGGCTTGGCAAGATGGCTCTATGGGTAAAGATGCTTGCCTCCAAGCCTGACGACCTGTGTTTGATGCCTGGGACTCACATGGGGGATGAAGAGAACCAACTCCTGCAGGTTGTCCTCTGACCTCCACACTCGCATTGTGGCACACGTGTTACACACACAAAGCAAATTATTGTTTTGTTTTTCTGTTTCTCTGTGTAGCGTTGACTGTCCTGGAACTCACAGAGATCCAAAGGGGACCGTACGCTTTAAGTAGTCTCTCTTCTCCTGAGCCACAGGGTGACATCCAATTTAGAGAAGGCTGCGACTATCTCTCTGGCAACAGAAGGAAGGCTTTAAACAGGTCTGTTTTTAGGTCTGCAAAGATTTAAACCCAGCCTTTGCTCTGGGCAATTCTAAAATGGCTTTTGCCCTTCCTTTTGTTGCCTAGCTTTTTCATTTTTCCTGTTCCCCGGAATATGGGCATCCAGCTACTATTGTGGCTTTTAAGGACTGTTCTGAGAACTGCCTTCAGAATCGTAGCATATTTTGGTGGCTTCTCTGGCTGGCTTCACATTCAGAAAGACCTGTTTCTGGGTGCAGGAAGCCAACAGTGTTTGGTGTGAGGACAGTGTCTGAAATAGGGACATGAGGTTCTTTGTTCTTGTATTGGGAAAGTGAGCAAATGGTGTGGCTGCTGTGTGAGCGTGTGGCCTCCAGGAGGTGCCTGTTCAAGGATAGGACAGGCCCTCTGAAAAGCAGTTTGCCAAGGAGGAAGGACATTTCTTCCTTGGCGCTAATCGTCAATGCCCAGAGGGCAGCTAGGGCTCAGCCATCAGGTGTGACTCTTGCTCACAATCATGGGACTGTGGGCAGAGAGGCAGAAAGCTCTCAATCTCAACATTCTGCCATTCATTGCTGAGCCCATACATAGACCCAGGAGCAGAGGTATGTCTCCTAGGTGATTCTAGATCCAGTGAAGTTGAAAATGAAGATTACCCGCTATGCTGTCCAGGCCAGAGGGTACTTTGAAGGAGGCCAAGACTGAAAGAAACACCAAGGCTTTGGGGGTGGGGTTGGATCCTGGAAATCTTGATTCCACAGGTAGCGTGCTATGTATTGCAGGAAAGGCGGTCTACCTCCAGGAGCTCCTTTTGATTCAACAGTGGCTAAGACAATAATAAAGCATGCAGAGTGAGTGACAGCTAGGTGCCTGGGCTGGCCTTTCTGCGATCACAGCCTACAAATCTGAAGTGACCAGCTGGATTGATTCCATGATGGAAACTAGTGACAGTTCCCATGGTGGGTGTTTCACGGTGAGGGGAAAACATTGGGAAGATGGCTCCGTCTATCTGGGGGTTCAAAAGAGATGTCATCATAGTCTATGGCAGTGATTTTCAGCATGTGGGTCACAATCCCTTTGGGGGTTGCATATCAGATATTTACATTACGATTCATAACAGTAGCAAAATTACAGTTATGAAGTAGCAATGAAAAGATTTTATGGTTGGAGGTCACCACAACATGAGGAACTCTATTAAAGGGTCACAGCATTAGGAAGGTTGAGAATCACTGGTGTAGAGCATTTGAACTCTTGGTCCCCAGTTAAAGTGCTGTTTGGGAGGTTTAGGAGGTAAGGCCTTGTTGGAGGAAGTACATCACTGAGGGTGGGCTCTGAAGTGTTAAAAACTGGAGCCTTTCCCAGCTCTCTGCTTCAGAGCCCTGGGCTTCCTGCTCTTGTGGCCATGCCTGCCCTCTGCCATCTGGAACCATAAGCCCAAATACACTTATTTATAAGTTGCCTTGTTCAAAGTGTTTTCTTTTCTTTTTTCTTTTTTATCACATCAATAGAAAAGTAACTAATACAGTCTGACTTGGAAAACCTTGGTTCTAGAGCCTATAAATGCCTTCAGTCACTTCCCTGGGTACCTGGGAAGGACCTCAGAACTCACCATTTCTCTTAACGATCCACCACCGTCCACACCACCACCACCACCCCTGCTGAAAGCCCATTAGAAACAGCAACTTGACTGTGCATCAGAAATCCAGGCTTGAATGGAAATAAATGGTGCAGGTTGCCTCTATTTTTAGACGGAGACTAATCCATCACGATGAGTCAATTGAGTTCACGCTGTCACCGAGTTCAGCTTCTGTATCTCTTTAACTGTTTTCTGCATGAGAAGCTCATCATTAGATCGTGGGTCATCCTCAGTTTACATCTAATACCAAGGGGTTTAATCGAGACTTGAATTTCCTTGGCTCAATCCAGGCATTGGTAGGGCGGAGGGTAGGGTGTGAGCACCTTCGTGAGAGGAGAAGCTGGGAACCCGAGTTTATGTATCAACAATAGTGTCTTTCCCACCCTCCTCTTAGTGGTTCCTTCAGACGCTAATCTTCCCCAGTTCGTTTCAGCTGCAAGTGAGACCGTGGAGGATTCCCAAAGAGTCGGGCAGCGACCACACCTTCTTATGAATATTCAACAGCAAGGCAAGGAGGCCACGCGGAAGAAAAGCCCTTGGAACAACTCCACTTAAGTCCCTGCAACTGGCGGCCGCCTCACTCTGGGCCGGTTCCTAGAAGACGAGACACTGAACCCAAATCTGGATGAGCCTCAGGGAGCCGCACCACGTCGCCTTTCGTATCCCATCTGAACTCCAGCCACCGTTGCCGCAGCCTCTCGAATGAAGCTCTCGGGACTGAGGGGCCAAGAGGGTCCCCGCCTTGGTGGCGCAGAGGAGAAGGGCGCGTGGCCGGTGGGCGGCGCGCTCCTGGGAAGTTTGTGCCCATCTTCTGCTGGTGACTTTCCCGACACAGGGCTCTGAGCGCGGTAGTTCCGAGGATGCTCTGCTAACGTGAAGAAATTCTGAGCAAGGTAAGCGGTGTTCCCTGCCGGCTGCCACCTCCTTCCGCAGCGTGCAGCCGAAATCCTGTGTCACATTTTATTTCCTGAAGCGAGGACAGTAGTGGGACTTGGCGGCTCTACAGACCCTGCTGTGGAGGTTTGAAAAGTTTCGGCGGGCACAGCAGGTGCAAGGCGCCAGGGCCGAACAGAATAGCACAAAGCCTGCCGCCTTGGAGGTTGCCATGGCAGCGGGAGTGGCGTCTAGCGGCGGCCCGCCTGCGTTGCTGGGAAACCATGGGGCTCTGGGGACTGGGCCCCTTTGGCCTCTGTGGGCCTCAGGATGAGCCCACCCTGTGAGGTTTTCTTTGGCACGTGTATCTGTGTTCACTCACTGTATGCAAATAGCGTCTTGTCCCATGGTTACATTAGGTTTCTAGGCTGTCACCCGCTAAAGCATAACCTTAACTCTGCTTTTGAAATTAGCTTAGATTGTAGTGAGATGAACACGTAAGAAAGTCTGTTGGTTCTTTCTAAAGTTTAAAATAAGGATTCTGGGGCTGGACAGATGGCTTAGAGGTTAAACTGTCTTACAAAGAACTGGGGTTTGGTGCTTTGCACCTAAGCCAGTACCCAGTCATCACAACCACCTGTGACTCCACCCCCAGAGCGCCCTCCTCTGGGCTCTTCCGGCACTCGCACTCCTGTGAACAGACCCACACAGTATAATGGTTTCATTTCAAAAAACAAACAAACAAACAAATAAAAACAAAGCAACCAAGTTTGTTTGAAATTAAATGCTGACGTTGTTTCCCGGCGGTCATTGGTTTTTCCTCTATGAAGTCAGAGAAGTGGGCTTCTTTCAGCTTCAGGACTCTCAAGGAACAGTTCACACTGAGAAGACAGTGAGGTGAGGGGACACGGGTGGCTTTCAATGTGCACGTGAATGAGCTCATTTGAGTCATCCCCCCCACAGGAGATCACTGAATATCAGACACTCTGAAGCCCAGGGCCTGGCTTCTCATGTTTACTGCAAATCCGATGGTGGGAAAAAGTTTTCAGTCGCGGACAGGGACGGGAGTGCCAGGGAGATGTTGTCCTTTTGGGTTACTGTGCCACTCAATCAGAAAGCTTTGGATTTTTGGACCATTCAGGTTTTAGATGTTTGGATTAGGGACGCTTGTCCCAGTTGGCTTTCTATTGCTGTGAGAAACAGTATGGCGGAAGCAACCTGGGGAGGAAAGAGTTCAGTTTCCCTTGTAGCTTACAGTTACCGTGGAGGATGGTCAGAGCAGGAGCGCAAGGCAGGAACTGAAACAGAGGCCATGGGGGAGCTGCAGACACGGCTCTCTCAGCTTGCTCTTTCATGCAAGCGCCCTCCCAAGAATGCCTACAGTGGATCAGACCTCCCACATCATTCATTAATCAAGAGAATGCCCCCCAGACTTGCGTAAGCCAACCTTATTTCGGTCTTTTTCTCACTTGAGGTTTTCTCTTCCCTGGTGACCAGCTTGCGACAAGGTGACCAAAAATTAATCAGAATGTATGTATATATATATATATATATATATATATATATATATATCTTTTAATTGCATGTATATATATGCAATTAAAAATAATAAAAATAAAAAATAAAACAGATATTTGTTTTCTTATTTTCAAGGCTGTCCATTCCATTCCTCAAGTATTTAAACTAATAATGAGCGCTGTTTCTATCTCTTCAGGACAGTAATTTTGTTCCCCAGAATTTCACAGGCTTTGCAGAAGAAAAGCACAGGCATCAGGTAGCCTGCTGCATTGAAAAAAATCAGAATTCTTGTGTCGCACTTCAATGTGTTGGATGTAGAGCATGGGAGAGGATTCACTTCATTTCATGGAGAATGTTCTTACGAGTAAGATGCCAGACCATTTGGCTCATTATCCTACAGACTGGTTACCCACACTACATACTAACTTCTCCAGAGCCTAATTGGCTGCAGAGCCTAATTTCACATTCGTATCCTCATAATTAAAGACATCTTCTGTTGTTCTTAATTTTTTTTTCAGAGTATAATTATGCTTCCAAAGACATCGGCACTCTGTCGGCTATCAGGGCATATGTCCCTCTGTGACCTACTGCTTTCTCTCACTCTTTTCCTTTTTAAAGCAGTGTGTTATTCACATTGTCATTTTTTAAATGTTCTTTGATGCTGTCTTAAACGCACGTTGTTAGATTCGTGAGACGTGGCATTAGTGGTGAGAGCGAAGCCAAAAGCTCAGTTAGGAAAAAAAAAATAGGGAGGGGACAGAAGAAGGAAAATAAACGGTCAACCCTTTTATGTATGCTATTCAAAGTCAACGTTTCTGCTTATTTATTGATTAGTATCATTTTCATTATTTCCTCTCATAAAATGCTAAATTTAAAAAAAATTGGTTAAGATGCTTATAAAATGTGTATAAGATGCTTATAAGACATTATCCCGGTATTGCTTGTATTTTGAGACAGGATCTTACGTAGCCTGGACCGGTCTCAAATTTGCTCTATAGCAGAGGATCACCTTGAACTTGTGATCCTCTTGCCTCCACCTCCTGAGTGCTGAGATCACCAGTGTACCCAGGGCTGTGTGGGGTAGGCAAACACTTAATTGCATCTCCCGGAAATGGCACAAGAATTTTTATTGCCATCTAAAAATGTGTTTGAAAAACAAGCTCAGGAAGGCTGAGTAAGCAGCTGAAGTGGCCCAGAAAGAGAGGCACACAAATGACAGGCTGTGCCAACCCCTGCAAACCAGATGTTCTTCGTGAGCTTCAGGGACCAGGCCTGCCTCTCCCTGCAGCTGGGGGTGTAGGTACAGTGTCCTCACCTTCCCAAGGCTCTGAAGGTCTGGGAAGATGGAGAAAGGAGCTTTTAGAAAGAAAAAAAAAGAGAAAGGGGCAGAAAGGAAGAGGTGGGGAAAGGGTTCCAAAGAGTAGAAAAAGGAGAGAGGGAACAGGATAAAGGGAAGTCAGCAAAGGATCCACGGGTCACAGAATGGGAAAGAAGAGAAAGGGGAGCAATGGGTGGAATTTAGGCCTACTGGTCAGCTTGGGCCACTAAAGCAAGCAACCAGGCTAGGAGCCTAAAAGTCTGCATGTGCTAGCTGGACTCCCAGCTCTGGGGGTTGAAGACTCTACTCCTCAGGTGATCTGTTCTGAGGCATCTCTCATTGGCTGCCCTGTCCCCCATGACCTCACAGGATGGTCCTTCAGCTTGTGCTATCTGTACCCTGACGATTTCTTAGAAGCACACAGTTCTATTGGATTAGAGCCTACCCTAATGCCCTCTTTTTACCTCAGGGACCTCTTCAAAGGCCCTGCTCCAAACAGCCACATTCTGAGGCACTGAAGATTAAGGCTCCACCCCAAGGACTTTAGGGACAAGGAAGATGATACTGGTCCATCACTGTGAATACCAGTCCAGTGTCTTGCTTATCTTTCATCCCCATTAGCATTCTCTCCTGGGGCACATAAGTGGTTGAGCAACCTGTGGTCTTCTCTGTATCTCAGTATATCCCAGTGTCTGTCTTTTTTGAAGAAGAGACATCCAAACCTGGATCCTGCGTTCCTGGTTGGTTCTTTGCTTTCATTCTCAGCTCTGCGGGATGACTTCAAGTCTTGGGAAGTCTTGACAATGGCAGATGACGTTGAATGATGACTTGGTTTTCTAGTTAGACACCTGCTTTTTGTGACAGTGGAGTGACTGTTTGGCTTGGCATGTCTGGTAAGAAAAATGAATTCAGTGGCAGTGACATGGGGACTGGGAAGACAGAAGCGACAAGAGGCAGAGCCTTAAGTCAGCGCCACCTCTGGCTACCTGCTTCCACTCTCCTTTCTAATGAAATCTATTGGTGTCTTGCTTCAGAGTGCTGGGAAGGTGGCCAGGGAACTCTGAAGGGTTCAAATAACTAAACAAGGTTGTAACTGAGATGTGTTTGAAAGACCTCAAATTATTGAAATATGGCCATAAAATATCAGGAGCCAAGAGAAGCCTGCAAGTCTTCGGCCAGATCCTTGCTCTTGGCTGGGTCACTCGCAGCCTGCTTTGTAAAAGGAGGAATTCATACTAGACATCAAGATTACCAAAGAAGGTTCCAGAAATGTCCACAATAAGGGCTTCACTATTTATCAATCACCAGACTCTCAAAGTACTCGCAGCATCCTTCAGTGCTCCGTGCTCCCCTGCAGGGGAGACCAAATGTTGTCTATCCTACATTGGGGTTGGTTAATAGGTAGCTCATTGGCCCTTCTTTACAAGCAGGATGGAAACTCTGCCCACTGTTTTGAGAATGTTTCTATGACACAGAACTTTCCCTCTGCCTCTTGACTTGGGGAGCTGGGAGGTGTGTGTGTCTTCCTTGCTCTTCCTTGAGCCACCTCCCTTTGAGCGTTATCCTATGTCCTTTGGAGTGTGAACCTCTAAACGGTTCTGGAATGCCCCTTCTTCTGAGGAAGACCGGTCTGTGCACTTGGTGAGGCCTTCCCAAGGTGTACTGGTGCTTTCCAAATATGCTCTTTGGATGCGGCCCAGCGGCCTGGATGGGTGGTTTCAGAAACAGGCACTTACGTGGGCAGCTATTGTTAGAGAGCCAAAGGAGAATGCCTGTTTCTCACTGAAGCATGCACTTGGTCAGTATGGGGACCAGTACCATGAATCTGGGTTTGTTCTCTGCTTTGACAGATGGGATAAGCATTGAGGGGCAGAACAAGATAGTCTTCCTGCCCTGGGCCAGAGGTTTGTCCAGTTGGTCATTGTACCCACCATTGACCATTTCAGGAGGTTAGTGGTGGATTCAGTTGCTACTTCTTGTATAACCTTGTCAGTAGATGCTCACCTCAGATGATGACACAGAAGAACCACATGCGGGGGTGTAAAGGAGGAGGAAATCAGCTGTTACTGGTGGAGGCGGTGTTCTCAGATTTGGGCATAATGAACCCTATGCCTCTGGAGAAGTTAATGGTGTTGCAATGGCTTGGAGCACTTACTATGCATTTTGTGTGGACAGGAGCATGGCATAGGCATACAAGGCCACTGATTTACAGTGTGGGTCACAATGAAGGGACATAAGCACACGAAAGGACGATGGTAGGTCATGTGTATTAATTATGCATAGCAGTTTGTGAGCTCATCTCCCCCCAAAACTCTCATTTTTAAAATAAGATTTTGCTATATAGTCTAGGTTGACCTTAAACTCACAATCCTCCTGCTTCAACCTCTTGAAGACTGGGCTCATAGGTGTGCACAGCATCACAGCTGGATCTAGAATTTCTTCCCATAATGTGTGTTTTCTGCATTTTCTCTTTACCCAGTTCCCAAATTGTGTGTGTGTGTGTGTGTGTGTGTGTGATGGTGGGTATCAAGCCCAGGGTCTCCTGGATGCTAGACACAACATTCTGCTGCTGAGCTACAGTCTCAACACTCTCTTGCTCTTCAGCTTGGATTCTACTCCAGACCAGAGAAGAAGGCTTAAGAAATCCCTCCTGTGGGCAAAAACCAAGCAAGCTGTGCTCACTTAGAACTCCCAGCCTCTGTGACCCCACAGCATCAGAACCTTCTGAACTGCAATTGTGTGCAAACAGGACGTCAGCTCTGCTCCTCTGAGTACCCTTGGCCACCCTTGGAGTCACGGCTGTGGTCAAAAAGAACAGAACTCTTAGTCACTCCTTGATGGCTGGCATTTCAAGTTAGAACAACAAAATTCTGCCCAGGCTTTGAGGTTTGCAGGACTCTGTGTGTATATTTGTCAAATTTTCTTTCTTTGCTTTAGCATATCACATTTTTACACACATGTACTAGATATTGGGGCCTGGCCTGAGGACCTGCTCATCACATAGTTTGTTGTTGTTTTTTTTTTTCTTTTCTTTGACAGGGTCTCAATGTAGCCCAAGATGGCTTCAAACTCTTTGTATAGCCAAGGATGATCTTGAACTTCTGATCTTTCTGCTTTGACCTCGAGAGTGTTAAGGTTCTAGGCAGGCTAGGTTTATATTTATATGGTGCTGGGGATCAGACTCTGGGCTCTGCATGCCAGGAAAAAAAACTCCAGCAATAAACTGCTGCCTTCCCCAACACCTCCTGTTTCTGAGGGAAATATATGGTAAATTCCAACAAGTGAAACCGGTTTTTGTTGCACAAACTCTTTGAAGTGTAGAAATTAGTAAAACTGGGGGCTTTATCTGGGTGATGGAGCAGAAAGCAGAGTGTACTGGAGAGTATCAGCATCCAGGCCAAGCCCGGCCTCCACTGATGACCACACACTTGGTGAGTCAACTCCTGAGAGACAAGAATGTGTCGTCCCGAAGAGGCAGATTTGGTTAACTTCTAGCCTCCTCCCCGCCATGTTCTGTAACTTATTTCTTAAAAACCACCCTAGTAAGAGAGAGGCACTATCCCTAATTAGAAAACTTTGAGAGATGAGAATCTCTCCACTTTATTTACTTTGTCTTTTTGGTTCATACCTTTGTCAGATTGTCTTCCAGTATTCCTGGCTTCAGTGACTGGGGTGAGAGGTCTCCTCAGGCTTGAGAGACCTTTAGGGACACACAGTAAATGAACACATGGTCACAGGAATGACAACCCCCCCCTCAGGCTGCTGTCATTGCTGTGTTCCACTCAAGCAGATTCCCAATATGTTCCCACCCACCATATACCTGCGGGCCCCTTTGACTGCAAACCGAGAGGCCTCTGCTACACGGGAAACTGCAAGACATACGGGCTACGTGGTCACCTGTCGTTTCTTCCCCTGCTGGTGAAATCTCAGAGTTCTTCAGATCCAGATTTCTGTGAACAAAGGAAGGAATCAAAGTATTCGTGAGAGTTCTTTGATGTGATGGGCCTCTATTTAGATAGCAAGTATGTTGTCCGAGAAAATATTGCCAAGTCTAGCTCTTAGAATGCGTCTGTGTCTTAAAGAGTCCTATCACTGGAAGATGATCAATCACCTTTTCAGTACTGTGAAAGACAGCTGAAATCACGTGACAGCCAGCAGCTCCCCTGATTGAGGAAATGCATTCTTTGGAGAGAGTACGCACTTTTGAAGTTAAATACTATATCCATGCCTGTGAGTTCTGGGAACCTGCCCCCAAGAAATCATTCATCAACAGTATTCTTATTGCAGTCGACTTAGGCGTTGGCTGCTGTATTTGGGTTTTTATTTTCCCTATCTAAAATAGATAATTTTTCAAAATAATTTGGTTGTACAATTACATGCTGACTAGTAAGAGGTAAAAGCCTTGTGTTTGGAAAGTTTGGTATCGTGTTTATCATTTTGAAGCAGCAGTTCAGTGATACTGATCCTGTTCATATTTATTGTAGCACTAATGTCACCCACCTCCAGAGCCCCGTTAACAAACCCCACCTCCAGAGCCTCACTAACAAACCCCACCTCCAGAGCCCCGCTAACAAACCCCACCTCCAGAGCCTCACTAACAAACCCCACCTCCAGAGCCTCACTAACAAACCCCACCTCCAGAGCCCCGCTAACAAACCCCACCTCCAGAGCCTCACTAACAAACCCCACCTCCAGAGCCCCGCTAACAATCCCCACCTCCAGAGCCTCACTAACAAACCCCACCTCCAGAGCCTCACTAACAATCCACACCTCCAGAGCCTCACTAACAAACCCCACCTCCAGAGCCCCGCTAACAAACCCCACCTCCATAGCCCCACTAACAATCCCCACCTCCAGAGCCCCACTAACAATCCCCACCTCCATCGCCATCCAACTCATTGGCAACGACATTCTATCTTCTGTTGTTACGGATGTGACAACATAAGGAGCCTCAGGGAAGTTTGCACACTCGTGTCTATCTCTTTGTATTTCACGTGCCATGATGTCATTAAGTTTCTTCATCCATGTTGCATACTGTCTGAATTTCATTTCCTTTTCATAGCCAAATGATACGCAATTGTGTGTATATCCACACTTCAGCTATCCATGGACATGTGAGATGCTGATGGACATATGGGTCGTTTACACCATTTTCATTCGTGTGTGTGTGTGTGTGTGTGTGTGAGAGAGAGAGAGAGAGAGAGAGAGAGAGAGAGAGAGAGAGAGAGAGTTAGAGGACAGCATGGGTCTTCCACCGTGTTTGAGAAAGGGCCCCTTTGCTGTCCACCACTGTGTGCATTAGACCAGCTGTCCCGTAACTTCCGGACATTTTCCCGGCTCTGCCTCTCGTCTAGACATGGAGCATTAGAGTCACAGATGTGCAGTTCACAGCCAGGCCCTCACGCTCCCACAGCAAGTGCTTATGCGCTCAGCTACCTCTGCAGCCCTCTTGGCTCATCTTAATGGCGGGCTAGAGTTCTCATCTGTGGCTATAGCACATTCTATACATCCTTTCTTGCTGACAGGATTTCAGCCTTTTCCGTGTTTCAATACACAGCTGGGAACTGTGTATCTATCCACAAGGATATTTGTAGATGGAATTTCTTGATGAATTTACTGGGGTGAAAGTGTTTCGGGATCTGGGGAATTAAACTTGGGAATGATGCTAAACTGCCCTCGATTTGCACCAGTTTGCACTCACGGGAGGGAATCTGTCTCCTTGGCGCCCCCTGCAGCCTCTTCTCCCCCATTCCTGCTCGCTTGATAGTGGAGAATGAGCTCTCAATGTAGTCTGAATTCTAAGTTCTCCAGAGTATTCCCAGGTCGTTATATTTTATTTACTGTAGCCAGCTCTCAGCTCGCTCCCTTTGTTCATTTCTCAGGCTGTTGAGGGTTCCCCCCTCTTCTCTCTCCTTTTTATTGGCTGCTGTTGAGAACTGTGCTTTGGTTTAGCACCTTTCACCCCACCTGTGGGAGTCTCTTGGCACTGCCAGGGAAACAGGAGCTTTGTCTGAGAATAGCAAAACCTGCTTTTCATGACCACTGAGCAAATACTGGCTCTGTGCCAGAACATGGTCTTCTGGGGGTACCTGGTCCTGCTGTCAGCTTTGCTGAAGGGGCACTTTCCAGAAGTGGGAAGATCTCTGTGAGAGTGTTACTCACCTTGCATAGCAATATTACTTCGGATTTACTCAACTTTTTGTTTACAAGTTCAGCGTCTGAACCTGAGACAGCAAATAACATATCAATGGGAGGGTTGGAACGACATGACAGCTTGTCATCAAGTTTCCTCTTGCTAAACCCATACTGGACTCGTTTCTTTGACAGACAAAGTAACTCCTCGATGCTTGATGTTGTTGTTTAGATTTTCCAAGGTGCACACCCAGGCTCACTCGTGTCCAACATATTACTGCAAGTGCTTTCAACGTGTCTCCCAAAATTCTGATGTTGGAACCTAGCCCTAAGATGATGGTTTTGGGCTGCGGGATGGTGGGGAGGTGGCTGGATCCTGAAATTAGACTGCTAGTGAGTCACACCAGTCCTGTCCCTTCCATCATGAGGTCTTCTGTGACCTTCCAGAAAGGGACCCCACCATACACCAAATCTGCTGGTGCTGTGATCCTGGACTCACTGCCTCCAGAACCATGAGAAACTGTTGTCCATAAGCCACCAAATTTATATTTTCCTGTGCAGCACAGACTCAGCTGTCCGCCAACCAGGTTCTGTTTATTGATCACCATTCCCTGTGTCACAGCCCTGTGTCCCATTTCACCGCGTTGCTCTGTGCTCTTCTGGACTTCAGCCCCCAAACAATCCCTTACCTCCCCAGCCTTATCCACTTTCGGTAGTTCTCTGAGCTGCCACCAAAACTAATTTACCACATGTAAACCCGTTCTCTGTACCTCCCGCTAAAACCCTCTGGTGCCCACTCCAATTGCCCTAAGGATGAACACAGCTGTGAGGTCAGCCTCCCTCTACCTGCCTACTGCCTCGGTTTCCCCACTGCCTTCTTCTTTCCATTCTTCTCGCAACAATCTTTCAGTTCCTTTAGCTTAGAACTTGGTCTTTCCAGAATGCCCTTGCCTGGTCCTCTCTCCCAACTCCATCACCTGGGCAACTCCTGCTCAGTCCCGCTCTAGGGATTTCCCAACCAGGTCTGGTTAGTGGCTTCACCTGTTGCCCTTCATGACCCCTAGCATTGTGAATCCCTGGTATTGTAACTTCCAGCTTCCTCATACAGACTCTTCTCTAAAGGGCAGGACCACACCTTCCTTGTTTCCCATAACCACCTTGGCATCTGTCCCTTGCTCATACACACCTGTTGACAGATTAGTGGGTGATGGAAAAGAAGGTCTCCTAGAATGAAAAGTTGTTACGTGTGAGTGGGTAGTAAGACCATTCCACGCCCAGCATCACAGGAGAAGACTCTCAGCAAATTCTGGGACCTGAAAAAAGACAAGGCAGAGTTGACTTCATGGTTTTTGCCTTGTTTTGTTTTATTGTTTGTTTTTTAGCCAAACGTCTCATAAGAAAGCTACTGAAGGTCAAGATTGCTTGTGGAGACCTGGCAGAGGTCTTGGCAAAAATGAGATAGGGAGGAACTGAGGACAATTGTTGTGGGCGAGGGTTATGGCTGGGGTTGGTGAGGATGGCATTGGTTTCCACAGAGGGGGTTGTTTGATTCCTGGTTCTGGAGTCTGATGAGTCCAAGATCATGGTGTTGCCTGGCATTGGGGACAAAAGGCCTCACATGTCATGGCACAGCAGAGAGTGTTCCATGGTAAGACTAGAGAAGGGGGTAGGAGGGAGAGAGAGGGAGGGAGGGAGGGAGGGAGGGAGGGAGGGAGGGAGGGAGGGAGAGAAGGAGGGAGGGAGAGAAGGAGAGGGAAAGACAGAGAGAAAGAGAGCGAGCTCACAAGCTCACCTTGGTAGCAACTCCTCCCTGTTAATCCATTAACCCATCCCATGAATGTGCTGAACGACTCATGAAACAGGGCCTCAAGGCCACACAAGGTTTGGAGAGAACAAATTATTTACAAATAATGCCACATTTGATCACAGTAAGCAGATGGACATTAGGTTTAAGGCCCTGGAGGATGGCTTGCTCTTGGGTCTTTCGTCCTGAGAAACTTGCCAGCAAGCAGCTCCTAAGAAACTTTTCCTCATCTGGGTTTCCACTTAATGAGACTCAGCCTCCTTCGGTCGGCTGCCGTTGTGGCATTTCTTCATGGCCGCCTTCCTGAGGTTGATGTGACTGAGTTTCACAACAAGGCAACAAGGGACAGGAATGTGGCAGGGGATTTGGGGTGGAAAAAAGATGTTAAAGAGGCAAATAAACTTTTTAGTCCATAACACCATGGTACTGGGGTAGTGAACTCCTTAGAAAGACAGATTAGAAGGCCTTTGGGATTGGGGACTGTAAGGGGTTGCTTTTCTTTTGTTTTTGAGAGCAAAAAATCTCTCATGAATAGTAGTAATGAATGAGATTCATTATTTATTACTTATCATTATTTATTATTTATGGGGTTTTTTTTGAAACAGGGTTTCTCTGTGTACCCTTGGCTGCCCTGGAATTCACTCTGTTGACCAGGCTGGCCTTCAGCTCATATAGATCTGCCTGCCTCTGCCTCCTGTGTGCTGGAAATCTCAAATGTGTTACCACGTAGATATGACTTTTGAGGCTGTTGGGGTCTAAGAAGTATCTAAACAGATACAAAATGCAGTCAGGACAAGACCTTGGTCACTTCACTATGATGCCTCCCAGGGCTCTGAGGGTGCTGTCAGGAGGCGGGGGCTCTGCAGTCTGAGACTCCATAGCGCCATAGCAAACTCATATTCTATTGGCTGGCCTCAGCGACAGGCAACACTTGGCTACAGATCACCCATTCACCTGAGTTAGAAGACCAGTGTCTTTTAGGGCCACATGCACACAAGTAGCTCGTTGCTACTATTACCCAGTGTATAAGGTTGCCTGAGGGTTTCTCCCAAGACTGCTGTGCCCTGGAAAGTATGTAATTAACGTGATCCTGGACACCCTCTGTGGTGTGCCAGGGCCCTGAGTTTACAGCAAAGAGTGAACCAGCAGAAAAGAAGGGGTTTAAGAAAGCTAATGATCTGAGCTCCAGATATAGCATATTACAAACCCCCCACATATAGCAAAGAGTCACCAACAGAGTGTACCCCAAGCATGGCCATCCATAGAAGCTACCTAGTCCCAGAAGGTTAGTAAGTCAGTCCCTCACATAGATGTGCAAGGCATGGTGTGGGGAATTATTTTCACATAGATGTGCAAGGAATGATGAGGGTAAGGCTATCTGCAGTCCAAGGCAGCCGTTTCTGGCTGTCTCTCTCATGTGGATGACAGGGTCCTCATTAATGATCTGAAAGCGGGTGGGAATCCACCTCTAACCAGTCTGAGACAGACATATGTGCTATTACAATGCCATTGTTAAAATATGATGCTATGCTGTCATCAAACCTTTTCCTCTCATTGACACACTTAAGTGAATAAGGTGCCCACATATACGAGAAAATCTGTCCTAATGCCAGGTTCTGCAATGTCATTCTCAACCAGGACATTGGTACCACATGCTTTTGACCTTCCCAGCTCCAGCCCTGCCCAGACCACCTGCAGTGGATTCACAGACCAAGCCTACGAGGTCCAGCTAACTCGGGGTCTGCTATGCAAGGCCCTCCTTTCAGCTAGAGGGCAGAACAGTGGCCTTGACTTCCCAGGGGTCTGGAAATGTGGTTGGCTGTGGCACAACTCACTTAGCCACCATCTGACTGAGGTGACCGCAAGAGCAATGTTCTAGCTGTGGCCAAGAGCTCACTTGGCCAGGACTTTTGCGGCCTCTGAGTAACACCATTGTACACGTAGCTGATGGTGTGGCTAGAAGGCTAATTCACTTTTCAGTTACCACATACCCCGTAGGGTGCAGCCTCTGGGTATTTGGGAAGTGACAGGTGTGCTTCGTGCCCTTGGATCTCTTGTCTGTTAGAGGCAAGGAGCTAGGCTGCAGCAGCTCCTCTTCTCAGTCATGAAGAGACGGCTGTGCTTTGGAGTCCGCCCATTCTGGCAGGCTCAGGGTGTTCTTGCTACTCTTGCAAGCCAGAGATAAAGGAGCTGTCTTCTTAGGATTCTAAATTCTAACTTGGAGAAGTTTTCAAATGGAAACACTGTTCCTATGGCAACCAATAGCTATAAATGTGCTGTAAGGTGGGCGAGGTCATAGTGTCGGCTGCTAAAGGTTTGAAATGAATTTTGAAGTGAAAGCAAGTTTTACAGAGACCTTTTGTAGAGGAGGAATCCTGTAGATTCTGTCTGAATCCCAAGAACAGACAGAGCGGAAGCTAGGGATGGCGGCATCTTCCCGAAGCATGGCCACAGTCCATTATAACAGGCAGAGGCTGGAAGCAGAGGTCCCAGGCATCTTTCGGCTTTGAGATCCATGATGCCCTAAGCTGGAGTCCTTCCCCTCTGTAACTGGGAGCCTGTAACTCAGTCAGATGGGAATGATGGCACTTGCTGTTCTCCAGTGAGCAGTGGCAAAGAGTAGGGTAAAATTAATAAGGCCTGGTTTTCTTTTCCTCTTTATTCTTTTTTTTTCTACTTTGTAAAATCAAAGTGGCTGAATACAAAAGAATAATTGCACTAATTATTAGAAACAAAATAGTAAGATTTTAATAGTCAGTAGGCAATAGGTTTTTTTTTTTTTTTTTTTTTTTTCTCTACAGCTCCTTGGTGATATTAAGAAAAATACCTGGTAGCCAAGCCTTAAATCTTAGGCTAAAAGGTGCACTCTGAGTTAGAATCACATTGAGTTATCACTGTAAATACCTTGCTTTAACCCTTTTAAGTTAAATGAGTTCATTTAACTCAATGTTCACATGGGTGTGATTTTTGTCTCCCAGGGGCATTTGTGAATACATGGTTTTGTCATGATTACATGTTGGAGTGTGTTACTGGTACTAGTGGGTAGAAGATGGGGATATGGCTAAGCACCCCAAAATGCACTAAGCAGCCCTTAATTAAAGAACTGTGTTGGGTAAAATTTCAACAAAGGCAACTGTATCATCCTGTTAAATGTACTCCTAAGGTCGGGTCTAGGGAGATGACTCAGCAGCTAAAAGCTCTTGCTGTGCCAAGCATCAGGACCTGAGTTCAAATCCTGGAAACCCGTGGGTTGTTCGTTTGTTTTTTGTTTTTTTAAACTGAAGCCATGGCTCTGTAATTAAAAACATGTAATGCTCTAGTAGAGGGCCTGAGTTCAGTTCAGAGTACCCACACAGATGGCTCACAGCCACCTCTAGCTGGGATTCTATTGCTGTGATTGAAAAATCCCCATGACCACCAGGCAGTAGCGGCACACACCTTTAATCCCAGAACTCAGAGGCAGAGGCAGGCTTGGGGATCTCTGAGTTTGATATCATCCAGGGCTACACAGAGAAAACCTGTCTCAAAAAATACCAAACCAACCAACCAACCAATCAAACCAAAAGACCCTCCATGACCAAAAGCAATCTAGAGAGTTGGTAGTTTAAATGAAGGTGGCCCCATAGACTCATCTGTTTGAATATTTGGTTTCCGGTTGGTGGAAACGTTTGGGAAGTGTAGCCATATTGGAGGAGGTATGTCACTGGGAGAATGGATTTCAACATCTCACACCATTGCCAGTTAACTCTCTCTCTCTCTCTCTCTCTCTCTCTCTCTCTCTCTCTCTCTCTCTCTCTCTGTGTGTGTGTGTGTGTGTGTGTGTGTGTCTCCCTGCCCCATCATCACGGATTGAGATGTAAGCTCTCAGCTACTGCTCCAGTACCTAACAGGCCTACTTACTGCCGTGCCCCATCATGATGGTCATAGACTCACCCTTTGAAACCATAAGCCCCAGGAAACTCTCCTATAAGTTGCCTTGGTCACGGTGTCTCATCACACAATGATAGAAGGGTAACTGAGACAGAGGGGAAAGGGTTTATTTCACCTTACAGCTTGTAGTCCGCCATCCAGGGAGGTCAGGCAGGAATCAAGAGGCAGGAACTGAAGCAAGGGTCACAGAGGAATGCTGTTAACTGCCTTGCTCCTCATGGCTTGCTCAGACTGCTTTCTTTTATAACTCAGGACCACCTACCCAAAGGTGGTCCTACCCCTGTGGGATGGGTCCTCCTGTATCAATCATTAATCAAAACAATACCCCATAGTCTTGTCTTCAACCCATGCTTATGAAGGCATTTTCTCTACTGCAGCTCCTTCACAGATAACTCCAGCTTGTGTCCTAGCCAGCACAATTGACTCCTTGTCAGACTACACACAAGCACATCACTTTCCAACTAGAAACTTTCCTTTTTTGGTTTTTCCCCAGGATCTCTCATTAATATTAGAATCACAATATTCCAACTTTAAAAGTCCCACAGTCTTGAAAAATTCAATACCTAAAATTCCAGTCTCTTTAAAATATTTAAAATATCTCTAAAACCCCAAGGACTCTTCAAAACTCTGAAATTTCTTTAAAAATTCAGTTTCCCAACTATGGACTCCTGTAGAGAGATAATCTACATGCTTTCTTATTGCAAGAGAGAAAACCCAGGACACAGTCACCATCAGATCAAAGTCTAACTGTGTAAAGCTGAATGTCAGGTTTCTGAGACTCATGATCTTCTAGGCTCCAAAGAGCTGGCCACAGCACCCAAGGGCATGTCTTGTAGGCTGCGTCAGCCCACTTCACAGTTGCTGCTGTCCTTAGTGACCGTCCCATGGTACCAGCATCACCAAAATGTTGAGGTGTACACAGCAATTGAGCTGTACTTTCACCAATATCCTCTCCTGGGCTCTCTTCAGGGACTCTGACCCTGCGTTATGTGGCAGAGAGCCTCGCTTCTCTCCATGTCCCCTTCAGTCTAAGGCTTCCGCTGTGACTGTGACTATTTCTTGACCAATGTTCTCTCCTGGCCTGGCATGGTGCCCACCCTCAACTCTTCATGACTGCTCCATGCCTTCAAAAGCAGTACCACCTGGGAAACTCTTACATGTTCCCAGGCTTGGTCTCCATCTAGACCACAGCTTCTGTGTGCTGACCTTCAGGAAACACTTCCTGCAAGATTTTGCCTCAATGCTTCTGGTTTCTTCTCTACCACCACTGCTTCCTCAGCTCCAATTGGCCAGCATCCATTGTCCCAGCAAACCAAAACTTTTGTTTTAGTAATTCTGGGTTCTTGTCAATTATGGCTAGTTCTTCAGACAAAGTCTTCCAGAACCATAGTCTTTTAATTCAAAATATTGAACAGCCCTGGTAGAGACTCTAAGGGACTCTCCCACTTCCTATGAAGCGTCCTAAGCCAGTCCTCCATTATCTGCATTGCTCTCTGCATAATCTCCAAGTTCCTATAATAGCTCATCAAGCTGAACACTCTTGGGGTCTTACTTTTCAGTTACGGTGACAAAACAGCATGACCAAGGAAACTTAAACAAGTGTCTGATTGGGGGCTCGCAGCTGCAGGGTTAGAGACCATGCGGAGGATAACGCCGAGAGGCATGGCACTGGAGCAGGAGCTGAGAGCTTACATCTTGATTCACAAGCACGAGGCAGAGAACTAACTGGGGATGGCATGGGATTTTGAAGCCTCAAAGTCTGTAACCTGTGACATATCTCTTCCAATAAGGCCACACCTCCTAATCCTTCCAAAACAGTTCTGCCAACTGGGGACCAAGTATTCAAATATGTGAGTCTTTGGGGGCCATTCTCATTCAAACCAACACATGGCTTTTCTTGGCCAAATTTCCTATGTCCTTCCATGATCCTCTCCAAAACACAGGGTCATGTCTGTCACAGCAACATCCCATACCTGCTTCCAATTTCTGTCTTAACTTGGTTTCTACTGCTGTGATAAAACACCATGACCGAAAGAAACTGGGAGGGAAGTGTTCATTTTACCTTATGGCTTGTAGTCCATCATTCAGGAAAGTCAGTCAGGAACCTGGAGGCAGGGGCTGATGCAGAGGCCATGAATGAGTGCTATTTCCTGCCTTGCTCAGCCTGCTTTCCAATATTACCACATGGCACCACCTCATGTGGGATGCGTCCTCCCACATCAATCATTAACCGAGATGATACCCCATGGGACTTGCCTTCGGGCCAGTCTTGTGGGGGAATTTTCATAGTTGTACTCCGCTTTTATCAGACAATTCCAGCTTGTGGCAAGTTGACATAAAACTATTAAGCACACATCTCTAACTCAAGCTCCAAGGAATCTGACCCTCTAGGACCTTCGGACAACTATACTGATGTATTTATACCCCCACACTGACACATATACATAATTTTTTAAACTGGGTGTTGTTGCATGCACCTGTAACCCCAGTGCTGGGGGGTAGGGATGGGAACAGGAAAACCACTGGGGCCTTGTCCTAATTTGTTCTCTTTCTAGGGAGAAAGGGGGGAGCAGAGCTCTGACCAAAAGCAACTTGGGGAGGGAAGGGTTTATGTGGCTTACAATTTATGTCAACGTCCATCAATGAAGGAATTTAGGGCAGAAATTCATGGGAGGAACTGAAGCAGAGGCCATGGAAGAATTCTGCTTACTAGCTTGCTTTTTTTTTTTGTTTGTTTTGTTTTTTTTTTTTTTTTTGTATAATCCAGGACCACCTTCCTAGGGGTGGCATCACCCATAGGGGGCTGCGTTCTCCCACTTGAATTATTAATCAAGAAGACATTCCCACCAACTTGCCTCCTTGCCAATGTGATGAAGGCATTTCCCAGTTGAGTGTCCCTTTTCCCAGCTGACCCTAGTCTGTGTAAAGTTAATAAGCAAAACAAAACAAAAGCAACTAGTATAGCCTTTATTACCACAAGTTCTAGAATCAGTTAGCAACTCCGTCTCAGGGAATAAAGTAGAAAGTGATAGACAGGACACCAGACACTCTCCTCTGATCTTAGTGCCCCCTACATGGTCGTATACTACACACACAAGCACACACATATATGCACACGCATGCACACACAATTTTTTTTAACTTACACAAAAGACATAGCTGTTCTTCTGATTATAGCCTTGAAAAGACAAAGAAAAGATCTTTGAACAAAATACTGCAAAAGTAATTTTATTTTCTAGTTTGGTGTAATCAGATTCAACACAATTCGGAGTTACCTAATGACATTCCAATTTAACTAGTTTTGACATTAAACCAACACCACCAGTACCTGGCTTTTAAATTTGTAATTTTTTTTCTAACCTACTTTTTTTCTGGCCATCCGTTAGACTAATAGTTTGAAATGATTCATACTTAGGTGGGAAGTTACTGACACTGATCAGCCTTGGCGGGCAGCCAGAAAGGCCCAGAATTTTTTTAACTCAAACCAGGTGCGGCCTGAAAACCAACCAGATTTCTCTTTGAGATAAAAACGGCATCGTATGCCTCCACGTTTATGTGATCTGCACTTTACATTTATAATCAACCATTCATCATCCACGCAGTTTTGATTCTTTTTACTGAACAGTGCTAAGAGGCCGTACAAAGGTGATAAAAGGCAGAGAAACCCAGAAGGTGAAGTTAATTCACGTGCTGGAAATGTGAAAAGAACCAAGTATTTGAATGTTTGAAAATTATTGAGTCGGGAGACTGGAGAGATGACTCAGTGGTTAGGAGTACTGACTGCTTTTGCAGAGGACCCAAGTTCAGTTCCCAGCACCATGTCACAGCCTGTAACACCAGACCCAGAAGAGACTGACAACTCTGGCCTCCATGGACACCCACGCTCACATGCATGTACCTCCACATGGACATGCACATATACATATTATTAAGGGTAATAAAAATATAGAGGTGTTTGGAATAGTGTTGAGACCAGTGATATGGACATAGAAATGTCAGCAAGTCCCTTTCCCAGGAGAACTTCTGCAGGACGAGGTCGTCTTTTGTTGCAGGAACAGGTGAGCCATTCTTCCAGATTGGTTGGCCCCAGGTGGCATGTGCTAGGCCTGCCCCCCGTTCTATTGTCTGATGCCAGCAGCAATGTCCGAGTTTCCTTCCTTTTCATTTTGAAATTTATTTTTTCTTGCACTCAGTCCCATTATGCTGTCTTCTTGGGAGTGTAAAGTACATTCTGAGTATAACCCCCCACCCTGTACCAACCTCCTACCTCAGTCTCCATCGTTCCCCAGACAGTTTCTACTTCCATGTCCTCTGTGCTCATCAGCTTATGTATCCACGGAGAGTCTAGGACTGCAGCTGAGAGAAAATGTGATGTCTGTCTTTCTGAGACTGAATTTGCTGACTATGATGTCACCATTTGTGCCCACTTCCTTTCAAAGGGTCTTACTTCGTTCTTCTGTGTGGCCGAGGAAATTCCACTGTGTTTCTGTTCCACTCTCTCTGTCCCTCCGTGCGGGTTCCCTGTGTTGGTTGACTTAGCTGTTGCGTGCAGTGCTGTAGTAAAAAGACATGCAGGGGCCCCTGTGCTGTTGATCTGGAGCCTTCCATGTAAGTGCTCAGGAGTCTGGTTTCAGGATTCGAGGAGTCTCTGTTCTGACTTCATTAGTGTCTGGATTTGTCCATGCCCCACCAACACTGGATAAACTTCGATTTTAAGACACTAGTAGCATATAGCTACTATGTTACCAGCAAATTGCAAAGGGACCCGGATACTTCATTCTGGACTCGAACTCCAGTGCTGGGCTTTGTGGAAATGGAATGTGTGTAGCTAGGCTCTAGGTCAGTTCCGTTGCACCACTGTAGCATATTACCTCACTAAGTCATCTACAGCAACCGGACTTAATCTCTATAGTCTATGACTCTAAAGTCCAAAGTGGATTCCATGGAGTTACACACACAAGAGGCCCCCGGGTTGACTTCTTCCTGAAGGGCTGTAGGGAAACTCCATCTCCTTCCCTCTCCACTATCTAGGTGCTGCCCACCTTCCTGGCTCATGCCCCATACTCTACTCATAAAGCTATCAAACATCACTCCAGCCTCAACCTCTGTCATTGCATCCATCTGTCTGACCCTCCTGTCTTCCCCTTTGCTGTATTAAGGGCTCTGGTAATACCTGGGGCCCACTTCCATGATATCATAGATGGGTACTGTTACCCCGCTTTATAGTTGGAAAACTGTGTTACAGAGTACACCTTACTGCTCTTAAAAATACTGGAGCTCAGAAATCCCACACTTGTGTGTTTCCAGCCGCTCTCGTAAGGACTAGTTATGATGCCCCCCCCATCCACAAACACTAGCAAAATCAGGCTTTTAAAATGGTTTTCCCCAATTAAGAAATCATCAAAATTAAATAAACATTTCAAGAACAAAAATGGTGTCTACCTTTGTTTTATCTTTGCTTTTCCTTGTTGAGGTACCACAGGCATACAATAGCTGTCCCTATTCAAAGTGCAATGTTCCGGGAAGCTTTTTTTTTTTTTTTTTTTGGTTTTTCGAGACAGGGTTTCTCTGGTGCCTGTCCTGGAACTAGCTCTTGTAGACCAGGCTGGTCTTGAACTCCCAGAGATCCGCCTGCCTCTGCCTCCCGAGTGCTGGGATTAAAGGCGTGCGCCACCACCGCCCGGCTTGTTCTGGGAAGCTTTAATGTATGTTTCTACCCAGGAAATGGGCATCTCAGTCAAGAGAATGATCACAGCTTTCACTACTAAACCTAGAGTACTGATGCCCTGCAGGCCTCCCCGTGCGAAACAGCACCTCTTCCCTGACACCGTAGACCAGACGACATTTTCTAGAACTATGCAGAAGAGCCCTACAAGGTGACTCTTTCTTTGTCTGACTTCTTTTCCTTTGAGTTATAGCTATGTTGTGCCTCCTGTTGCTTGTTCCCAGCCTTTTCATTGCTCAGTAGCAACGGTGGACACAAGCTCTCTTTCTCCTTGGAGAATACCTACTTACAGGATGGTTGGGTTGGATGGTGGATGTGCTCCACTTTCTAAGAGACTGCCAAACTAAGTTTCAAAGACTTAAATGTCATTTCCCTTTCCACTAGCAGTGAGTGTCCCAGTGATTTTTCATTCTTTATAGTTTGTGTGTGTGTTTCTTGATTTGCTTTATCCTGTATTTTGTATTTTTTATTAATTTCATATATGACTGAGGACTGCAATTGTATCATTCCCAACCTCCTCTCCCTTCTGTCTACCTCCTCCCCAAATTCATGACTTCTAACTCTTTAACATTATTATTATTATTTTATTATAATAAATAATAGTAATAAAAGAAAAATAATAGTTATAACTATTACTAATTAAATAATAACAGTAACATAATGGTTAAATAATTATATAAGTAATTAAATAATTATAATATATAAATCATGTATCAGTTGATGCTGTCATTGTAGCCATATTGTTGAGATTTCATGTGAGCATTTTCTCTGTTATGTCTAGCAGCAGGTGCCCTGGTTTTATGTCAGTTTAACACAAGCTAGGGTCATCTGAAAGGAGGGAGCCTCAATTGAGAAAAATGTCTCCATAAGATCCTGCTGTAAAGTATTTTCTTAATTAGTGATAGACGTGGGAGGGCCCAGCCCAAAGGGCCCAGCCCATGGTGGGTGGAGCCAGAAGGTTCAAGCCCCTCTGCAGCACCCCTCCATGGCCTCTGCCTCAGTGCCTGCCTCCAGATTCCTGCTCTGTTTGAGTTCCTGTTCTGACTTCCTTCAATGATGCACTATATGTGGAAGCGTAAGTCGAATAAACTCTTTCCTCCCCAGCTTGTCTTGGTTATGGTGTTTCGTCACAGCAATAGAAACTCTGACTAAGACAGCAGGTGCCCATCCTCTGACTCTCAGAAAATCTTTCCACTCCTTTCCTGCAATTTTCCCTGGACTGTAGGTGCTAGAGTTATGTTGCAGATGTCTATCAGTTGAGGTGGGGCACCCTCGGTGGGGTTGGGCACACTCGGTGGGGTTGGGCACCCTTGGTGGGGTTGGGCACCCTCGGTTGTGGTTGGACACCATCAGTGGGCTTGGGCACTCTCGGTGGGAATGGGCCCTCAGTTGAGGTTGGCACCCTCGGTGGGGCTGGGCACCTTGGGTACTTACTCTCTTCTTTTGGGGTATCTCTGAATCTCTGTAACAGTCTCCTTTTGTTGCCCAAAGTAGCCTTTTTTTTCCCTTTCATTTTTGAGAAAGGGTTTCACTGTGTAGCCCTCGTTGTCCTGGAGCTTGCTCTCTAAACTAGGCTGGCCTCGAACTCACAGAGATCCGCCAGCCTTTGCCTCTCGAGTGCTGGGACTAAAGATGTACGTCACTACTGCCCGTCCAGCTCTTTTTTTTTTTTTATGAGATCGCAACAGTTTTTTTAAAAATCTTAGTAGCTTGCACTTCTTTGATGGCCAGTGAGGTTAACCCTTTTCTTTAAATTGTTTGTATTGAGCTATATATTTTTTCTCCCCTCCCCTTCAACCCTCTCCTAAGGTCCTCATTCTCCCAATTTACTCAGGAGATCTTTGTTTTTTCTACTTCCCATGTAGATTAGATTCATGTATGTCTCTCTTAGGGTCCTCTTTGTTGTCTAGGTTCTCTGGGATTGTGATTTGTAGGCTGGTTTTCTTTGCTTTATGTCTAAAAGCCACTTATGAGTGAGTACATATGTTTTGATTTGCACTTCTCTGATGGCTAAGGATGTTGAACATTTCCTTAAGTGTCTTTCAGTAATTTTAGATTCATCTGTTGAGAATAGTTTTTAAAGAACAGAAGTTCTGGGGGCTGGAAGAGATGGCTCAGTGGTTAACAGCATTGCCTGCTCTTCCAAAGGTCCTGAGTTCAATTCCCAGCAACCACATGGTGGCTCACAACCATCTGTAATGAGATCTGGTGCCCTCTTCTGGCCTGCAGACATACACACAGACAGAATATTGTATACATAATAAATAAATAAATATTTTTTTAAAAAAAGAACAGAAGTTCTAAAGGCCTGCGCCACCTTCTTAATGTTGATGAAATTCTGTGCCTAGGTCTGAGATTAAAGGCTAATTGGGCCACGCCAACTAGCCACAGGGTCTTCCTTACAGCTGCTGGAGAGGAACTGGCGGTCACTCTCCTGACAGCCGGCCTGTGAGACCCCAGGTGTCTGGATTTCAGGATGCTTACAGACTCCACGTTGCCAGTCTCAGGGCATCAGACAGCTATGGGCACGTACCTCCCACAATATTATAAAGACATAAATAGACCTTAATTAAATGTGACCCTCCTCCCCCATATCCTCAGAGGTACCCATTCCTTCCCTAGAATTCCCTCCCTGCCTGCTGCCTGGCAGTCTGACTGCAGGCATGTGCTATGAAATCCCCCATTTTCCTCTGAGACCTACAAGAAGGGTCCCACACTTTGCCTTGTAGATCCGAGCCCTCCTCAGAGCTCCCGTCAAGCTTCTGTCTGTCTGTGTGTTTACAGGACTATGACATTAGTAACTCTTCCAATGGACCTTGTACCCAAAAGGGCAATGTGCCTCCGAGTCCCCTTTGAGCCCCAAACCTGAGACCTTTCCAATTTCTTGTTGTTTCCTTTTCTGATTTGCATGTTTTGTTGTCCGTATGAAATCCTTTCTTAGCCCAAGATCAATAACAATTCCCCCTAGGTGTTACTACAGAAGCCATTGACGCAGAGCGGTAAAGCACATGAAGGGAGAACTTCTGGTCAAGAGAACAGAGGCTCCCTAACCTGCAGGGGACCTGACATCCCCCTAGCCAAGGGGCTTCCCCAGGAAGGTGGGTTCATCTCAAGCCCCGCTAAGGATTGCCGTCTGCTGGCTTGTCAAAATTGCTCAGGAGGCCTAAGCCGTAATTTCCTTCTGTCTCCCTTCCGAGCTTGCATTCCCTAATACTTTGGGCTTCCTTGATCTTTCTTTAAAGTGCCCCCATCCCTGTCAGGTGGCTGCCTGACATCGCACAGCTGATGACAGGATTTTATCCCTTTCTTTTCTTTAGCGTCCTCCTCCAGGCAAAGGCTTGGCTGCCCTGGTCTTTTAAAGAAACAATTCTAGTAAAGCTGTCCTCAAGCTTGCGTTTGAGTCCATCCTTACATTCTTTTCTTTGTGAGACCAATCACACAGCTCGATTTTTCCTCTGCATCCATGGTGCCCCTGAGCTGATTTTCACATACGGTGCAGACAAAATTGTGTTTTTTCTTTCTGCATACAAATGTCCATCTGGTCCACCACCATTTTCTGACAAAATACTGTTTTCTTCTGAATCGCCTGTGCGGTTTTGCTGAAGATCAATCAGCTGCACATCTGATCTATTTCTAGATGATATTCTGCACAAATGTCCAGCTTCTCATCTTTCCACCAGCCCCAGGCTGCCTTAATAGCAGTAGCTTTGTGAGTCCCCAGGTCAGACACTCCTTGTTTGGGATTTTTTTTTAGGTTCTTTGCATTTTGTGTATCGTAGGAATAGATTCTTATTTTCATGCAAGAAAGAAATGTGTGTTGGGATATCAACTTCTCTTATGTAGGGTGTGGAGCTGGAGAGATCTGACGTGTGCCCCGTTTCCACTCTTTCCCCTTGAACTGCAGCTGGGAAATCCCGCCTGGACAGTTACTCTGCCAACAAAAGTGTTTCTGTAGTTTGTAGCATTTGTCAGGGGCCACTGCCAAGGGTTGCCTGGGATCTGGTATTTGAAAACTATTGTTTTGATGGAGGAGGGTCATCTGTCTATCGCCATGCCTGTCCTCTCTGAGACAGACGCAGGTTAAGATCTTTCCTGGTAAGCCACCACCTTATGGTGCTACACACATTAATAGAAATGGGTTAATCAAGATATGAGAGTTAGCCAGTAAGAGGCTAGAGCTAATGGGTCAGGCAGTGTTTAAAAGAATACAGTTTCCGTGTAATTATTTCGGGTAAAGCTAGCTGGGAGCCTGGCCAAGCCCCCCCCTCCTCCTATATCAACATTGTTTCACCTCTTTGAATTGGTTTTAGGTTTGTTTGTTTTTTTAAGGTGAGAGAGTAAATTGGATAGTGTTCAGTCTTTATTTGTTTTGAGACAGGTTCTTATTATCAGATTATGAATTTACTGAAACCTGCAAGTCTCAGCTTCCTGAGTGCTGGAACTAAATGTACACCTAGCTCTCTGCCACACATGCACATGCGTGCACACACACACACACACACACACACACACACACTGCGGCGCGCAACTCTGCCAGCAGAGAAGACGACCACAACAGGATTCTTCTTGGAACATACTTTATTGGAGCGCAGAAGACTGAAGATAAGATGGAGGCGAAAAGACCCCGAGCCCGACCGCGCGGGGAATATATACAGTGCCTGGTCCGCCTATGATGTGTCATTGCTTGATTGGCTCGGCCCACACTGATGCAATTGCGTGAGCAAGACGTGTGAGCAATTGATAGGTGGATTCAAACCACTCTTGGGCCGGTAGCGAGCGTGCGCAGAAGTTGTTTACTACTAGGGACACTAGCAAATGGCGGCAACGGGCTTAGTGCCAGACCCTGTGAACATGACAGCTGACAGCGCCGAGGTGCGCAAAGCGCCTGGCGCACAGAGCGCCGTGGCGCACTACATCGAAACATGACAGCTGACAGCTGACAGCTGACAGCGCCGTGGTGCGCAGAGCGCTGTGGCGCGCTACAACACACATTTGGTTTTTCAAGACAGGGTTTCTCTGAAGCTTTGAAGCCTGTCCTGGAACTAGCTCTTGTGGACCAGGCTGGCCTTGAACTCACAGAGATCCACCTGCCTCTGCCTCCCCAAGTGCTGGGATTAAAGGCATGCACAAAAAAGATGACATTTCAGACTCCTTAAGCTGCATAAAATTCACCATAGAACTGCTCTCCACAGGACAGACAGAACTCAGTCGGGAGGAGGCCTAGGGGAGCTTCTGATGGGTTTTGCAGGGAAGCTTTGTGGTTTGGGAAAATACAAGACGTCTGTACAGTCAGGGGCACAGACAGATGAGACCCTTGGATTGCTCTTCAGGCTGTCCTCATCCCTCCACTTAGCTAAGGAGACTACAAGGATGGTAAGTTAGCAAAAAGCCTCCCAAATACACTCTAGCATCTCCCAGAAGAGACTGTCCTCATGTGCCACCCTGAGGCCATGCCTTCAGCCACATGTGAAATCGCCTAAGCCTGCTGATTCTCCCTATGAACTTGGCCAAGGCAGTGAGGAGGATGTCCTTCCCTCTGATAAACAATTTAGTATTGACAAATGCAATATTATTAACACAGTTTTTCCAAGTCCCACATCTGTGTTTCAGACTGAGATTGTTCAATTTGGAGAATTTTTTTCCATAATGATCTATAAATACACTTGTGTGACTCTGTGTGTGTGTGAGAGAGACTCTGTGTGTGTGTGACTCTGCGTGTATGTGTGCGACTGTGTGTGTGTGAGAGACTCTGTGTGTGTGTGCGACTCTGTGTGTGTGAGACTGTGCGGCTCTGTGTGTGTGTGTGTGAGACTGTGCGGCTCTGTGTGTGTGTGTGTGTGTGTGTGTGTGTGACTGTGCGGCTCTGTGTGCATGTGCCGTATCAAGGGAAGTGCTGGCTTAACTAACCTTGATGTCTCAGTGATGGGAACCCTGAAACAACTTCTATGGCACAGCAACAGCATCATTTCTGGGCCTCAAGACAACCAGATTTACAAGGAAATGGTCGGGAAATGAGGCTTTGAAAAAGATGGCCTGCTCAGTAGTAGATGGCATGTTCATAGGGAAGTGTGCTGCTACAGCTGCAGAGTCTGGCTGACATAGATCCCAAGGGCTGTACTTCTTCCCCTCAGGAGGAACGAAAGGCTCCGATGACAGCAAGCAGCATTAGAGAAAGCCGAAGTGTGGTCAGCTTCTTCCTGAGCTGGCTCTGTAGCAGACTTTCTCTTAGGCCACCATCCAGCTCCCAAATCATGACATGGAGACTTAATATTAGTTATGGATGCTTGGCCTTCTCTGCTGCTTGTCTCACTAGCTCTTACGACTTAAATCATCCTGTTTCTTTTCATCTATGTTTTACCTCAGGGTTTTTTAACCTTTCTTTCTTACTCTGCCAGCCAGCTCTGCCTATCCCACTCCTGCCCAGCTATTGGCCATTCAGCTTTTTATTAGTCCAATCAGGTGCCTTAGGCAGGCAAGGTGAAACCAATGCAACCCATCTTCATGCAATTAAACAAATGCAACACAAACAAATATAACACATCTTTACATCCTTAACAAAGGCAGCAGAAACAAAGGTAACGCAGCTTTGTCTAGTTAAAATAATAATCTCCAGCATGGCTCCTCACACAGTTTCCTGGTAGCTCCAACCTAGGGCTAATTGCGAAGGATGCAGGCCCAGCAGATTTCAGGAGGCGACTTATTAATGGCACAGCTGTAGAAAGCAAGCCTGGGTATTTTTCAGTGAACGCGAAATATTTGCTCTGAAGTTACACATCAGCTGTTGTTCATTGCCGGTTGAGGACAAAACCGGTTGGGTTTTTGGTCAACTTGACACAGGCCAGAGTCATCTGGGAAGACAGAGGTCAGCTGAGGAATCCCTTCTATTAGATTGGCCTGTAGGCGCGTGTCTATGGATTCTTTCTTCCTTTCTTTTGTTTTTTTTTTTTTTTTCAATTAATGACTGATGTAGGAGGGTCCAGCGCCTCTGGTTGTGTATAAGAAGCAAGCTGAGAGAGCCATGGACAGAGCCAGCAAGAAGCACTCCTCCATGGCTTCTGCTTCAGTTCCTGCCTCCAGGTTCTGGCCTTGAGCACCAGCTCTGACCGCCCTCCACGGTGACTATAAGCTGGAAGGGGAAATTAACCCATTCTTCCCCAGGTTGCTTTCACCATACTGTTTACCACAACAGTAGAAAGCAAACTAGGACAAGTGTCCCTAATCCAAACATCTAAGACCTGGAATGGTACAAAATCCAAAATTTTCTGAATGAGTGTCACAGTAACCCAAAAAGGCAGCTGTCAAACTGACCCCTACGTTAGGCTGAGAGCTTTTCTCCACATCAGATATGCAATAAATGTGTAAAGTCAGGCCCTGGACTCCGGGGCTTCTGATATTCAGTGATGTCCTGTGTGGGGGAATGACTCAAAGGAGCTCATCCACGTGCACTTGAGAGCCACCCGTGTCCCCTCACCTCACTGTCTTCTTAGTGTGAACTGTTCCCTGAGCGTCCTGAAGCTGAAAGAACCCCGCTTCTCTGACTTCACAGGGGAGAAATCAGACTGCAGGAAACAGCATCGGGGTTTAATTGCAAACAAGCTGGGTTTTTTTTTGGGGGGGTGCCTGATAAAATGCTTACATCTCAAAATGATTTTAATTCTCATAATGTTTGGTAGAGATGTGAATGGATTGATGGACGGATGGAACCATGTTTGTAGAAGACACATGGGTTTGGAGGAGAGAGTGAGGGATCTTTAATGTGCTGGGCCATTGCCTTGTATCTTTAACATAGCAAAGATATAATATAGACTTAATGTTCAGTTATTGCCTACATGTGTGTGCAGATATCACACAAAAGCAATCACACACAGCTCTTATTCCAGTTTTCAGGAGGTAGAAGCAGGAGTTCCAGGTTATCCATTGCTGCACTGTGCTGAGGACAGACAGGGCTAGATGAGATCTTCTATCAAAATAAAAAGGAAGCAATAATTTCTAGGATGTTTGGGAAAATACAGATTAGCTGTGACAGTTGTGACCGCAGGACTTTCTTTTCTAATAAGGGAATGAATTCATGTGTTTCACCCACTTGGGATTAGCAGTGGGGGGTTTGGGAGAGGCACAGAAAGATACTTCGCTCACAAACCTCTTCAGAAAATCAAAACGATGAGGAACAGCTGAAAAGCATCTTCTGAAGGGCTCTGAGGTCACTCAAAACCCAGAGGGTCGTTTCCTGAGCAAGGCACATTTTTTTTTTTACTATTTATTTTTTTTATTAAATTAATTTATTTAATTATTAAAGATTTCTGCCTCTTCCCCGCCACCACCTCCCATTCCCTCCCCCTCCCCCAATCAAGTCTTCCTTCCTCCTCAGCCCAAAGAGCAAGCAGGTTTCTCTGCCCTGTGGGAGGTCCAAGGACCACCCACCTCCATCCAGGTCTATTAAGGTGAGCATCCAAACTACCTGGGCTCCCACAAAGCCATTACGTGCAATAGGATCAAGAACCCATTGCCATTGTTCTTCAGTTCTCAGTAGTCCTCATTGTCCATTATGTTCAGCGAGACCGGTTTTGTCCCATGCTTTTTCAGACCCCGGCCAGCTGGCCTTGGTGAGTTCCCGATAGAACATCCCCATTGCCTCAGTGTGTGGGTGCACCCCTAGCAGTCCTGAGTTCCTTGCTCGTGCTCACAGAACCTGGAAACAACCTAGATGTCCTTCAATGGAAGAATGGATGAAGAAAGTATGGAATATATACATATTAGAGTACTACTCAGCAGTAAAAAACAATGACTTCTTGAATTTTGCATACAAATGGACAGAAATAGAAAACACTATCCTGAGTGAGGTAAGCCAGACCCAAAAAGAGGAACATGGGATGTACTCACTCATATTTGGTTTCTAGCCATAAATAAAGGACATTGAGACTATAATTCGTGATTCTAGAGAAGCTAAATAAGAAGGTGAACCCAAAGAAAAACATATAAGCATCCCCCTGAATATTAACCTTCATCAGGCGATGAAAGAAGACAGAGACAGAGACCAACATTGGAGCACTGGACTGCAAGGCACATTTTTTTCAGTTTGTGAGCCAGCCTTAAAAATTTGGATGGGGCTGAGCGAGCAGCGGTCTAGACATTTTTGACACTGGAGGAGTGGATTCCTGCTCTTGCACACAATAGCATAGCTGACATATTTCCTTCCTGAAGACTTCCGCCCTCTTGACCTTTGCCATCGACCTTCTGAAAGACACTGCTGCTGCTGCTTCTCGGTCATTCGTCACCTGATTGGCTGCTTGGACTCACCTCTCCCTGAGAACCACCGCAGGAGGGGAGCAGTGGGGCTGGCTGTGACCAGTCCTGTGGTGACATTTCTTCAGTTGCCAGTGTGAACAACAGAGTACAGCAGCATTCTGTGAGTAGGCTTGGTTCTATTACCAGGTGACAGATTAGTAATGTTATTGCTATTGCCACTTCTTGACCTTTGGCTAAGATCTAGAGTTGTATTGGTTCCCATTGGTTTGACAACGGGTATTTTGAAGTGTACCATGGGGGCACAGAAGGCAAGTCTAACTACCTGTGCCCACTAGGAGTTGTTTTCTTGAATTAATTTTTTTCCCAGATTGGGCATAGTGCTGCATGCTTATAGTCTCAGTTACTGTGAAGGCTGAGGCAGGGGAATTACTTGAGCCTAGAAGTTTAAGACCATCCCTGAAAACAGAGTAAAAATGGATTCCCTGTTCCCCTTCCCCAAAGAAAGAACCTGTCCTAATCCTAGGAGACGTGGAAGTTGTTCCCCTGAGTTCTATGTGACCTTGGAATCATTAATTCACTAGTAGATAAATAAACACACAGGAACTTCATTGGCCTCCTCAGCCTCTGAAAACGTCGCAAAGATGATAGGAAAAGCTTCAGTGGGCAACGTGAGTGAGCGAAGTCACAGAGAGTGTAAATCTGAAATGTCTTCCTCAACCTCGTATTTTAAATGCTTGCTTCTGAGCCAGTGGCGCTCTTCAGTGATGCGGCGAAGCCTTAGGGAGGTGGGAGATAAAGGTGACTAGGGACAGGCCCTTGCAGGCTACAGTCTGGCCCCTGGTTCCTGTGTGGTTTCTGCTACCTGCTCTACCAAGCCATAGTTTCTGCCTTATACTCTTGCTGCTATGGATTCACTGTGTCTCCCCCATCATGACGGAGCGAAACCCTTCGCTTATATGAACCCAGACAAATCTTCCTTCCCTTAAACTGTTTCTAGCAGGTATTTTTCTCACCTTACCTTAGCTTATCTGTGTTCCCAGCAGACATCCATTTTGTGTCCTATATATGAAGGGTCACAGGAAGGTCATGGCATTTTGTGTCCTATACGTGAAGGGTCACAGGAAGGTCATGATGAGCTTAGCAAATCATAAGAACTAGCAGGGGGAACAAGGAGCAGAAAGGCCAAACGAAAGCTGACCGGAAGGCTGTGTCATAGTAATGGCTGCACTAATAGTAAGAGCGGCCACGGCTGGCAGAGCGCTAACTGTGGGTGGTCCAGGGCCAGCGGATGGGACCACGTCATCAATCCGTGGGGCATGTAGAGTTCCATCCAGTGTCACAGCTGAGACACTGAGGTGCTGGAAGGCCCATGTCTCCGTCACGAGGCTAACAAGTAGAGGCAGACAGACAGATGGATACATTCACCACCTTACCTGCTTACATGACGTTTGTTCTTCCCAGAGATGTGGAAACAGCGAGAAGAAAAGGTTCTTTGCTTTGTGATAGCCACAAAGATGATGCTGAGGCCCAGTGTTTCTTCAGCTCTCTCATTGGTCATTGGGACCAGCACTTCCTCTATCCTTTCTGCTCAAAGTTGACCTTTCTGCTATGATCCATCCCAGTGCGTACTCTTACAGACAGCCTTCCTGTATGTCCGTGGTAAAGGACCCTCCTACCCAGCTCTTAAGTGTCCTTGTTGAGGATGTTTGACCTGACTGCCAAGCCTGTCAGGACCAGTGCCCAGCCACCTGATGACACCGAGCACAAGACCCATGCAGAATCAAGTTTGGCTTACTATTGTTGAGTGGCCCTGCCCAGGCCTGTAAGGGAGCTGTGCTATGTGCTCACATGCCTGTGATCTGTGTCTATCTGGGTAACGCTCACTGGTGGAGAGGTGGAAGGCTCTGCAGGGTTGGTAACTGGGTCACTGAGGGTGACCAATTGCTGGCTTCAAAGTCCTGTCTGGTAGTGCCTGTCTGTGTGACTTTTTGGGGAAAGACACAGGGGCTTAAGGGCTTTGAAATTTTGGGGGGGGGTGTCAAGACAGAGTTTCTCTGTGTACCTTTGGTGCCTTTCCTGGAACTAGCTCTTGTAGACCAGGCTGACCTCGAACTCACAGAGATCCTCCTGCCTCCCAAGTGCTGGGATTAAAGGCGTGTGCCACCACCACCCGGCTAGGCTTTAAATTTTTTAAATGTGGGAGGAAAGGAATGCTGGGACGTAGCTCAATAGTACAGCCCAAGCTGGGATCTCTGTGAGTTCAAGGCCAGCCTGGTCTACAAAGTGAGTTCCAGGATGTCTAGGACTATTACACAGAGAATCCCTGTCTCAAAACAAGTACAACCCTGACCTACCTGGCATGTTCAAGGTCTCATTTCCAGCACACACACACACACACACACACACACACACACACACACCACTTGGGAAAAGGGCTGGGGAAGTTCAAGGAAATATGAGAAATATCATGTGTACATGGTTCCTAGGAAGGCCTGCTGGACATCCTTTTTAGGATCATCATCTGAAGATGCTTGTGACCCCCGAAAGCACAAAAATTATTTGTAATTCAAACAGTGGAGAATAAGCAGGAACCTCTTATGTGGTAGCAAAAAGGGTGCCTTGCAGGCCTAGGCTGCAGAACCAGGGGAATGGTTTTGTAGAAGCAGAAACAAGCAATCCTTTCCTCACTGATCGCAAGAGTCCTGTGACTCGTCCCTGTGGGCTGCCCCTCCATCCAGACTCATATAAAGGACCAGGCACCGGC